>NC_141099.1:23314596-23914596 GCF_041138505.1 Cibotium barometz
GTGTACACACACGTGTATATGTGTGTGTGTTTACACATACATATATACATGTATATATGTATGTGTGTGTATGTATATATGTATATGTGTGTGTGTGTACATACATACATGTATATATATATGTGTGTAAATGTATATATGTATTTGTGTATATATAAGGCAAATATTGTAGGATCCATGGATGATTTTGGATTTATTAAACTAAAATGCAAGTTGGTTTAGTAAACCATAGTCCATCTATTTTAGGAATTACTTGCAAGATATTAGTCGACTCATAGAAAGAAATCAATGGGGATGTTTTCTTTTTCTTTGACCCCACTAAAACCCTCTTCTTACATGAAAAACAAAAGTAAATTCCCTTTTTGAAGGAAAGTAATAGCATGGAACCCACTGAATTTTATACTTGGATAACTTACCTGCAAGTAAAGGAAATGGTGGCAAGTCTGCGTGGGACGACGTGGCTCTTATATGTATGTACTCATGGTATTAATGCACCAAGGCAGTTGTCAATGAATATGCGAGGATTATCGTCGAATTGCTCGTAAGTCGACTCACTTTTTACACACTTGTGACTGGCTTAATCCACAGTAGCTGTTGTGCTGGCTAGCACCCAAGAAAGTGTATGGGAGTGCTAGGGGCCTTGGTTGGCAAAGCAGCGACAAAACAGACCGAAGCTATCGACATGAAAGAAGGCCGATTCTGGACACCTTTTGAAGAAGCCATTTGTTGTGAGAAAATTCGTGGCAAGGATTGTTTGTGTGAGGTTCATTGTGGTGGGAACCATCACTTTGGAAAGTAAGAGAGGCAGATGTGTAAAAGGGTTTGCTCCCACTAGCAGGGGCAGGGGGATGTGTAATAAATAGCCAGTAGTGGGCAACGATGTGACATGGCAGGCCAACTAGACAAAAGGTCTCATCCTAGGTGGCAAGTCTATGCAGTACACGTAAGGCTGTTCCTTGTTTTCATCATCGTTCTCCTTTTCAACCCCTTCTTCAAACCCCACGACCCCCCTTTTTCTTAGCCCCATTACCATAGGTCCGCATCTCTGTCCGAAGCACACCCATTTTCTTCTGATTCAATCGAGCGTTTCATCGAGCAATCTCCAGCCTTCATTTTGTTGCTCTGCTGAGCGCGCAATTCGGCGACAACCCACCTCATGCTCTGAGTAAGTTCCTAGATTTTCTGCTTTTTTTTGATCTAAATGGTATCGTTTTCGCTTTTTGCTTCTCTTTAGCTGGCAATGCTTCTAAGCTTGCCGCTCCTTCTAAGAGGCTTTTGATTGACTCCTGCATCAAACCCGATCATTGCCCATATTGTAAGACAAATGACTTGACTGTACGAACTCCATACCTGCTGCCTCGTATCGCTCCCAACAGGAGGACAGTGTCTCTACATGATTTTGATTAGCAATTCCATGCTTTAGTTCAGGTATCATTGGGATCAGACTGCTTCAGAAGCCCGGACGACACGACAGATTTCAACAGCTTCTAGGAGTCCGATGGTTGCCTATGAGGATGTGGGGCATGTTGCCACAATGTGCTGTTTAAGGGCATTGAACGTTGGTTTCTGCCTCATTTTTCCTCACAAGGATGTAGAACCATTGCCATGGTATCATCTTTTGACTTAAAAGATTGGTCTTTCACTCTGCCCTTGGTGCTGCAGTTTAGGTTAAAAGTATCCGGCCCCTCCGCTATTCCAATCAAGCATGTAGAGGCTAATGCGTAGACCCAATGGCCAAGGTCTTTCAGCTCCAACTACATCGTAAGGAAGGTGGGAAGGACAGAGACCACTGCCTGAAGTCTTCTAACTGTTGTTGCAGCACCACAGTGGTAGGTGTTGCATCCTTGTAAGGATTGTTGAATAGTTGGGGTCTTTTAACCCCATTCATTAGAGACAATAGAGACCAATGGAAGAGGTCTTTGCACCACACTGCAATTGCAGCACCATGGTGTTGAGGGTCAATGCCAACACTCTGTCCATGGGCTCCACATTCTCTTAACGATTAAGAGGCACCATGATAATTGTCGAGCCCACTTACAATGACGTGAAAGAGTGCACAGAGCGGAAGTAGAGTGGCACTAGAATGTGCTGAACAGAGAGTGCAAGAGAGAGAGAGAGATATGGAGAAAACTATGCTGAATATACTGAAGCAAAACAGTCCCAAGCAAGAGACACTACAAGTCTCATAAGTGAGGAAGCAAAATATATACAAGACTGAATGAATGATGAGAGGCCAGCACCCACTATATATAGTAGATGTAAGTTGGCCGACTGGAGCTGCAAAATAGGCCAACTGGAGCTACTGAACAAGGCCGACTGGAAAATGTCAGAAAGGCTGGGAAAAATCCCAGAAAAATACTAGAAAAAGGGGTGGCCAGCCCACAAGCAAGGGCCATGCAAAAGGGACCAAATGGGCACCATAAAAGAGCAGAATCTGGGGATGAATGTACTAACAGCCCCTCTCAGCACCAGATGCTGAACAAACTCCGAGAATCCAAAGACGAGGAGCCAAGGAAGCCTGAGAAACCGGCTTGGTGAACAAATCTACAGCATTCTCCGCGGAAGGACAATACTCCAAACGCAAATCCGTTCACGAACATAGTGATACTGAATCTCAATGTGTTTCGTACGAGCATGAAACACAGGGTTCTTGGCGATGGCGATGGCGATGCAACTCTGATTGTCACACCAAAGAAGAGTAGATCCGGTAGGAGGACAGCCAAGCTCCTCCAATAATCTCCGCAACCATATCGCCTCACATGCAGCATAACAAAATGCACGGTACTCTGCCTCGGTAGAGGAAAGCGCCATAGTAGGCTGCTTTTTACTGCTCCAAGAAATGGCTCCAGACCCAAGTGAAAAAACACAACCAGTGGAAATGCACGGTACTCAGCCTCGGTAGAGGAAAGCGCCACAGTAGGCTGCTTTTTACTGCTCCAAGAAATGGCTCCAGACCCAAGTGAAAAAACACAACCAGTGGTCGAACGCCGTGTATCTGGATCTCCAGCCCAGTCTGAGTCAGACCATCCAACAAGAGTGTGTCCTTGGCCATAAAAGATGCCAAAATCCAGAGTGCCACGCAAGCACCAAAGAACTCTGAGAGCACACCGCCAATGCTGCTGACGGGGTTTGGATGAGAAGGAACTCAATAAACTGACTGCGAAGCATATGTCCAAACGGGAGTAGGTCAACCATACCAAACAACCGACGAGAACCCGATACTGTCCTTGATCAGTCTTTGGAGAAGCATCAAGTGAAGAAAGCTTCTCACCAATATCCATAGGAGAAGATACTGGTTTGCACCTAGTCATCTGAAATCTGTCGAGAATCTCCTGAGTGTACTTCTGCTGAGAGAAGAAAATGCCCTTCGAGGTCTGCCAAATCTCAAAGCCAGGAAAATAATGCAAGAGGCCAAGATTCGTCATCTCAACTCTATCTCCAAAGCATCCATAATAGAACGGATCCGCACAAAATAAGTACCTGTAAAGATGAGGTCATCAACATAGACCACAATGATAATAATCAATCCCCTCTCAAGGAGGATATAAAGGTTCGAATCTACGTGAGAACGGTGCAGGCCAAGCTTTTGAAAGAACTCATCAATCCGCTGGTGCCAAGCCCGCAGAGCCTGCTTCAGACCATATAAAGCCTTCTTCAGCCGGTACACATGATCTTGTTCGCCCGGAACAACAAATCCTGGCGGCTAATCAATATTAACCTCCTGTGTAAGCTCTCCATTCAGGAAAGCGGACTTGACGTCCATCTGGAAAACGGGCCATCTATGATGTCTTGCAAGTGCAAGAACGGTACGAATAGTAGTCATCCGGGCCGTCGGAGCGAAGGTCTCATCGAAGTCGACACCAGGGCGTTGAGCATAACCCTCGGCAACCAACCTCGCCTTGTGCTTGTCCAAGCCACCATCAGCTCGGAACTTTGATTTGAAGATCCAACGCACACCAATCACCTTATGCTGCAGTGGCCGAGGCACCAAAATCCAAGTGCCATTCCGTTCGATAGCATCTAGCTCTGCTTGCATAGCACGACACCAAGGCTCATGTGAAAGAGTCTCGTCTACAGAAGTGGGATCAGAAGGACCAAGGAGCAGAAGGAAGCTCACGTAACCCAGAATCATTAACTGTCTGATAATACCAACCAGGTATAGATCTGCTCGAACTCGCCGGAGGAGGAGCAGGGTCATCATCATCGACTGAGTATCCTCAGCTGGAGGTGTAACAGAAGCAGCGGGAGGAGGAGGAGGAGGAGGAGGAGGAGAAGAAGGCGGAGACGGAGGTGAAGGAAGAAGAAACGCCCCCCCCCCCCCCCTCTGAAGATGTAGGAGTCTTGTCGAACACCACATCACGGCTCACAACAACTTTATCGGCCTGAGGATCATAAAGACGATATGCCTTGGACACAGTGCTGTATCCGAGAAAAGTCATGCGCTGAGACTTCGAGTCCAACTTGGAGCGGTGCTCCTTAGGCACATGAACATACGCCGTACACCCAAATATCTGGAAATGAACAACGGAGGGCTTTTCACCATGGAAAGCCTCATATGGAGTTTTGTCGGGAAGAGCAGCAGGAGGAGACCTGTTTTGAATGTAGACAGCAGTGGAAGCCGCCTCACCCCAGAAATGTCGAGGTAATGAAGAATGCTCAAGCATAGCACGGGCCATCTCCATCATGGTCCTATTCTTCCTCTCGGCAACTCCATTGTGAGATGGAGTATATGATGTGGTAAGTTGTCTCTGAATGCCACGTGTCTTGCAATATTGCTTAAACTCCTGGGATGTGAACTCACCCCCTCCATCGGTCCTGAGAGCCTTGACCGAGTGACCGGTCTCTTTTTCCACCTCAGCTCTCCAAGCACAGAAGTGCTGAAAAGTCTCATCCTTGGAAAGAAAACCCAAGTATATGTGGTAAAATCATCCACCATCACGAGCATGTACAACGCCTTACTCAAAGACGTAGTACTCATAGGACCACATAAGTCTGCATGAATGAGAGCAAGTGATGTCGAAGATCTGTGTCGCCTCTTTCAGAAAGGCGGCTCGGTGTTGCTTCCCTTGTAAACAAGAGGAACAGGCAGAAGATGGAGCCTTGATGGTCGGTAATCCCTCAACCAACCCATCCTTCGAGGCTCGCTGCAGAAGCTGATAGCTCAAATGGCCAAACCGAGCATGCCAAAGAGCAGAAGAAGCACCAGAAGAAAGCAGAGCGGTCAACTTGTAGAGACCACTATCTTGGACTCCCTGAGCCAAGATGCTACCAATCTCCTTACTACGAATGGTAATCTCATAATGAGAAAAGATCACCTCCGCACCCTGAGTTGTAAGAGCACTCATTGACAAAAGGTTAGAAGCCAAATCTGGAATATACAGAACATCAGAGAAGTACCTCTTGTCCTCGTCAGAACGAAAGATGGGGATAGTGCCATGTCCATGCACTGGCACAGAAGAAGAATCACCCAGAGTGATCTCGCCTGATCTGGCAGTGAAGTCCTCGAACCAATCTTGATGGGGTGTCATATGAGCAGTAGCACCGCTATCAACAATCCAAGACCGTGACTGAGAACTCACAAGAGCAAGTATACGCCGAGTACCTGCTAAGAGAAGAATGCCATCATCCTTCTTGGGTTGAGACACCGCCGTTGAGGAAGAGTTCTTTGCTGCTTCATCACGCTTCTTCTTGTGACATTGGGGTGACTTGTGACCCTTCTTGCCACAATAATGACATTCAATGTCCTTATTCTTTGAAGATTTGTTGTCTTTATCCTTGTTGGAATCCTTGGAGTTCTTGTCAGAACCCCCTTTTCCTTTCTTTTGTTGATTCTTCCCTTTATCTCATGCTCCCAAAGCTCCATCAGGGCCACCAGAGGCGCCAGTCCGCTCCTCAAAGCGAGACTCAATCTGCATAACGGAGGGGAGTACTTCCTCCCAAGTAACTGGAACAGGACGAGGAGAAGAAACAAGAGACCGAAAGTATGCATCAAACCTCTCTGGAAGTTTGGAGAGTAGCCGAATAGCCATGTCCTCTGTGGAGATGTCCTTGCCACAAACAGCAAGCTCGTCCTCCCGGAGATCTTTCATCTTCGAGATGAAAGCAGATAAAGATGGAAAGGCAGAAACTGGTAAGTTCATAAGTTGCTTTTCCAACACCAAAATCTGGCCCGGAGACTTAATCTCATAGAGATGTGCAAAAGCCTTCCAAACTTCATGTGTAGCATTTGTTGTACGCACATGAGAGAGAACAGAATCCTGACAGTTCAACATCAGAAAGGAGAAAACGCGTCGATCATTCGATTGCCAAATATCAATTTGTGCGTGAGTCGCACCACCGGAAGCAAGGGTGGGAGTGGTGGCATTGGCCGGTGTAACAAGCCAATCCCAAAGATCCACGCCACACAAGGCCGATTTCACCTTCACCTTCCATAGGGTGTAGTTGGAACCATCCAACTTAGCAGACTCAGCAAACATATGAAGAGAAGTCGGTGCAGCCATCACAAAAGCTTGGGCTCAATCTCAAGAAAAAAAATGCACAAATTCTGAAGTAGAAGTGTCCTCCACAGGTACCAAGAGTGCCACCAAAGCCTGCAACACCAAAGACCCCCTCTGCAAAGGGGAAAGGCCACTGGAGAGGAAAAGGCAGCACACAGAAGGCTGCTGTCCTGAAAAAACAGGCCGCCTATGTCCAATCTCCACGTGGAAAAGAAAACGCTGATCAAAGAGACTAAGAGTACCTGATGGCTGTGTTGGTGAAGCCAAACTGTAGGCGAAAAGACCAGCAGGTGCTGTCCAGAAAACGCAGTAGCAAAGGGCTGCAGATCTGAGAGAAAACGCAGAGGAGAGGGTGCTCAAAACAGGGCTGAATCTGGAGCGGAGCCGGGAGCGATGATACCACGAAAGAGTGCACAGAGCGGAAGCAGAGTGGCACTAGGATGTGCTGAACAGAGAGTGCAAGAGAGAGAGAGATATGGAGAAAACTATGCTGAATATACTGAAGCAAAACAGTCCCAAGCAAGAGACACTACAAGTCTCATAAGTGAGGGAGAAAAATATATACAAGATTGAATGAATGATGAGAGGCCAGCACCCACTATATATAGTAGATGTAAGCTGGCCGACTGGAGCTGCAAAACAGGCCGACTGGAGCTACTGGACAAGGCCGATTGGAAAATGCGAGAAAGGCTGGGAAAATCCCAGAAAAATAGTAGAAAAAGGGGTGGCGAGCCCACAAGCAAGGGCCATGCAAAAGGGACCAAATGGGCACCATAAAAGAGCAGAATCTGGGGATGAATGTGCTAACATGACGAGCCACCAAGACAAATGGCTGAGGTCAGTGCCAACATTGTGTCCATGGGCTCCACATTCTCTTAACGATATAGAGGCACCATGATAATTGGCTCAACTTTCTTGCAAGGAAGAGGAGAGAGGAGAGAGGTATTCAGTCTGAAAGCAGTGATTAAAAAAGATCAGTCCAGGGCTTCCTATTGCAGGGGACTTCAGCGATGAAAAGAGGGCCTTTTGCTCTGTTTTCTCTGTTTATAGAGAACTTGGTAAACAGTTCAGTTTTCAGGGTATCTTTGTAAATATTTCAGGCTTTAGCTTATCCATCTTAGTAGTCTTCCGCTGTCATTCTCTTTCCTCTCTTCCTCTTCTCAATATATTTTGAGTTTTGTGTTTCAAAATAGTTTCAAGAACCATGCTTCCATTAGTGCACCCTGATATTGGTATCATTGCAAGTTTGACAGAGGTCTAGGCTAGAATCTTTTTTTTCCCCAATTGTTTGAAAGACAAATCACAATTGGATGTTGTTTCAGCCTATAGCAGTTGATGTTAGCAGTCATCTCCTGTTTGTACATTACACACCAGGGCCAGTGTTGTGGGTGTGCCCGCCCATTTAGGTTTTTACCCATTTTTCCATGTATTTTCCCCATTTTCTTTGGTTGTGGGGGGGATTGTTGAGTTGGTCGACTGGATGTGTCCTGGCCGACTTGATGTTGCTGGTCGACTGGTGTCTTTTCCAATCGTGGTTTTTGTCTTGTTGTCGGCCTGTTTTGGGCTGGCTGACCAGCAGCCTAGGGCCATAATATAGATGGCTTTGCCCCCACACTCCATTGTATCATTGGGTATTTTGTACCGGATCTATTGTATATAGCAGAGTTTATACAGCTTCTCTCTCTCTTCTGCATTTGCTCTTCCACACTTAGTTCTGCGTTTTCAGGCTGGTGGTTTTCTCTTGCATTTGCTCATCTTCATTGTGGAGTCTTGTTGCATTTGCTTTCAGTTGTTTGTCTCATATCCGATGCGTATTCCAACATGGTATCAGAGCTGCATGTGGCTTGAAGGTTGGAGACATTGGAGAGCTCCGGGACTGTTTCTTGAAGATCATGTCAATGCTCATGTGCGTTCTTTCATCTTCCTTAACTGCACACCACAGGTGATTAATCATATAAAACATATGACGCTGGCGAGAGGGATTGGCAACATTTGGCTTCTCTGTATAACAGGGTATCACCCATGAAGCGGATCTCCTTGGAAGTGCAGATGCAGGTGATGGATCCTGCAAAGTCTTCAAACGATGCGGGAGCACATCAACAAGTTGCAGGCTCTTCAGCATGAGGTTCTTCAGGCTGGGAAGGAGATATCTTTAGAGGACATGGCCAGCACTTTGCTGTCTCATCTGACCTCTTAGTACTTAGCTTTCTACTTCTCTTTGATCACGAGTGGCAGGCTCAGCACCATCACATGGGAGGAGCTTGCGCCTATGGTCTTGGACCAGGAAGAGCGTTTTATGAACCCTCCAGAGGGCGGAAAGAGCTTTTGAAATTCCGTCCAAGTCCTTGGTCTGTCTCATCCTTGCTTAATGGCGTTCCACTATAGAGAGGCCTTGACTGGCTAGCGGTCGCAAGGCCGCAATAAGGGCAAAGGGAAGTCTTCACAGGAGAAGTCTTTCGAGCAGGAGCTCGACTTGGATCGTGACACCTTGAAGGCAAAGAGGACCTATAACAATTGTGGCGAGAAAGGCCATTATTGGAGAAAATGTCCTAAGCGGACCACCGAGCAGGGTGCAGATTCCTGAGTATAACCGTGAAGACTCTAGCTTTTGTGCACTTGGAGATTATGGACATCGGCGTTTCATCTTCTTCGAGCAGGGAGGCGGTTGGACTCACTGCTAGGGACACTCGGGAGTGGATTCTTGATAGTGGTGCCTGTTTCCAGGCACATGACTCCTTCCCAGGAGTTATTACAGGATCTTCGAAGGCACGCGGGTCACACTTGATTGGTGATGAGTCCACTATGCTTATTCACAGTGAGGGCAGGTTAGAGATCGTTCTCGATGGCAGAGGGGGGAAGTATTCCTCCTGGGTTCTTATTGTTCCATCTCTTGGTTTTCATCGGTTGTCAGTGCATGAGGTTTGCAAGACTGGTGTACGGGTGGAGTCTGATGAGCATTTTGTTGCTCTCTGGGACAAAGTGACAGGCCAAGTTGTATGGGAAGGCGGAGTGGAGAATGGGATTCACAAACTCTCAACACTCTCTCTTACAGGTTCTCAGTTAGGTGATGTGTGGCAGTTTCGTCATGAGCATGGTGGATGGCTTGCCAGATGATGGCAGTAGGCAGGAACATTCTAGTTCTTGTGTTTGTTAGTCAGAGGAGCCTTTACAGGTAAACTATGCTTTGATGTCTCGTATCATTCAGGACAAAGAGGCTCCTGCATTTGAGGAAGCTCTTTCCCAGGGGAACTGTAGGAAAGCCAAGCAAGTGGCAGATGGTGACTTGCAGGAGGTGTTTGTTGAGCAGCCCTTAGGCTTTGAGGTTCCGGGTTCAGAGGGGGTGGTTTACAGGTTCCGGAAGGCCTTGTATTGTCTCCAGCAAGTTTCCAGGACTTGGTATACCAAAGTTACAGTTGATGATCCTTGTGAGCAGGTTGATGCCTCTTTCTTTTGGGAGTAGTTTGGTTCATTGATTTGGTTGCTGAACACCAGATTGGACTTGAGCTTCCTGGTGGGGCTGTTGAGCTCATTCATGGAGACGCCTTTGAAGACTCATTGGGATGCAGGATTGCAGATCTTGCGGTATCTGCAGGGTATGAAGGATCTTGGACTCTTCTATGATACTAGAGGGGGAATGACGGATGGAGTTGGACTCCACGGTTGAAGTGACTCAGATTGGGGAGGAGATCCAGACACGAGGAGATCTACATTAGGCTACAATTTTACCCTTGGCTCAGGAGCTGTTTCATGGAGCAGCAAGAGGCAGTCAACTATTGCCTTGTCGTCTACAGAGGCAGAGTACCGGGCTGCTTGTGCTGCTGCTTGCGAGGTGGTGCAGTTGCAGAGGTTACTTGGCGAGATTGGGTTTCCACTGGCGGAACCCATGGTCATCCAGAGTCGCTTTGTTTGTGAGAAGTTTTTTGCTGAGGACATCTTGCTAGAGTTTTGTTCGATGGAGGACAATGTGGCAGACCTCTTCACGAAGGCTCTACCTCAGGCGATGCTCCGGCAACACTCTAGCTCATTGGGGTTGGTTCCACATCCAGGAGCTGAGAGGAGGTGTTAGCAGTCATCTCCTGTCTGTACATTACACACCAGGGTCAGTGTTGTGGGTGTGCTCGCCCATTTAGGTGTTTCCCCATTTTTCCATATATTTTCCCCATTTTCTTTGGTTGGGGGGCGGACTGCTGAGTTGGCCAACTTGATGTTTCTGACCGACTGGTGTCTTTTCCAGTCGTGGGCCTTTTGTCTTGTCGTCGGCCTATTTTGGGCTGGCTGACCAGCAGCCTAGGGCCATATATATAGATGGCCTTGCCCCCACACTCCATTGTGTCATTGGGTATTTTGTACTGGATCTATTGTATATAGTAGAGTTTATACATATTCTCTCTCTCTCTCTCTCTCTCTCTCTCTCTCTCTCTCTCTCTCTTCTGCGTTTGCTCTTCCACACTCAGTTCTGTGTTTTCAGGCTGGTGGTTCTCTCTTGCGTTTGCTCATCTTCATCGTGGAGTCTTGTTGTGTGTGCTCTCAGTTGTTTGTCTCATATCCGCTGCGTATTCCGACAGTTGAAGGGCCGGCATTGTTAGAGGACACGAGGAAGTAGATGATGCTTCATCACTTACAATTGAACGACATAGGTGATGCCTTAACATATGCAATTGGTGACAAAGCGTGAGAAGCAATGGGCAAAGCAAGCTGAAGTAGAGAGGAAGCTTTGTGAGAACCAACTTTGCAATGTTTGAGAGAGAAAGAGAGATGTATTAACGTCTTCAAAAGACCTAGAGGGTCTATGAGACCAAAAAGGTAGTACAATGTATCGTAAGAGAATACAATGTGCGGTGTATACAAGAGATCTGTAACAAGACCTAGGATCTTTCACAACACAAAACTTTAAAACTCAAATTACACAATAATAGACATAGAGAAGAATACTATATTATTGAAGTGATACAATAGATGGAAAATCCCCACACCTTTGTGCTTCTGTGAAGGGAGCTTCGATGGCTGATTTGGGACTGCGAAGATGGAGGCTGTATGCTAGTAGAAGCTAGTAAACTCACAGTGATGACTGGTGTGAACTTTGTGGAGAAGGGGTTGGCCGTGTATCTATATAGGCATGTATATGTGGGGCAGCCTTGACATGACTGCATAGGTGCGTGGTCATAGTTGGTGCCACCATCTGCGGTGTAGACTTGGCCCATAAAGATGTAATTGAGCTTGCGTAGCAGTTCCCCCACCTCCCATGGCCATCCGGGCTCGTCTTGGATCCCGTCAGGCCCCACAATGTCAAGATTCAAGAGTAAAGTCCACCTACTCCATGTGTGGACCATTATAAGATAACTGTCTAGTGTAGCATGTAGCCTATTTGGCAGTGTGCCAAATCTAATCCAAGCTGCCTCTAAACCATCTGACCTCATAGGCCACCTTCCTGTGTGAATACAGTGATGCTGTACACCTGTGCTCCTCAACATGGCTATGTTAGAAGTCATCTCTTGTCTTTATCAGACACCAGGGCCTCTGTTGTGGGTGTGTCCGCCCTGTATAGGTGTTTTATCATTTTTCCTCACTCCCCGTATTTTTTTCCCATTTTTCCCATGATGTGGGTGGCTGCCACAGGCTGGTAGGAGCTTCTGATGCTGGCCGACTGCACTCTTGGACACGTGGGCTGGCCGACCTGATCAGAAGCAGTCGTGGTGTTTTTTTTCTGCTGGCAGATTGGATGTGCCTAGTCGTGAGGGCTGCTAGTGCTGGCCGACTGCTGTGCCTTTTCGACTGAGAGCATCGACAACGGGGTTATTTAAGCCAGGGATGTATTCAATAATACCTGCAAACTGTTGGAAGATCTGACTCCATCTGGCTTGTTTGTCACTCCATTGGGCACTAGGCATGGTTTGCAACCATTTAAGTGCGTGATGATCTGTCTTAACTGTGAAATCTCTCTCGTAAAGGAAATGTTTCCAATAGCGTTGTCATCACCCCCAATAGCTCATTGTCATGCATATAACAGTTCTTCTCTACATTATTTAATTTCCGACCGTAATAAGCCCCATTGGGCATCCTTCTTGTTGAAGGACAACTCCTATGGTTAGATTGCTAGCATTGGTGATTACCTCGAAAGGATCATCCCATGAAGCCAATTTGAGAACCGGAGACTCAGAGGCAACCTTTTTTCATTGCATGAAATGTCTCAAGTGCTTTGCCTGTGACTCACACCTTCTGGCGACACGTCTTCACACCCTTGAGCAAATATGTAAAGAGGTGCTACAAGGTTGGAAAACTTGTCCATATGGGAACTGTATGCTTGGCAGAGATGTACAAAAGAGCGGATCTCCGGAGCATTCTTGGGAACATCCCATTCGAGAATTGCCCTTACCTTTTCACGGTCGAGGCTAATCCCGTCTGCATTGATTACATATCCAAGATAATGTATTTCTTCTACTCCAAATCCGCTCTTCTTTGCATTGATGTAGAGTACATTGTCTCGCAAAAGTTGTAAGACCTTTTCGACATCCAACTCATGTTGCTTTGCAGTAGCAGAAAAGATGAGTATATCATCTAAAAAGATGAACATGCACTTTCCTATGAGCTCCACAAATATCCAAGACATTATCTTGTTAAACGTCGCCGGTGCATTGGTGAGACTGAATGGCATCACCACATACTCGTAATGGCCACGTTCAGTCCTAAAGACAATTTTTGGAATGTTAGCCATAAAGATCCAATCCTAATGATAGCCACTCTTGACGTCTATCTTTGAAAAGAACTTCGCACCGTTGAGTCTTTCAAGGATATACTCAATCCTAGGCATTGGGAACTTGTTCTTCACTGTGAGCTTGTTAAGAGCCTTGTAGTCCACGCATAATCGTGCAAACTGTCTTTCTTCTGCACAAACAAGATAGGTGTAGCAAAGGGTGAGGATGAAGGCCGGATAAATCCAGCTCGGAGTAACTGGGAGATTTGTTGCTCCTGTTTGCTCTCCAAAGCCTTAGAAAGGCGATGTGAGAACTTGTTGGGTGGTTCTGTCCCAAGGACCAACTCAATGCGATGATGCTCAGCATAGTTGTTATGAGGCACGCCTCTAATAGTTTGAGGCGTTTTTCTGCTTGATCGAGGTGTCCACATTTTTTTTTTTGGCTGGTTTGAGTCTTTAGACAGGGGCTTCAAGGGCCCAAGGCAGCCCCTCTCACACACACTCTCTCCCCCGCATGATCAGGAGTAAATAATTAGTACCACATGAGATAGTCCAAGTAGAGACGGGAGCCCCACCGATCGTAGCCAAGGCCCTCTTCCAGACGGTCACTTTCATACATAGGCTATGGAGCCTCTCCAGGCACAGTTACTCTAGACTCGCGTTAGAGTCATCTAGACAGCTCGCATCACAGGGCGACACGGAGTGCTGGTATGCCCAGACTAGCACATGGTTACAGCTACATGGTATGCATATGGACCGCCTTCCACCTATACAGTACAGCCTGAACTCCCCCTTCCTAGAGTTGAGCTGGAATGAGCTCAACAAGATCATCAGGATGGATATCATTTAGCTACACATAGCACGCACGTGGATCACACCGGCCGAGCCACTAGGGACGAAGATGGCTTTCTACCGAGAGCATCTTCTCCACTTATCCCCTGATGGTTTTGTTGTCCGCTCGAGGTACATGGACATTCACCTCTCTCATGGAGTCAGATTGGAGTCAGATGTGCTATTGGCCAGATCCGTACATCTTCACATCAGTCGAGGATAGAGACCTGTCGATATGGAGCCGTCTCCCTTGCCCCTGAGGATCGGATTTGCTAGCTCTGTCAGCTGGAGCCAGAGACTGAGAAGCACTACATATGTTGGTGCCCAGTGTACTACGAGATCCGGGGGCGCTTTCATTGCCTCTTCCGAGATGGATTTGGGCCATTGTCCAGAGTGATGGACTACTCAGACCAGCGTTGCCTTGGGCTTTTTCTCCTCAAGTTGCGTAGACAGCGAGACCACATCCTATGCTCCAGACAGGGGGCACATGTCCGAGACACAGGCCAACACACCCTTACCGACTTCTTCAGAGCAACAGCAACCCCGCACACCGTTGACCACGAGTCGACTGGGCCCACACAGCCACCTCAAGGAGTCACCCTGGATAGAGTTGGAGAGCTATGTAGAGTATAGCGTCCACGACCCGTTGGGCCGCGGCCCCAGTCGAGACATTATCAGAGGATACATGTGATATTGGCACGACGTTGTGCGGCACGACCTCGGCGCTTCAGCTTCTCTATGCTAGATTGACCTATGCGAGACATTATGGGATGAGTCTATCTCAGCTGCTTCCCATAGCCTACCATTTTTCCAATTCCACACTTTTATCAGATATGTCTTTTTCAGGCAGTTGTATGAGGCCACTAGTTCCTCTTTGGCCACATGTTATAGCTAGTTGTTTTTCAGTTTATTCTTTTCATTTTCTACTTGGGACATTTAGTTTCCTTGAGTTTTGGATGTATTGGTACTTTTGTCTCATAGGCCACTTTGGCCTCTTGTAGATGTTAATATATCTTTCTTCTTTCTTTCTTTCTTTCTTTTCTCCCTCCCTCATACATTCCATCCCTCCCTCCCTTAAGCCTTTCTCAAGACCCAAAGTTCAAACACACACACACTAGGATGATGATGTTTTTTATTCTCGCTTTTGGAGCTATCTCTATACTCTACCAGTTCATTTCAGTTCATTGCATTCTACTTTGTACCCTTGATGATGTATCTAGATGATGAGGATGTACTATTTTGGTCGCATAGGTCATTTTGGCCTTCTGTAGACGTTTAATACAACATTCTTTCTGTCATGTGCATCACAAATGCCATGGACATTTCCAGGGCTAGATCCAGAAGAGGCAAACAGATAAAGACCATGAACCAGTAGAAGATGGACATGGAGCAGGACTTGGAGCAAAGCATGGATCAGAGGGCTGTCGACTGCAGGACAGAGGATGTTGGCTGCCAGAAGAGCTGTCGGCTGACGTCAGCAAAGAGTGGGCAGCAGGCGCATCACACACAAGCAGCATGCGCAGGAGGATATCCAGTCGGCTGTGCTTAAAAGGGGTATTAATGAAGTATGAACTGGCCGACCAGCAGTCGGCCAGTTCACCATTTATTCCAAGGGGGCTATAAATAGCCCCCCTTGCTCAATGTCTTAATCATTCAAACCCACTAGGGGTTGGGATCACTAGAGGTCCCATAGGGGACAGATTTTAGGGTTAACCACCTTTTTTATGAAGGCAGCCAAGGGCTGCAAGATATGTACCTTTTTGTACCATAGTATATACTGAAATTCCAGCACTTCTCACTCTCTCTCTCTCTACTTTCTCTCTACCTGCGTTTTTGCATCAGATGGTGCGTTTTTGCATCAGAAGGTTTCCAAGAGTGTTTAGGGCTGAAAGAAGACTCCCAGAGCTTCCGCGTGTTACATTGGTATCAGAGCATCAGGCTCAGCAAAGCTAAACACTGATTCAGTCCCAGATGATGGTGTACAGGTCCAAGGTACAGGAAAGTACACGGATTCAAAGCCCAAGGCGAGGAGCACAGAAGCGGGAAGAACTCCCAGGAGGTTTGTTGGTGGTGTTCCACAATGCCAGATGGGGATGGCAGTTCCGTGAGCCAGATAGGTTCTCAGGTAACGATCCCAAGGGAGGTTGATCCTCCAAGGGTGATGTGAGAGTGCCAGACTCAGCTCCAGGAATGAAGACCAAGACGGTGTTCAGAGTCAAGGCAGGAATGGATTGTGGACTAGAGGAAGACCAGATGCATAGATCTTCATCAGAGACAGAGTGGTTTGGAGAACAGGCCGGGTTTTCAGAGAAAAAGGTTTGCCAGGGATGGATGATGACAGAGGGACTTCAGGACAGGATTGGGATGATGACAGTCATCCAAGAGCAGGTTGGATTCCCGTCATCAAGTTTAGCAGAGGGGGATGTCATGTGCATCACAAATTCCATGGACATTTCCAGGGCTAGATCCAGAAGAGGCAAACAGATAAAGACCATGAACCAGTAGAAGATGGACATGGAGCAGGACTTGGAGCAAAGCATGGATCAGAGGGCTGTCGGCTGCAGGACAGAGGATGCTGGCTGCCAGAAGAGCTGTCGGCTGACGTCAGCAAAGAGTGGGCAGCAGGCGCATCACACACAAGCAGCATGCGCAGGAGGATATCCAGTCGGCTGTGCTTAAAAGGGGTATTAATGAAGTATGAACTGGCCGACCAGCAGTCGGCCAGTTCACCATTTATTCCAAGGGGGCTATAAATAGCCCCCCTTGCTCAATGTCTTAATCATTCAAACCCACTAGGGGTTGGGATCACTAGAGGTCCCATAGGGGACAGATTTTAGGGTTAACCACCTTTTTTATGAAGGCAGCCAAGGGCTGCAAGATATGTACCTTTTTGTACCATAGTATATACTGAAATTCCAGCACTTCTCACTCTCTCTCTCTCTACTTTCTCTCTACCTGCGTTTTTGCATCAGATGGTGCGTTTTTGCATCAGAAGGTTTCCAAGAGTGTTTAGGGCTGAAAGAAGACTCCCAGAGCTTCCGCGTGTTACATTGGTATCAAAGCATCAGGCTCAGCAAAGCTAAACACTGATTCAGTCCCAGATGATGGTGTACAGGTCCAAGGTACAAGAAAGTACACGGATTCAAAGCCCAAGGCGAGGAGCACAGAAGCGGGAAGAACTCCCAGGAGGTTTGTTGGTGGTGTTCCACAATGCCAGATGGGGATGGCAGTTCCGTGAGCCAGATAGGTTCTCAGGTAACGATCCCAAGGGAGGTTGATCCTCCAAGGGTGATGTGAGAGTGCCAGACTCAGCTCCAGGAATGAAGACCAAGACGGTGTTCAGAGTCAGGGCAGGAATGGATTGTGGACTAGAGGAAGACCAGATGCATAGATCTTCATCAGAGACAGAGTGGTTTGGAGAACAGGCCGGGTTTTCAGAGAAAAAGGTTTGCCAGGGATGGATGATGACAGAGGGACTTCAGGACAGGATTGGGATGATGACAGTCATCCAAGAGCAGGTTGGATTCCCGTCATCAAGTTTAGCAGAGGGGGATGTCATGTGCATTACAAATTCCATGGACATTTCCAGGGCTAGATCCAGAAGAGGCAAACAGATAAAGACCATGAACCAGTAGAAGATGGACATGGAGCAGGACTTGGAGCAAAGCATGGATCAGAGGGCTGTCGGCTGCAGGACAGAGGATGCTGGCTGCCAGAAGAGCTGTCGGCTGACGTCAGCAAAGAGTGGGCAGCAGGCACATCACACACAAGCAGCATGCGCAGGAGGATATCCAGTCGGCTGTGCTTAAAAGGGGTATTAATGAAGTATGAACTGGCCGACCAGCAGTCGGCCAGTTCACCATTTATTCCAAGGGGGCTATAAATAGCCCCCCTTGCTCAATGTCTTAATCATTCAAACCCACTAGGGGTTGGGATCACTAGAGGTCCCATAGGGGACAGATTTTAGGGTTAACCACCTTTTTTATGAAGGCAGCCAAGGGCTGCAAGATATGTACCTTTTTGTACCATAGTATATACTGAAATTCCAGCACTTCTCACTCTCTCTCTCTCTACTTTCTCTCTACCTGCGTTTTTGCATCAGATGGTGCGTTTTTGCATCAGAAGGTTTCAATAGTGTTTAGGGCTGAAAGAAGACTCCCAGAGCTTCCGCGTGTTACACTTTCTTTCTTCTTTCTTTCACACACTCACTCTCTCTCCCTCTCATACACACCCTCTCTTTGGATAATGATGTATATGATGCTTACCTTTGTTGCTAGAGTTTTCCTTCCCAGATGTTATCCATTAGGAGCTCCTAGTACCTTACTTTTCCTCATAGTTGTTGTTTCAGTTTCAGTTAGTTGTTTTAGCTTTTCTTACACAGACATTGTATCAGATCCACCAATTGTTGTAACCCTTTTGGTCGCATAGGTAATTTTGGCCTTTTGAAGACGTTAATATATCATTTCATTTCATTTCATTTCTCCCTTCCTCAAGGCTCAAGCCTCATACATACACACTCTAGTCTCTCTCTCTCTCTCTCTCTCTCTCTCAACTTTTAATATATATATATATATATATGTATGTATGTATGTATGTATGTATGTATGTATGTATATATATCTATATATATATATATATATATATATATATATATATATATATATATATATATATATGTATATATATATACATATATGTATAGATATATATATCTATATCTATATATATATATATATATATAGATATATATATATAGATATATATGTATATATATGTATATATACATATATATACATACATATATCTATATATATACATATATGTATAGATATATATATATATATATATATATATATATATATATATATATATATATATGTATATATATATACATATATGTATAGATATATATATCTATATCTATATATATATATATATATATAGATATATATATATAGATATATATGTATATATATGTATATATACATATATATACATACATATATCTATATATATACATATATGTATAGATATATATATATATATATATATATATATATATATATATATATATGTATGTGTATATATATATATATATATACACATACATATATATATATATATATATATATATATATATATATATATATATATATATATATATATATATATATATATAACAAACGCATCTTAACATGCCTCTAACGTCTCTAAAAAATACGAGTCTTTCGAGGTGCGTACCATACCCGTCTCGTACCAAACGCCTTTGACGCCTCTAACAACTATGATCCTCAGGACAACTAGGTGGCAGCTACGGCGGGAGATCATCCTTTAGCATGATGTCGTGAAATTGTGCTAAGAGATCATCGAACTTTAGCTTTAATGGGGTTGTTGACTAAACAATATATTTCTGGCTACGGACATATATCAATGCGCTCTCGGCTCCTTTTTTGATAGCTCGTTGGGCTTGGATGTGTGAGATTAGGGGAATACCTGGAATGCTCCTATCCTCGCGAACTAGGATAGATTCAGGAACACCATCAACAATAGTGAAAGTGTCTTGCCTCCAATCAGGAATGGGTGCATAATCCCTAAATCACTGAATGCCAAGAATCATATCACACCCCAAAAGAGGTGAGACAATGAACTCTTGTTGAAATGTGGCCTTTTGAACCATAAATGAGAATTGTCGCGCCTTACGAGATATGTGAGTGCGAAGACCGGGTGTGAACCCATCTACGTTCAGATGATGGGTTACAAGTGTACAACTCAGCTTCTTAGCCAACTGGGAAGAAATGGCATCCTTAGAGCTTCCCATATCAAAGAGAACAATGAATTGCTCTCCCTTTGCTGTGCCATAAGCATGAATGAGTGTTTTCTTTTGCTCCTCATCCTCACCCTCCTGCTTATCGTCAAATACCATGGTGGGTACTGCGTTCAAGGCAGGTAAGAGTTGGAGAACGTTGGTAGCCGATGCGGGAGGTGTCGATGTAGCTGTGGTAGTGGCTACTGCAGAGGCAGAGGTTTTAGCGGCTTGTGCAGCCTGCCACTTGGTACAATCTTTCTTACCATGCCCCACGGTGTGGTAGAAGAAATGTCTCTTCTCCCCCTTATACTGCGTTTGCTCTTTTGGTTGGAGATATCCACCAGTGATGCCCTCCTTGGCCTTTTCCTCAGGTGTTTTCTTAGGTGTGAAGGTTTTATCCTTGTTTCCTTCTTAGGTGCTCTGGGATTTTTTCTTAGTGTCCTTGCTATTTTGAGCTCCCTTCCCCCCTCGAGAGGGTGACTGTTGGGTAGTGCATGACTGCTGTTGGGGTTTGGGGCTAGCCTGAAGTTGCTTGGGCTTACCTCCGTTCAACATCATGTCTTGATTCTAAGCAAGAGTGAGAGTCCTGTCATAGGATTGTGGCTTAAAATTACATACAGTAAACCTAATGTTAGTATCTAGATCTCGAATTAACTGTTGCAACTTATCCTCCTCGGATATACTTTATTGTGCTGACGTGATTACTTTATTAGAGTATGGCAGACCTGTTTTGGGAGAGTTTGTAAACCTCATCCTCAAGGTTGTGGAGGTAGAAACTGTTTCTTTAGGTGGGACACAAAGGCATCCCATACATACTGTGGAGCCCTTGTGAATGGGTTGACATGTAGACTCGACCAATGCTGCCACCAAGTGATTGCTTTGCTGGAAAGGTGAGGTGTTGCTAGTGGACTTAATCTTGAGGATTTGAAAGCTTAGCCAATCGAAAATATGCTACAAACTAATGAATGAATTGCATTACTGCATCATGATCACACTTACCATCGTACTTAATTGAAGTTCGGTTGAGCTCATATGATGGTGGTGGTTGGGGTGGTGGAGGAACTTGCTCCTTGGTTCACTAGTGTAGGGAGAAGAGACAACTCATTCGCATGTTGCATAGCGGCTATCAACTGCTAGTCTTGGAGTTGCATAGCTTCACGTTCAAGCCTTTCTTGGGTAGCTTGGTTTGCCCGTCTTTGGTCTTCTTCAACCTTGCGTTTAGCGTCCTTGGCCCTTCATTCATCCTCACATTGAGCTTCTTTGTCCCGTCGTTCTTCCGCCTTTTTCGCGTCATCTTTTTGCTGTTGTTGCTCCATGAGAAGGAATAAAATTTTCTTCTCTAAGAGCTCTTTTGGTTTTTCTGCTACTTATTTAGCTTTTTCAATTGCTTCTTTGGCTTTTTCAGCCTTCTCTTTAGCTCTCTCTTTTTTTTTTTTTTTGGGTTCGCTTCTTCTTCTTTGGCCTCTATCTATTGCCTTAGCAATCTGTTTTGCTCCAAGAGTAATTTGATGAAGTCTTCATTGCTTTGCGGAAGTGTTTCTGTAGTGGTTGTGTCTTCCTTGTAGATCTCTTCTTCCATATCTTCTTTTTAGCTTGTTGACGATGTCTCTCCTGACATTGTGGAGGTTTGGGTGGGTTTTCCTGACCGCAGCTTTACCATCCATGGAAAGCTCTCACTTTAGGGTTGCCAAGTTTGGTTACAACTTGTAGCTCTGATACCAATGTAGCATGCAATAGGTTGATCGTCGTAACGCGCAACAAAGCCTTCTATATACCTGTGAGTTTATGCAATTCCACTTTACTTGAGAGAGAAGAGGAGAGATAGAGAAGATAGAGTCAACACAGAATGGGGTCCCAATTACCCACTGAAGGCCCCCCCTGCAAGCAGGAGTATTTGCTTATATTTCTTTGGAGAACTTTTACAATGAATATGAATGATGATTGAGGACTGCCAAACACAAGAACGAAGTAGACCGAACGCAGGTTGATCCAGATGCTGTCCAAGCTCCTTTGAATAGCTCTTCAATGACCACTATGGAATCCCGAAACTGAGGGATGCACATATGCTAGCTGAATGCTGAAGAAACTCCTCGTGGAACCCTTGGAACTGAAGCACACTGAGGTGCTGAATGCTGAAAGCATGCACAAGGCAAGCCAGAGGCTTTAGGCACACTAGAACTGCTTGGAACTGATGAAGGACCGATTTTCTGTTGAATGATTTATGCGAATGATAAGCGCTGCTTATATTTGTTTATATGTTGCTGGTGGGTGGGCTTCATGCTGTTGGCCTGTTTTATTTGGACAAAAAATGCTGTTTACAGCATTTAATGCTGCGCTGAATAGATCATGTGCCCTTTTTCAATGCTGGCCGACTGAAGCTTCTCCGTGCCTGCTGCTGCCCATTGCTGTGCTGGCCGACTAATGCCTGTAGGCAGTTTAGTGCTGGCGGACAGTATGTTTGGAGGCCCTGATACTGCCTTACCACAGTTTTGGGGCATCAGTAGGCCGTCGACTGGTTGCCTATGCCCTCTATGGGTTTGGATGATGCCCTTATGGGCTGGCCCATGTGCTTATGATCTACATGCTTGCTAATGCTTTTCGATGCAAGACCTATGCTATGGTTTGACTTCTACATGCACTATTTGATGAATTCTCCAAGTGGGTAAGAGGACTGACACATGCAGACTCTCTATGGCTGTGGAGACTGACCTACGTAGCTCGTGCCTAAGATGTCCCAGACTGGGGCTCACAATGGGGTCATGGCATATGACAAATACTCCTAAAAAGGTAAATCCTACTGTATAAATGTTGCACTGATGTAGAGTTAGTGTGTCACATAGCACTCCAGTGCAGGGTGCATGTGACAAGTGAACTTGCACATGCAAAGTGTAGGATTGATGGTGTTTTTCCTGTTCCAGAATTGCCATTATGATAGCATTTTCGGTGATGTGGGGCTGGTTTTTGTTTCTGCGTTACCATCCATTTGGATGCGGTGTCAATGTTCTCCTTGTCCACTTCTACCCAATTGGAAGTGTCCTCGACACTCTTTCTTAGCTCTTCACTTTCTTTTTTGATTGCCGGTTGCCGTCTTTGTCACTTCATCGCTTGAATGTTGACTTCTGGATGTTTATACTTTAGTGCCCTACTGGATGGTTATGTTTCAGTGACTTCTGTAATGGAGTCTTTTCTCAAGAGCTTACAGAAGAGAGTTCCGAGCAAGAGGTTTTGGAGGATTCTCATCAGTCAAAGGTGCTTCATTGGGAGGTGCATTGACCAGGTGATTTGTTGGGAGATTGCAGGTTCTTGTGTTGGCAAGGCGAGGGAAGAATGTAAACTTTGGAAAGGGAGTCATAGCTTCAATGAAGATCTCAGGGCGTCTGGTGCATCAAACTTGTGGTTGTTAATTCTTTTACGGAGTGCCTATCAGAAAGCTCTGCATCAGAGGATAGATGCAGACTTGATGGGGGAGAATGCGGCAGACATCCAACCATGGTTAGCAACACCAGGATTGAAGGATATAGTAACATGAAGGAGCAGCCAAATACGCTGAAATGTTGTTTATGTAGAGTTGCCGTTCCCATTTTTGTTTCTGTTTTCCCGTTCCCTAATGGCCACTCAAGATATATCTTCCACTAACTTCTGATTTTCCCCAAATTTCCTCATCATCTTCTCCAAATTATGACACACCTGACGTTTTCTCCTCCATTTCATTCACTTTTTTCTGACTTTCCTTTTTCTCAATTTACTTTTTGTTTATACTATAAAATGTTATAGCCATGCCGCTTCCTAGAAGTTTCCTTTTTTCTGACTTTCCTTTTTCTCAATTTTACTTTTTGTTTATACTATAAAATGTTATAGCCATGCCGCTTCCTAGCAGTTACCGTTGATTCAATATCTGCTGTTTCTGTTCCGCTTGACTAAGTTGTGGGAAGAAGGCAGTCTTCATTGAGGGTCGGTGGTCCAGGGGAGCAGAGACATGCATTCGGCCAATTGGAGCAAGTTTGGCAGTTGCAGCCAATTGTATTTTCTCTTGTAACTCTCTTAATATACATCAGTAGTTGAGACATTTTGTGCTTTTAGTGTTATCTCTGGTCTCTTAAGACTAAGTACATTGACCAAGTTCCTCCTTAGAACATATAAATTTTGGATTTTGTGTGCATGGAGCTTCACCTGTCTTGCTAAAGAGTGGGTTCAAACTTTTAACTATACTGCCTTAGACCTGAGTGTTGTGAAAGATCTATTTCTTCTAACAAGATTGTCCTCTGCATACAAGATGGTCGGTATGCATCGTGTAGCCAGCACAGGTAATGCTTCGAATTCAGCTCGCCCTGGCAAAGAGCGCCGTCTGACATATGTTCTAAGTGATTCGAATGATTCTAAGGTAAGTTTCACATATGTAATATCACTTCAAGATACCATGATTATCTCTTGAGCCACTGATTCACATGCTTTATTGTTGCAGCATTGTTCTGGGGTAAATTGCCTGACAGTATGCTCTCCCCCTGCACAAAAGAGTGGAGGCAATGATGTTTTGTTCAGTGGGAGCCGAGATGGAACTTTGAAAAGGTGGGAGGTGACTGATGAAACGGCCACCTGCTGCGCAACATTCGAGTCACATATCGACTGGGTGAGAAGTTTGATACAGGGTTATAGCCCTCTTTGTAAACTCAAATGCTTTTTATAATATGCTCTTATGAGTCATTAGCAAATTTAACTTATTTTACAGGTTAACGATGCTGTTTTGACTGGAGAAACACTAGTCTCATGCTCATCAGATACTACCATCAAAGTATGATCCGGTCCAGCTTTTATTAAAAGGCATTAGTTGCTTTGTATCTTGGCATTTTTATATGGGTACATGAAGAGCATCAAGTGAAATTTGTGTGCATTAAATATAAATATAAATATAAATGCAAATGCAAATGTAAATATAAATATAAATATAAATACAATACAAATATAAATTTAAATTAGTACATGCATGCAGGCATGCACACATGCATACACACACATACACATGTTTAGGTGTCTGGATACAAAGTCATGCCCCCTTCTGCTGCTGACAAGAGCATCAAGTGAACTCTGTGCACAATGAAGGTCACACTTGAGTAGATAATTAGATTTTTGTGCTAGAATCATAGCGCAGAGTATGTGATTTTGCAAACCAAAAAGCTTTGGAAATTTACTTGCCATGTTTCCTTCATTCTATAGACTTGGCGAGCTTTTTCAGATGGCATGTGTACCAAGACTTTCCGGCAGCACTCTGACTATGTGATATCCCTGGCAGCTGCAAAACATGTAAGTTGATCACAAATTTGATCAGCTATGGTGATAGTGTTTCTCTCTCCCTATTAATTCAAGAATTTTTGCCTTCACCTTGTAGAGCAACGTTGTTGCCTCAGCAGGTCTTGGTGGTGAAGTGTTTGTCTGGGATTTGGAAGCAGCAAATATACCTGTGTTAAAAGCTGCAAATGAGGGTGCGGATAAAGCCAGATATGAAGGAAGTATTGGCCCAGGGATAGGTGGCCAAATGGTCAGCAATGAGCGCTCCACCAGTCCCAGCTACAGCATGGCAGTGCCAAATGTAGCAACATTACAAGGCTATATACCCATTGCAGTCAAGGGGCATAAGGAGTCTGTATATGCTTTGGCTATGAATGATGCCGGCACTATGCTGGTGTCTGGAGGCACGGAAAAGGTGAGTTAAATATAAACCTGGAATAGTGATTGATTAACTAGGGCCTGATTATCTCTGAAATCTCGTGTAGTTAACCAATCTTTCAGCATTTGGCTTCTGCTCCCATGCAATCACTATCTCAAATGGATGGTGAAATTAAAGTTTTAAACCCAATTGTTGGCAATTTCGGCCCAAGCCTTAGTTACTATAAATGTTCTTAATATACACCTGTTGAGGATTCATTTTCTATGAAGCTTAATTCCGTATTTCACTACTTTCGCATTATCACACACAAATATGCCATTGTCTGCCTGAAATTATGTACCCAACACCCAGTGGAATTATTTAGGCAGTTGACTCCTTGATTTGTCCCAAGTAGAGTTGAATCTTTCATCTGATACTTAATTAAGCCCTGCTTGAGTAGAGTTGAATCTGCTTTTGAGCTGTGGGCACTTTCTGAATGTCCTCATTTCATGTTCCAGGCAGTTAGGGTGTGGGATCCAAGAAGTGGAACAAAGAAGATGAAATTGAAAGGTCACACTGACAACATACGATCTCTCGTACTGGATTCCAGTGGCAGGTATCGTGGTCTGGGAAGTCAAGATGCAGCTGCCATATCAATTAAGAGGTGGTGTTTGTTATGCTTAATGTATATATGAGGTGGCTTTGATGGTTTCTTTTCACAGGTTTTGCTTATCTGGATCTTCAGATTCAATGATCAGGTGAGAGTGGATGCTCAGGCTAATGCATCAGATCAGTTTGCTTGCATACAATATTACATGTGTGTATGTTGCATCATTGTAAAATATGTATGTATGGATAGATGGATGCCTGTATGGTTTACTTGCAAACAAACATCTGTCTTCAGTTAGTCACAAAGCCATCATAGTTTACATTGAGTTGAGTACTACATGTATGTATGTTTATCGTTCTAAACTACATGTGTATGTATTTATGGACGGATGATTTTTGCGTGTATTTACGCGGATGCATGGATGTATGTGTGTATGTATGTATAGATGGATGTATGTGTATTCTACTTGCATATGTAGCAATCTGATGGTTCCTGTCTTCGTATCATTAAAACAGGTTGTGGGATCTGGGACAACAAAGATGTGTTCACTCCTATGCTGTGCACACAGACTCTGTTTGGGCCCTTGCAACAAGCCCTTCGTTTAATCACGTATACAGTGGTGGGCGGGATCTTTCGGTAAGTTTCACACATCATTCCATATATCTTTCTATGCCCACCATCACTATTTAAGTGAAGCTGATGATTTGTTTTTTCATATGGAATGTTTGATGCAGGTCTATATGACAGATTTGTCCTCTCGAGAGAGCTTACTTGTTTGCTCAGAGCAGCATCCTGTCCTGAGTTTAGCATTGGAAGGTGATGACTGGTTGTGGGTTGCAACCTCAGATTCTTCACTCCACAAATGGCCCACAAAACATCGAATTCCAGTTAAAAACTCGCAGAGAGCAAGCTCCTTTGTAGCTGGTTCTCTACCCTTTGCCAGAGCAAGGGCGTGCCTTGAAAGTACACCTCCTGTGAGTATACTTCCAATTTTATAGGAAACTTTTAAGGGACTGTGATATAATGTGTGAGTACATTGGAGGGGTTTTGGGTTTGGGGTGGGGCATGCACATACGCATGTATGTACGTATGCATGCATGTATGTATGTACATACATGTATGCATGTATGTATGTATGTGAGGACATATTTATGCCCACTGAATCACACCACTGTTGGATGGCTATACACTCTTTGCTATGATATATGTATGCACGCATGTATGTATGCATGCATGTATGTATGTATGTATGTGAGGAGATTTATGCCCACTGAATCACACCACTGTTGATGGCTATACACTCTTTGCTATGATATATGTATGCATGCATGTATGTACGCACGTGTGCGTGTGTGAAACGACGAGGAGATATGTTGCCGATGCTGCCTTTGCCTCTGTGCAGCGCCGATGCCGCCACTGTGCAGCACCGTCCTTGCTGACTGTGCAGCGCCGTCTCAGCTTCTGTGCGCCTGTGCACATGTCCGTCTCATGTGTGTCTCTGCTGTGCGTGTACAGGAGTTTGTTGCTTGTGTTGGTGTTTTGATGTGTCCTGTTTCCCCTCTTTGAGTCTTCCTGCACCCTGATGCCCTCACGCTTCCCTGCTTCTGACCTGCTCTTGTTACTTGTTTTTTCCTCTGCCCAGCTCTTGCTCTTCGCTTTTCTTCTGTGTGTGTGTGTGTGTGTGTGTGTGTGTGTGTGTGTGTTCAGGTCTGTGTACATGTACAGTGAACAGTTTGTATCTCTTCAGTGCATGGTTCATCATGGCGTCTTCTCCAGTGCACAGTGAACAGTTTGTATCTCTTCAGTGCATGGCTCATCATGGCCTCTTCTCCAGTGCACAGTGAACAGTTTGTATTCGGGTCTGTGTACAGTGAACAGTTTGTATCTCTTCAGTGCATGGTTCATCATGGCCTCTTCCAGAATGTGAATATCAAGGTTTACCATCACGCTCACAAGAATGATGAACCAGTTACCACTTGCGAATGAGGTGGCACAATGGATAAAATCAGAATTGCAGGGAAATGTAGTTGATGGTGGTGTGTACTAGGCTGCCAGAGGATTTTATGACGTTCTTTTTAAAGAACCTAAACACAGAGTAGCTTTGCTGGAAAAGTCACCTCTCATTTTTGGCACTCGGTTGGTTCATGTATTACCGGTCAATAAAGACTATGAAAGTGTCATTAAGCATAAATGCCCGGTGTGGGGCACAATGAATCATTTCCCAGAACATTTCCGTGAACATTTACCTATGTTGGCTGCTTCATTGGTTAAGGCCATTTTGTCCTCCTCGACTTGCTAAAGATGGAAATCGTTTTATGATTCTCTGGGATACAACTAGGCCTATTGTTCCCTTGGTCTCTATTGGAATAAAATGTACTGATGATAGACAAGCTGGGATTGGCCGTCGGAACTATGAGCTTATTTGGGGCACTTTTGCCGGTGCATGCTTTAAATGTAAACAGTTCGGGTATATCTCCAATAAATGTCCTACTGCCATTCTTGAATCACTAGTTGTGGCCTAGCCTCCAGCAGTGTCAATCTCACCTTCTAATTCAACTGCAAATGCCATTCTTGTGTCGCCCTTTGCTACTTTGGCTAAGTAGCTAGAAAAACTGAAAGGCTCATCGTCCGTAGGTCAATCAGCAAGCCTCCACCAATAAGGCTGTGCCATTTGCCAAGTCTAAAGGGAAAGTATATTGGATCAAGATGGTTTTATTGCCCTGAAAAAGACTTTCAAGATGCCTTTGTACAAAACCTGTAATTGGACCCAAACTCAAGAGAATGTAGCTCACAATGTGGATTCTTTAGTGGCTAATGTTCTTAATGCAAAAGCCAATCCCACTGCCAATGCGGTTTCACGTAATTGGGTTCAAGTTTGTACTGGAGGTACTCAACTCTTTGATAAGCATGATGTTATTTGGAATGTATTGTAGGATCCGGGGGGATATGCGTATATGGATGAGAGTTAAATCTCATCATTTCTCTGTCATGTACATAAGGTGCTTCCAATAAAGTGTGTTACCTATAATGTAGAGGGTATTTCCAATTCTCATAAATGGAGATGTTTATGGGATTATGTACATATGACGAGACCAAATATACTTTGTTTGCAAGAACACAATGAGCATGAGTATGGTGGTCGGTTTGGTCGTTTTGTAGATATGACATTTTCTATGCCGGAAGCAACAATTCTCGAGTGTTGCTTTTCTATTGCAACATGAATTGGAGCCAGCATTGGAATATAATGATTCATTGGGCCGATGTACGATTGTGCAATCTATTTTGCAGGGTGAAATTTTTCAATTTACAGGAGTGTATGCATCTCAATCTTCCCATGAGCGGCAGAGGATTTGGAATTTCTTCAATTCCTATCCCAATTGACGAATGCTTTTGTTTGTGGAGATTTTAACAACTCTCCACAAAGGGAGGATAATACATCTAGCTTTTCTCATATGTTACGTGTTGAGCATCAGGCTTGGGACAATTTTGTTCTGCAAATAGATGCCTCTGATCTTTGTCTTTCTACTATGGCTGGAATTCCAGGATTCACTTATCGCCATAATGTTCTAACTCAATATTGGGCTAGATTGGATAGATGGTATTTGTTACATACTTGATAGTATGACTCCTTTTTATGCAAGCTTTGGATTGATCATGCCTCAATACTCTCTGATCATACTCCAGTATGGTTAGCTTTATATTTTCATATGCCTTATGGGAACCTCCTCTACAGCATCAGAGACTGTTACACATAAATAACAGCTCTCTCTCGCATGATGTATTTAGAGCTTTAGTACATGATGTCATTTCTCGCTTTCTGCTCAGCTATTAGATGATGTTGACACTTCGTGGTTTTGTTTTGTGAAACGAATGCAGATAGTCATTGCTGACTATGGCATGTGTTGCTTATGCTGGGCAAAGAGTTGAAATGGTTAAGCAACAAATCCAATCGCTCACGATGCTCAGCCATCTTCAAACTCTTACGGAAGATTAACAAAATGTGTTATGCGACACCAAAAAGTGTGTTTTTGTGAATCAACAAAGAAAGATACAGAAGTGGCAAATCTGATGTAAGAAACTCCAAGATCAAGGTTGCTCATCCAAACAATTCTTCAAAAGCTTGCATGTTGATAGGCAAAGGCACAAAATAGTGCATGTTAAGAAATTTGATGGCACATGGAGATCCACAAAAATGGAGCTTGCAAAACTGAATGTGTCAATCATTATCAGCACATATTTCATAGTTTATCTCCCTTGGATTTTAATGTTCACGATACTCGAAAATTTTTCTTAAATTGTGTGCATCCCATTGTTGACAATGAATTTGCTTTGAGACATGATCTCCCCTTCACTCAGGAAGAGCTGACACATGCGTTATACGGTGTGGGACGTTGGAAGTCACCTGGTTGAGATGGTCTGACCGTTGATTTCTTTCTGGGATAAGCTTAAATTTCTGATCTTGAACATGATTAATGTTGCATGGGAAACATGATGTATGCCTAATCCCTTGAAAGAAGCCTTGTGACTTTGTTACCTAAAAAAGCATTAGGAGAATCCTTAAATGATTGGAGACCAATCACGTTAATGCCAATTCTCTATAAATTGGCAACGAAAATACTGGCAAATTGTATTGGTGGTCTACTTTTCCATGGTTTGTATCCACAATAATATGATTTTGTCCCTAGAAGTCAAATTATGGATAACACCGCTCACGCATATTTGGCGATGGAATATGTCAAATATACTTCTCAAGATGCTCTTAATATGCAAGTGGATGTAGCAAAAGCTTTTGATATAATTTAATGGGACTACATAATTGAGGTCATGGCTGCAATGGGCTTTGGTTGTAAAATGCAACAAGCTATTTTTTGGTTATATAGGGATAGTACTGCCCAGTGTGTTTTTGGTCGTGATCTTTCATCAAACTGGACATTGCAAAAATCTGTGCATCAAGGATGCCCTCTTAGTGCATTGCTCAATGCGATTGCCACACATCCACTTTTGATGTATATGGAGGGCAATTACATGGTCTGCGATTACCTAATGGTTCGCATTTTGTGGTCCAAGCCTATGCAAATGATTCTTTGTTCATGCCTAAAAAATGATCCAAATGATCTCAAGTGCATCATGAGAACTTTGGAATTATTCGGTAAAGCAGTGGGAATTTATATCAACTTTTCTAAGTCTAAACTGCTTCCGTTGACTTCTTGTGATTGGCATGCAATGCTATGGTCAAGACAAATTATTCCACCAGACCACCTGGTTAGACATTTGGGATATCCACTGGCATGGTATATGTCTACACAAGATGCATTCTTTGGGTATTGAACAAATTGAAGACCAAGCTAGCATATTGGAAGCTTTCTACATGGCCTTTACATGTGCGTCTCAGAATTGTTCAATCAATCATTATGGCCTATGTGCAATTTTATTTGCCGTTGTTGATTTGGCGTAGAATTGAAATTGATACTTTTATGTCTGATGCCTTGGAATTGCTATGGAAAACCAAGCATCATATGGGAGCGCTATGTATTTTGAGTCGATCTTTGGTTTGCACTCCTAAAATGCATGGGTGGATTAATTACACTTGATCTGCATTATCATCTCTTGGCAAGAAAGACCATGTTTTCCACTTTTTTTCAGCTTCGGCAGCCACGGGCCATAATGTTTGCAGGCATGTGTGCTTCCATCAAGACTAGAGCTTATGGCAATTGGCATATTTCTCACTTGGAAGCAGTGCTTAGTAAATTTGAAGGAAAAATTCCGGGGTGCCCTTCTTCTTTGTGATTGGAAATTAGCTTTGTCTTTTGTTTGCTGGCATAGTAGAGATGCACTGACTGGGAAACCTATTCGATTGGAAAGAATCCATTGGTCTTCGGTGTTTCCTCAACCACTTGTAGTACAGGAACCACGGAAGGCATGCTTTTTGACCTCTATCGGAGTTACCATTGTGGCTGATGTTGTCACAGATAAGGGATTTGTGATGAGTTTCCCACAAGCCTGTATGAACACAACTTGGGCTTGCATCACAGGCGAGTGTGGAAAACTATTACTATGTTGTTGCGGCCTTTTCAACCCATCCGACCCTTGGATGATCATGATTGACAACTTGTTGGTCATACCGGCTCTCTTCGATTGAATGCGCTTTCGGCAAGTAATGTATACAAATTGTTGCTTCCTTCACCGTGGATTCAGTCTCGTGATACTTTATGGGGCTTGCATAAGAATACTAAATGGTGGAAACAAAGGCTACGAATAATTTGGGTTTGTAAAGTGCTTTTGAAACGTCGTCTTCTTATGGAGACGCCTTGTGGGAATACTTCCAGTTTCTACTTTTCTGGCAAAACAACATTCTCCAGTGATAGATGTTGTAGATGTGGATGACATGCAAAGTCCATTCCCCATCTTCTTTGGCATTGCACGGAGTCCAAGAATTTCTTGCAAGCACTGACTCACAACCTCGGAGGACGTTTTCCATCGTTCAAAGGAGAAAAAACCTTTTGGATTTTTGGTGTTCGTTGGCATAGAGCATAGCATTAAGCGGACATCCTTGTCTCACAAATCTTCCTAATGTCGAAAAAGGCTTATCCTCTCTCGATGGGTTTTGGGTAGATCTGTTCGACAAGGCTGCCCTCTCAGTGCCTTGCCTCTATGCTGTTGCTACTAATCCTTCTTGACATATATGGATAAGCTCATTGAGGTTGATAGATTACATGGGCTTCGTCTCCTTGATGGTCGGCATTTGGTTGCTCAGGCAGATATTGATAACTCTTTCTTTTTTCCTCAGAATATGCAATTGGATGTGCAATTTATCATTGCATATGTTTGGATTGGTAGCAGGTCTTTTTATCAATTTTAAAAAATCAAAACTGTTGCCTCTTAATGAAGTACAATGGCACATCATTCTATTGCCTGAGAAAATCATATCGCCTACACAACATGTTAGGATATCCTATGGGATGGAATCTTTCACTTCGTGATGCTACAGATTGGGTGTTGCAGAAACATTACAAGTCCTCTCTGCCTTCAGTTTCTCGCGGTCAGCGTCGGACTTCTTCTCAGAAGACTTCTCCAATGAAGCCTTCCCCTTGCCCGAGTTACGGCCTTTCGACCGTTGGCCAGTTAAGGCCTCCGAACCTCCACCCTGAGGAGGGTTCGTGAATCGTTCCTCCTGGTCCAGGACCATGGGCACAAGCTCCTCCCACGTGATGGTGCTGAGCCTGCCACTGGTAATCAAAGAGGAGTAAAATGCTGAGTACGAAGAGGGCAAATGTGACAGCAACGTGATGGCCATGTCCTCTGACGATATCTCCTTCCCAGCCTGAAGAACTTTCTGCTGAAGAGCCTGCAGCTTGTTAATATGCTGCCGCATCGTCGACGACTTTGCAGGGCTCATAACCCGCATCTGTACTTCCAAGGAAATCCTCTTCATGGGCGATACCCTGTTGTAAAGTGAGGCCAAATGTTGCCATATACCTCTGGCCAGCGTCATATGCTTTACATGATTGATTACCTGTGGTGTGCAGTTGAGAAAGATAAACGAACGGACCCTGGCGTTGACACGATCCCACATTTGCGTCTGGGCCTCCCGGTCCTTTCGGGTTGACGGTAACTCCCCTTCCTCTACTTCCGGCCGCGGAACACTAACAACGACGAAATCGGCGAGGTCGTAGGACTCCAGAACAGATTCCATCATCACCTTCCATATGCCGTAGTTGCTCCCGTCCAACTGACGGTCCACCGGGAACGTGGGGAGTGTCGGGATCTTCACATGTCTCTCGGCCATCTCTAATAGATCTGCCATTGCGGGGATGTACTCTGAAAAGGGTGGGTGGGTGGGTGGGTGGGAACAAGGAAGAACTAAAACCTGCAAGTGGCTGTCCAGCAAATCAGCCCGCCTTCCTCTTGCTTCTCCTCTTCCCGAACAGTCCAAAACAGTCCACCAATCAGCCACAAAACAGTCCCCCTCTTGCTCACACAAATCCCAAGACCTATCTAGAGCCTAGGGCTCTGATACCATGTCAGAATACGTAGCGGAGATGATGACCAGATCTGGGAACACAAGAGCAAAAAACGCAGGCAGAAAAACAGCACAAGAGAGAGAGAGAGAGAAGTAGGCGTGTAACTCTGCTCTGATATACACAAGAAGATCCCGAATATGATACAAAGAGTGGTATGGGGCTGGGGGCCTATATATATGCCCCCACATCAGCAGTCGGCCTGCTGTAGGGCAGCCGACTGGACACAGGAACCTCCACGACTGGATAATCACAGTCGGCTAGCATCAGAATGGGTCGGCCAGCACCAGAAGAGTCCCACGACTCATGCATTGCAGTCGGCCATGTCACAGATGCAGTCGGCCAGGCTCAGGGTCCTCCTGCCACTACTAGACTGCCTCCCATGCCACAGAAAAATGGGAAAAAATAGGGGAAAAATGCGGAGAGTGGGGAAAAATGATAAAACACCTCATAAGGGCGGGCACACCCACAACAAAGGCCCTGGTGTATAAAACTGGACAGGAGATGACTTCTAACATTCCCTACTTCTTTGGCTCTCCATTTCCCTCGGTGAACTTACTTTATTTCTACAAAAGGCATTCGGGTTTGTGAAGATGTTGTTGATGCTGAAGGAAATGTCTTAGTCCTTTCCTTGAGCTCGAAGTTGTTAGCAGTTAGTAATGCACTACAAACCTTTATGGTGCATATTACAAGAACGATTGCAGCCTTTTACTCGTATTACGGTTGTTTCGAATGGTGAAAGAACGGAGGATTGGATTCTCCATAGGGCAGATCTTGAACCTTATCCTAGACTCTCTTTCCCTTAGGTTTCGGTTGCTTTGATCTACAGATCAATTATTCCTATGCCTTGGTTTGTCGATCGAGTTAATAAGATTTGGCTTCTCACTGAGACAACCTGTTGGTGGAAACAAAATCTAAAGAAAATTTGGCATAGTAAATTGCCACTCAAATCTAGATTGTTTTTATGGCGATGCTTGTTGGGAGTGCTCCTAGTTGGAGAGCTTCTTGAAAAAAGACACATAGCTGCACTGAAATGCGCTTCTTGCCGTTCCATAAAGGAAACAGTGATGCATCTTCTTTGGTCTTGTCCGTAGACCAAAAGTTTACTTTGCCAAATTTCACATTTTCTTCAACTGAGTTTCTAGGGTGTTCCTTCTCTATATTTTTTTTTGGCTCTTTGGCAAGTGGCCTTCTACATTGGATCATGCACAACCCTTTCTAATCTAGACTACATATTGGGCTTTGTGGATAATATGGCATGCAAAAATCAGTGGGTTTTTCATTCCGTAAGGATTTCACACTATCCCTACTATTGTCAATCCTTGTGTTAGTCTTTGTTTGACTCCATCCACCTGGATCAGATTGTTGGGAGTGCTCCTAGTTGGAGAGCTTCTTGAAAAAAGACACATAGCTGCACTGAAATGCGCTTCTTGCCGTTCCATAAAGGAAACAGTGATGCATCTTCTTTGGTATCCGTAGACCAAAAGTTTACTTTGCCAAATTTCACATTTTCTTCGACTGAGTTTCTAGGGTGTTCCTTCTCTATATTTTTTTTTGGCTCTTTGGCAAGTGGCCTTCTACATTGGATCATGCACAACCCTTTCTAATCTAGACTACATATTGGGCTTTGTGGATAATATGGCATGCAAAAATCAGTGGTTTTTTCATTCCGTAAGGATTGCACACTATCCCTACTATTGTCAATCCTTGTGTTAGTCTTTGTTTGACTCCATCCACCTGGATCAGATTGATGATGGCCAGTTGGCTTTGTTTTTTCAGTGCTTTAACTTCTGTTGACTGCTCTTTAAGAAGTTTGTCTCTTTTTTGAGGACTTCTTTCTTTGTACAATGAAGCAATAGAACATAGCCTTTTACCCAAAAAAAATGTGTGTGAACTACTCAGAAAGAAAGAACGAAAAGAAAGATTGTACTAACGTCTATGAGACCAAAAAGTGATACATGTAATCCATGAAGAAACTGGATGCCAAAAAGCATGAAAAAAACTATCTGCCAAAGAAAATAGGGCCCTTGTAGTATATGCGATGACTCATCCTCATGAATGGAGGACAAAGCATCAAAGTCCACCTTTTGTGGCGGTGCAATTCTATGTAGCTGAAGTATGTCCTAGATTTGGTCTGGGTCTCTAACAGTGTGTGGGGCCAAGGTCTCAGGAGATCATGTGTGTTGTCCGTGATCCGTCTACTTCCTTTAATCTTGTGGAGGTTGGGGGGGTCATTATCCTAGCCCTATGGTGACATGCTTATCCTCATCAACAGATGTATGGGCAAGATAATAGGTAGAATATGGTCCAATTTGAGCACTCTTGGCAGCCCAAACAATGCCCAAAAGTGCCTAGGGCATAGCCCAATGGCTAGGGCACAAGTTGGACACATTATGAACACAAAATATGACTTTTTGGACAAAGTTTTGTGGGCTGAAATGAAAAAACCAACTCAATTACGAATTAAATGAGATCACTAGGCATTCATTAGAAACATCATTCAAAGATCAAGATGATCCATTTGTCAGAGTCTACAAGGCAGCAAGAACACATTAGTGGATCAGCAGGAGCTTCTGTTGTGCGATTGCAAGTAGAGGGCTGCAGAGATCTTTGGTATGCATCATTAAGTTGTGAATCAGCAAGATCATTGTATGATGTCATGTGCATCCATTAATCCTGATGCTCATGGACATGTTTATCCTCATCAGTAGATATATGGGCAAGATGATGTCAGAATACGCAGCGGAGATGATGACCAGATCTGGGAACACAAGAGCAAAAACGCAGGCAGAAAAATACAGCACAAGAGAGAGAGAGAGAGAAATAGGCGTGTAACTCTGCTCTATATACACAAGAAAATCCCGGTGTTGGTACACAAGTGGTATGGGGGCTGGGAGCCTATTTATATGCCCCCAGATGAGCAGTCGGCCTGCTGAAAAAGGCTCCACGACTGAAACATCAGTCGGCCAGTAGCATGCATCCAGTCAGCCAGCAATGAGGGTCCACGACTGGTCAAGTACAGTCGGCCAGCACGTGTACACACATCCTGATGTAGTCGGCCAGCATATGGATCCTCCTGCCAACTGAGGGCTGCCTCCCAAGCCACAGAAAAAATGGGAAAAATAGGGGAAAAATGCGGAGGGTGGGGAAAAATGATAAAACACCTCTTAAGGGCGGGCACACCCACAACAAAGGCCCTGGTGTATAAAACTGGACAGGAGATGACTTCTAACACCCCCTCTCAGCTCCTGGCCGTGAAACCAACCACAGGGAGCTGGGGTGCCGCCTGAGCAAATCCTGAGATAGTGACTTCGTGAAGAGGTCCACCGTACTGTCCTCCGTCGAACAGAACTCTAGCAAGATGTCATCAGCAACGATCTGTTCACGAACAAAATACCTCCGGATGACCATGGGTTCCTCCAGTGGAAGCCCAAACATGCAATGCAACCTCTGGATCCTCACCATCTCACAAGCAGCATCACAAACAGCCCGGTACTCTGCCTCTGTGCTCGACAAGGCAAAAGATGACTGCTTCTTACTGCTCCATAAAACTGCTCCTGGGCCTGAAGTAGATCCCCTCGTGTTCGGATCTCCTCCCCAAACTGAGTCACTCCAACCGTGGAGTCGGACTCCATCCAACAATCCCCCTCCTGTGTACAAGAGTCCATGATCCTTCGCATGCCGCAGAAACCACAGGAAACGCAATCCTGCCTCCCACAGAGACATCTGCAACCATGAGCTCAACTGCCTCATTAGGAAGCTCCCGTCCAATCTGGTGTCCATCAAAAAGATCAATGAACCATTCTGCTTCTGAGTCAAAGAGGCATCACAGTGCTCACAAGGATCAACACCTGTTACGGTGCACAAACAAGTCCTGGAAACCTCCTGAAGACCACGCAAGGCCTTCTGAAACCTGTCAACCACCCCCTCTGAATCCGGAACCACTAAGCCTGGAGAAACCACCTCCTTCTGCAAGTAGTCAACTGCCACCTGCCTGGCTTTCCGAAAGGTCCCCTTGGAAAGAACATCCTCATCTACTGGAGGTTCTTTGTCCCGAATACGACGAGACAACAGAGCATAAGTGACCTGTTCAGTTTCCTCTTGCTCACGAACACAAGAACCACCAACATCAGTACTGGAAAGTTCCTGCCAACTGCTGCCATCTACTGGTAAGCTATCCACCATTTGGTCCCGGAAAGCCCGCACCTGCAGCGTATCCACACACAAGTGGCCATTACCATACTGCCACTCATCACAAACCTGAGGACCTGGGAGAGAGAGTGCTGAAAGCTTGTAAACTCCATTCTCCAAACCACCTGGCTTGTTGCTTTGTCCTGGAGAGCAACAAAATCCTCATCAAACTCCACCCATACGCCAGTCTTGCAAACCTGATGCACTGACAACAGATGAAAACCAAGTGCCGGAACATACAACACCTGGGAGGAATGCTTCCCCCCTCTGCCATCGGGAACTATCTCCATCCTGCCCTCACTGTGAACTGGGATAGTGGACGTATCCCCAGTAAGAATATGACCAGAAAGCCTGCAGAGATCCTGTAAACCGGAACGGGAAGGAGTCATGTGCCTGGAAGCACCACTATCGAGAATCCACTCCCGAGTATCCGTTGCGGAGAGTCCTCCAATCTCCTCCCTGCCTGAAGAAAATGAAACATCGGTGTCCACCACCTCCAGGTGCACAAAAGCCGGAGTCTTCATGATTGCTGCTGAGGAATCTTCACCCTTCTCGGTCTTCCGCTTGGGACACTGCCTCCAATAGTGGCCTTTCTCGCCACAATCATTACAGGTCCTCTCTGCCTTCAGTTTCTCGCGGTTAGCATCGGACTTCTTCTCAGAAGACTTCTCCGATGAAGCCTTCCCTTTGCCCGTGTTACGGCCTTTCGACCGTTGGCCAGTTAAGGCCTCCGAACCTCCACCCTGAGGAGGGTTCGTGAATCGTTCCTCCTGGTCCAGGACCATGGGCACAAGCTCCTCCCACGTGATGGTGCTGAGCCTGCCACTGGTAATCAAAGACGAGTAAAATGCTGAGTACGAAGAGGGCAAATGCGACAGCAACGTTATGCCCATGTCCTCTGACGATATCTCCTTCCCAGCCTGAAGAACTTCCTGCTGAAGAGCCTGCAGCTTGTTAATATGCTCCCGCATCGTCGACGACTTTGCAGGGTTCGTAACCCGCATCTGTACTTCCAAGGAAATCCTCTTCATGGGCGATACCCTGTTGTAAAGAGAAGCCAAATGCTGCCATATACCTCTGGCCAGCGTCATATGCTTTACATGATTGATTACCTGTGGTGTGCAGTTGAGAAAGATAAACGAACGGACCCTGGCGTTGACACGATCCCACATCTGTGTCTGAGCCTCTCGGTCCTTTCGGGTTGACGGTAACTCCCCTTCCTCAACTTCCGGCCGTGGAACACCAACAACGACGAAATCTGCAAGGTCGTAAGACTCCAGAACAGATTCCGTCATAACCTTCCATATGCCGTAGTTGCTCCTGTCCAACTGACGGTCCACCGGGAACGTGGGGAGTGTCGGGATCTTCACATGCCTCTCGGCCATCTCAAGCAGATCTGCCATTGCGGGGATGTACTCTGAAAAGGGTGGGTTGGTGGGAACAAAGAAGAACAGATACCTGCAAATGGCTGTCCAGCAAATCAGCCCGCCGTCCTCTCGCTTCTCCTCTTCCCGAACAGTCCAAAACAGTCCACCAATCAGCCACAAAACAGCCCCCCTCTTGCTCACACAAATCCCAAGACCTATCTAGAGCCTAGGGCTCTGATACCATGTCAGAATACGCAACGGAGATGATGACCAGATCTGGGAACACGAGCAAAAACGCAAGCAGAAAAATACAGCACAAGAGAGAGAGAGAGAAATAGGCGTGTAACTCTGCTCTATATACACAAGAAAATCCCGGTGTTGGTACACAAGTGGTATGGGGCTGGGAGCCTATTTATATGCCCCCAGATGAGCAGTCGGCCTGCTGAAAAAGGCTCCACGACTGAAACATCAGTCGGCCAGCAGCATGCATCCAGTCGGCCAGCACTGAGGGTCCATGACTGGTCAAGTACAGTCGGCCAGCACGTGTACACACATCCTGATGTAGTCGGCCAGTATATGGATCCTCCTGCCAACTCAGGGCTGCCTCCCAAGCCACAGAAAAAATGGGAAAAATAGGGGAAAAATGCGGAGGGTGGGGAAAAATGATAAAACACCTCTTAAGGGCGGGCACACCCACAACAAAGGCCCTGGTGTATAAAACTGGACAGGAGATGACTTCTAACAGATGAGAGGCAGAATATGGTTTGATTTGGGCAGTTTCGGCAGCCCAAACGATGCCCAAAAGTGTCCAGGACATAGCCCAGTGGTTGGGGCTTTTTCAAGAGTGGGAGTAGTCCATGTTCAGTTCTTTGAAAAGTGAAAAAGGGGGAGAAGTTTGCTTTTTTAGTCTGAACGGGTAGGCTCATTTATGACGAGGTACAAAGTCACTTGGGTCATTGGTTTTTATAAGGAAGGTGTTCTACTTGTCAGTTGGGGAGGGATGGTAGCCTAAGGGAATATTGGTTATAATGGCCTTGAAGAGGACCTTTGTATAAGGTTTTTAATAAGAGTTAATTAAAGATTTTCCAGCCTTGGAAAACGCTACAATGGTGGTCGTTAATGTGGACTTCAATTTCTGGTTGTTTCTACACGATGGGTTGCCCACCAACCAATGGAGATCTATTTTTGGCATGTATCCCTTTTGTCCTAGATGCCTAGCTCCATCTGAGACAGTGTATCATTGCTTATGGGAGTGCAAAGGAGCACAGAGGTATCTATAGCCCAGCTCTTGGGCAGATTGAGGAGTGGTCCTATCTATATTACTTGGGGTGATATTGTAGGGTTGACTCAGTCTGGCACACAGCTTCTTTTTGAGGGCAGTGATGCAGATCCTGTTATTCTTGTCCGTAGGGGCATAGCTCAGAGATGTTTGCTTCAGGATATCCCTCAGTTACGGTACACACCACCTCCGCTGAGTACTGACACCACCTGGGAGATTGTTGCTAGTAGCACAGCGTGGCATATCTGGAAGACCAGCAGATGCTCAGAGGCGTTAGGGGGTATTCATATTTTTGACACCCAATGTATCTGCAGTATATAGAGTGACATCTTTCGTACTCTTTTGGCCACCTGGGCCCGTACACAGGGATCTTCTAGAGCTGCGCAAACAAAACGAAATAGATTCATGAGAGTGTGGAACCATGGTATTTTCTTCTCCCCCACTCCTATGGGGCTTTTATGGCCGCAAGGTGCCCCCGATTAGTTGAGATCTCTGTACCTTTTGGTTTGAGATCTCCCTTTGTATGATTTTATATTACTTAATAGAAGTCTCTTTTCTGAAAAAAGAAGAAGTACGGATCCTATCTAGATCCAGATCTCGAGTTATTGTGTGTGCAGATTCCATTAAATACAGAGCCTGCCTGCATTGTTCCTGGCACTCCTGGAATTGTTCGGCATACAGTTCTAAATGACAAGCGACATGTCTTGACAAAGGTACCATGCAGTGCACCTGTGTATTCCTTATGAAATGAATTGCAAGAGGGAACTATAGATGCATGTACTCAATGATGTTCAATGACACACGTGGAACTTCATAATCTGATTATGGTTCTTTGACATTGCTCTCTGTTCAGGATGCTGCTGGTGTTGTAAAACTTTGGGAGATAACCAGAGGAGCCGTGATTGCTGACTTCGGCAAAGTTTCCTTTGAAGACAAGGAGAAGGATTTGTTTGAGATGGTATTGTGCCATCTTGCATCTTTACAAGGGGTCTACTTTCATATGAGGAAACATCATAAGTTGTGTTAAGATCTGATTCTGGAAGTCCATGGTTTATTATCTTTCTTTCTGGCCCCACAGGTAAGTGTACCTGCCTGGTTTATAATGGACACCAGGCTGGGGTGCATCTCTGTCCACCTCGAGATGCCTCAATGCTTCTCAGCAGAAATGTATGCTGTTGACCTCCACATTCCTGGAGCGTCAGAAGAGCAGAAGGTAATGCTGGAAGTAAGCCTGTCTTTGTGCGCGTGCCCGTGCATCTGTGTGTGGGCATGTGACAAAGTCAATTTTCTCTTTGAATCGCCATGTGATATTCTTCAGACATCTCTCTTTTGTGATTGCAGATGAACTTAGGCCAAGAGACACTACGAGGACTTTTCTCCCACTGGCTGGCCCACAGGCGGCAAAGGGTGGTGCCAGTACCTATAGCGAATGGGGACTTGGTAGCTAGTAGTGACACTGGCCATGGTAATGGAAGGGTATTGAATTCAGATGCTGCCCATTTGGCTGCTGAAAACCACAACACAACAATAAGTCCAGCTTTTGAGTTCTCCACCTCATTTCCCCCTTCCATCATTACGGAGGGCTCTCAGGGAGGTCCATGGCGGAAAAAGATAACAGAGTTGGATGGAACAGAAGATGAGAAAGAACTTCCATCATGGTGTTTGGACTGTTTGCTCCATGGAAGATATTCTCCAAGGGAAAACACAAAGTACTCATCCCCACATCTCCCCCACCCCCCCCCCCTTCCCCTTCACAATTCTAATACTAAATTTTTACCATTGATGTATTGAATCTATAGGCACCAGAAGTTCTTTTACATTCTACCATTAAATTTTAAAAATTAAGTTGGAGATTATCCTCAATTGACTGCTCACAAACTGAGGCTTGTCATATTGGCATCACCCTAGCTTGCTTTGTCTTCCTTGCTCCTCTTTTGTGTGGTAGCCTCCTCCATGCTGGGCTGAATGCTGCCCCTCCTTTCTCTCTTTTCCTCTTTCCACTGGTTTTTCCCTTTCTTTCTGCCTCCGCCACTTCTTCGTCATGCCTTTACCCTTCTTTTGTTTCCACACTAACCCCTTTCTTTCCTCAGGCTTTTTCTTGGTGCTTTTTGGCTGCAGAGATACACTAGCGGGTTTCTGATTTATAATTTCCTTCCATCTCAAAGGACTCCATAGAAGGCATGCCCGTTCACAATCTGTCACTTTGGTTGGCAGATTCCCTGGCAGCAGAATGGATACTGAAAGAGGGAGAGACCTAATGGTTATCTTGCAAGCGTGTATGGAGTTGACTTGTTTTGCTTTCCAGGCCGAGGTCTGCCTCTGTACACAGAGAGATGGCCTCTCTTCTTCTCCACTTCTTAGGGGCTGAGAAGAGCTTTGATAGGTGCTATGCTTCTCTGAAAGAACCTTAACACCTCCCCAAAGCTATGAGCCTCGTTCCTAGTTACTAGTTCTCCAAACCTATAGGGAAGGTCCAATTGGGGGGGGGGGTGTCTGTGTGTGTTGAGAGGAGTAGTGGTGAGGTTGGCATCTTGGTGATGCAGGAATGCCAACTTATGGCTGGCTACACAACAACTGGTCTCCGGCCATTGGCCTCAAAGGGAATCAGGGGGCATGCATATCCGTGGATGCCTGCTTAGTCCCCTTGGTGGTTGATTCAGGAGGATTGATCCCAGGCAAGGCACATCGGATTGTACTTTGGGAGACCACTAGAAACAAGATTGACGTCTGGTTGCAGGTGAAATAAGATTGACTTCTGGTTGCAGGAAATAAGCTTGACTTCTTGAAACAAGATTGACGCATGCACACACGCACGCACGCATGCATGCTGCTTGGTTTTATAGGAGGGTTCTTCAACATAGACAGGATGCTAGAGTTTTATTGCGACCCCTGTGGCCTCCTGTTCTCTCATTCTGCCTGCGATGGCCTGAGCCCTTAGCTTGCTAGGCTTGAAAGTTTCAACGTGGACGAGCGAGCAGTCAATCAATGAGGATATCTTGGCATTCTCGCCCCTCCTGTCCCTTGATGATCCAATGCAGGCCAATTCTTTCTCCAGAGCTTGGTGGATTGACAGGCAACTGCCTTTGAGCCTCGCTCGGTAGCCCTGGCATATAACTTTTTCTTTTTGAGGTGAATTATGATTTGCAAGAGGCAGTGGGAGCTAGACTTTGCTGTCATTGAGCAGGACTTCAGGATCATAGCGTACACAAGAGCCTGGCCTTCTGTATGGAAATTGCAAGAATGTAGCTGAGACAATCCTTTTTTAGTGTCCAAGATACAGTGCTCACTTATCCATTGGTACCATGCAACACCCAACACAAGGTACAGCCTGGCCTCCATTACACTCTTCAAAGGCCTTCCATTGCAGAGGAGCTTGCATAGATCCTTTCTTACGAGGAGTGCCCTAAAGAGGATTGCCTTTCCTGTTGTTTTGTTCCAGGAATAGATCTTTGAGCAGCTTCAAAAGATCACGCATACATATGATATGCTAGAAATCCTTTCTCAGCCCTTACCATGCTAGGTTTGATGGGTTCTATGTGGATGAGCAAGAAGTCAATCAAGGAGGATTTCTTGGCATTCACACCCCTCCTGTGTCTTGATGATCCATGGCAGGGCGTGTGATACCAATTTTATAGGATCTGAGATAGCCTTCTCTACGGCTTGGTGGATTGAGGCCATTTGATAGACAACTGCTTTTAAGCCAGGCATGGTGGCTTTTTGAGGTGAACCATGATTTGCAGTGAGGCAGTGGGAGCTAGACGTTGCCTTTGGTGAGCAGGACTGCAGGAGAAACAGAGCTTACCAGCAGGTATGATAGTACACCAAACACGAGGTCCAGCCCCCTCTCCACAATGCTTTACAAAGGCCTTCCATTGCAAAGGATCTTGCAGAGATCATTTCTTATGAGGACTGCCCTAGAGAGGATTGCCTTTCCAGTTTTGTTCCAGGAATACTGGGTGAAGATGATTTTGGGCAGGTACCCCTCAACTGATTGTTTTCCCCAGATGACTGCACATGATCTCAAAGATGTCGGTTTGGTGGACGGTCATTGATGGCATGCTCCATCATTAGCAAGTGCTCCATCGGGTCCCTCGCTTGTTGCTGTTGGACCACGTAACCATTTCCAGTGGAACATGGGGGGTGCCAAAACAAGGCCTGTGATTCAACTCCTGCTTGCTGCCGCATTTGTCTGGTAGGGGGTTAGGTGTGTTACAACTTGATGGGTTATGTGCGCTGTTCTATATCCCTAGCATGGACAGGCTAGGATGAACGACAACCTCTTTATAAATCCTTTCAATTTTAGAAACAGGAAGAGTTATGAATAATCCCATACAGGTAGGGCTATATTTTTTTATTAGAAGGCCTGTATTAAGTGTAAGATGCACATAACCCAGCTGTCAGTATTTGTGTCTGGAATATCAGTCGGCACTTGCATATAGCGTGTTTGGATGTGGTACCAGACTTGACTAAGCTGTCTCTAACCATCTGTCCCTATGAATTGTAATCTTAAGCATTGTCCTCTTATGTTTATGTGTGTGCGCATGATTTTGTGGGTGATCTGGATGCAAGATGAAACTGAAGGGGTTGTGTTCAGCTTCAATACTCTCTTGCTTCCTTGCGTGCTGCTACATGAGACGGATGCCTTGGAGTCTCATGATGTAAATAAAGAGCCAAACATGCTTGATGTTCACATTTGATGGATTCGTGGCGCGTGTTTTGAGATTTTTCTCAAACTGCAATGATATCATTGCTGGATTGTATAGTAGTGCCCAAGTGTAGGGAAGAAAAACATACAAAACACGGCAAAGTCAGGGGCGGCACAAGAGGAAGTCTTGGGGCAGCAGCCTGAGAGCATGCCATGCAGGATTAGTTCTTGAAGTTCTGTATTTCTTGTTTGGCCTGAAGGTATCTTAACTGGTCCTATGAAAAAGATGATTCAGGTACTGCCAATGTTTATTTATTTATTTTTTGGGGCCTATTTGTGCATGACATTGCAGGTGCAGCTTTTATTTACATCCGTATGAGGGAACTACTGTGCAAGTGCTTACACAAGGGAAGCTGAGTGCACCACGCATACTGCGTATCCAGAAGGTGCACCTTTTGGGTTATCCTCATCTAAGTATGTGTGCCCTGCAGTTGAAGCTCTTATCTCTTTATTCTACTGTACTTCACATTGTTTTTTTTAATCACAGGTGATCAATTATGTAACAGAGAAGATGGTACTTGATAAACCACTAGATGAGGGTAACACGGATACTGTAGGATCAACAACACACAACAGCAGCCAACAGCATACTGCCAATGGTGGGATTTTCCGGCCAGGCGTAAGGGTTTGGCAGCAGAAGGCAAAGCCTAAAGTGGAGATACTTTGCAATCACCAGGTTGTTCTTTTTTGGTGGTGGGTGGGTATGCGCCCACGCGTGCATGTGTGTGTGCACATGGGCATATATTTGTGCGGGTTTCTGTGGCACCATCAGCCTGATTTAAGTAAGTCTTAATAATATATGCAAGTATGCAAATGACCCATACCTTTTCTTTTAAAAACAGGTCCTTCAACCAGAAATAAGCTTGGCTACTGTACGCCAGTATGTGTGGAAGAAGCCAGATGACCTCTACCTCTACTTCAGAGTTACATCAAATAGATGATTTTTACAAGTTGCAGAAAATGGTAATATATCCTCTTGTTAACTTGAGAAGCTGGGTTCCAGGAATATAGCTGAGAGATTGCAGGTCCACAAAAGGATGTTGTATTCTGACCGTGTCATATGTACACATGTTGAAGCTGAGTGTACGATGTAAGTTGCTTTGGGCAAGGCAAATAGCCTGCATATTGTATCCACCACCACCACGAGGGACGAATGCAGAAGTCATGATATGTATACGCAAGATTGGGCGTGTTGTAGAAGTCTTCACATCCAGACTTCCATAGCTTGGAGCTCAAATAATCCACCCCTTGGAATTTCGAGGAGTTGCTCTACCTGCAGTAGGTTGTTCTGCTGTTGCTAGTGTAAAAGTTTCCATCAGGATAGCACAGGCCAAAGGTGTTTGAGATGAAGCTCCTAGCCTGCCACCTGTTTGCATCCATGGCTAGTGTTGCTTACATCTGAAACTCCTAGCCTACCACCTTTTTTCATCCATGGCTAGTGTTGCTTACCCCTAGGAAAGGCATTTGTGTGATTGTAATGACGGATTAAATAATGGAGATCAGGATAATTAAGATGACAATGTAATGAGATTAATTTGCTTTTTGAAACATCCTTGTCAATTTGGAACCAAAGCCTTCTTCTTGTCAAACCAATGATGCCTTAAGACATAACATGTTCTAATTGGAGCAATCACCAAAATGTTGGACTCCCATTGTTTTATTGTTTGGGCCCTAGAATCATTTTGCTTACAAGGAAGTAAAGGTGTTCCCACTTTTCCAAGAGGCCGATATAGGAGTGATTTTGGCATGATGAAACTTTATAATCTCAATGAAAACAATAACGCTGCCGTGAAATGCCCTTCTTGTCGTTGCATAAAAGAAATAGTGATGCATCTTCTTTGGTCTTGTCTAGAGATTGAAAGTTTTCTTTGTGAAAGAAATCTATAATCCACTCCCAAATATTGAACCAGTCAAAGGTGTCTTAATTTGTCCAAGAAGCCAACATAGATGAAGTAAAGGGGGTATTCTTAATACAAGGGTGCAACTTTGCAAGCTCAATTTAAACATCGATTCCAAAGACAATATTTGTTGTTTTTTAATTGAATTAATCAACAAAGTCATCGTGCTAATGGTTCCTTTTGTTAAATTATTTCATAGCTACCAAGGGTAAGCTCTCATTCCAATCAATCTAGTTTGAATGAAGAGAGAAAAAGTGAAGAAAAATTCATAGGGATGAGGAAGATGCTATAGAGAAGAGAACCAGGTTGGTCTCCTCAGTCTCTACGCTTCCAATGGGAGTAGGGATAAGAAAGAGTTTTGGGTCCAAGTGCACTAGGGTCCCTCCATGTAGATGTTTTGTTGTCATGGGGGTTGAGTTCAACATTATCAAGTGAATGAAAAATGGCTACAGAGCGACCCGAGTACTGCTACTTTATGACTCTTGAATGTGGTAGAGAGAGAGAGAGAGAGGTATTAACGTTGGTAGAATGCAACACGAGGGCATATACGACTAACGGTGGGACTTGAACTCGGGTAGAGAAGAGCAGGGACTTGCCTAAATGCAGAGAGGAGAGATAGACAAGTTAAAGGGTCACCAAGAAAAGTAGTAGAGACAAGAATGTCAGTCTTTGAGGCAGCTAGCTTCTTCCTCCACTCAATGGCCCAGGTGGGTAACCAACATATATTGGAGGAGCGAGAATCTTAGCCAAAATTTTTGCAAATATTTTCTTTCAAAGTCTTTGATGGCTATTATTACTAAGTTTTGTCTTAGACACAAATATCCACTCAAGAAGAGTACGGTAGCTCCAACTACCCATGGACAACTATATAAATCTCTTAGGTTGAGGCTTGTTGCAAGAAAAAGCCTCACCTTCAAAAGTAAACTCTTGATAGTGTGTGAATTGATGCTCAGATGGAGGTTGCTCACACTTCTTTTGAGGCCATTGAGTCTCAACACGTGGAGTATCGCTATCATGTACATACTCCTTTTAGACCCAATCAAGGGACACAGTGATTGTTCAAGTCAAGAGATTATCAAAGTATGTGTCGTTGGGCCTTGCCTTAGAGCCACAATTGTAACTTTTTGATGTCGGTGCACTAGCTCGTCTGTCATGTCTTTACTCCGTTGTCACACGGGAATGTTCCTTGCTAATGGGGTGAAGGGAGAGCTCTCTTTACCTAGATGGAGGCAAATGGAGATATCTTTCGCAATGGTTCTCTCTCACAAAAGGCGGAGAAGAAGAAGCTAATGGAAGAGGAAAACGTACAAGGAAACCTTTGAAGCAAGCATCCATCTAGCAGGCATGAATCCAATAGCATACACGCAAGCAAGAGTAGAGAAGAGAAGAGCTCACAAGCTCTATTATAACAGAATGATTGTGTATTACTTATTGTAAAAAAAATGACAAATATATCAGTGACTAATTTTCACACTAGGTCAGCCAAAGTTAAAGAATGGTTTGACATTTATTACTAGCCTTAAGCAAGTATGTACACAAAGTCCTTAGACTTTTCCTATTTGACATTAAGCATAAGGTAAGTGCCCGTGAGCATGTAAGATGGAAAAGCACCTTATGGTAGGTCGGGTAGGTGAAACTATGTTAATCTACGAAGTGGTTGACGTACCTCCCCTTGTAATGGTGGCTGCATTCTATCATCACCCAAGTGGGTGATGAAGTTACTTACTGCTCGGATGGAAAGGTGTAGATGGTCCAAGATGTGCCATGAAGTTGTGATGCGAGATTAGACGATATGGTTCTAGAGATGTGCCTAGAAGGTTGGCATTGACGAGGTTAGTTACAAGTGTGCATGTGTGTATATGTCGTGAGATGCAAGATATGAAAAAAAATATAATGCTTGTAGTGAAATTTGTAGGTGATGTGCATGGGCAATGGACGGAAGGTGTGCCCCTATGTATATACTCCTCCAACTTGAAGATTTCTCTAACTCAACTGCTTTCTTTGACTCTCTTTGTTGCTTCTTTCGACATTTCTTTTCTTGGGGAGTCAAGATTATTAGATTATTAAGAATGGTAGTAAACATCCAGAGGTGTACATGGAGGGTTGGTGTTGGTGACGAGGTTAGTTGCAGGTGTGTGTATTGTGTGCCGTGAGATGTGAGATATGAAAATGAATGTGATGCTCGTAGTGAAATATGCAAGTGATGTGCATGGACAATGAACAGAAGGTGTACCCCTATATATGTACTCCAACTTAAAGATTTCTCCAACTCAACTACTTTCTGACTCTTTTGCTGCTTTCTTTGACGTTTTCTAAACATCTGTTTTCTTGGGTAGCCAAGATTATTAGATTGTTGAGACATGGACTTTGCCCATAACTTTGATGGAGCTAGGAAGTCTTTGTGGTTGCTTGACAGATTTGGTGTTAGTGGAGCAATCGGGATAGAGATAATGTAGATCAATGGGTGGTGGGGCCGAATAAGTGGCTACAGAAGGTTCTTGCTGATTTGAGAAAGGTGATGGGTTGTACCATGGGCCAAGTGATGGGTTGTATCATGGGCCAAGCTTGTGCTCGCCATGGTTCCCCCATTCAAAAATGCACCTGGATTATGAGGCTCAATACAGGTGCTAGAGATAGTGTCTATTAGATACATAGGTCATGTGTATATTGCATGTGTCGTGCATGGGCATTGGGCAAACGGTAGACTCGTATAGAAGCTCCTTTTGATGATAACTCCAAGCTTTCTTTGACACTTATTTGTCTGCTTTCTTCGACCCTTACACATGGTTTAAGATATGGAATTAAGTGTTGTTGCATAACAAGGCTAGTCGATAAGGCGGGTGTGAATGAGGTTGGGTTATCCATGAGAATGGAAGAATTTACGATACCCAAGATGGTATGTATGTTGGTGAATGTGAGTGATAGGTGGCTTACCGGATAATGCCGATTGTGCGATGTGGCTTTGCAGTGACCTCTGGATAGCTCTACCTCATTTGATTAGCATGGTTGTAGGCATTTTTGCACCTTGAAGAGGGAGATGCGGAGCCCAACTGATTCTTGGGCTTTTATCGGCTTCAGTTGTGTAGCTAGCTCTTCTCCCTCCTCGAATAGGTTCTCTTCCTGGTTCTCTTCTTGGAGGAGGTTTTCATGCACCCTCTCTCTCTCTCTCTCTCTCTCTCTCTCTCTGGCCTGCCACAATCGTGCTATGAGCGTCAAAAGAAAATCCATGATAATCCACTGTATCCTGGTCAAGGATGTACTTTGGCCTAGTGCAAATCATCAGATAGTAGTCTACTCCCTCGCTATTTCCCTCACCGGCAATAACAGCAAATACATCACCCTCCTGTAGCAAATTTGTCAAGTCATCATAACTGGCCATGAACACAGGACATATGTGCTCATCGGACAACACGGATGTGAAGGATGCTCGGGGGAGAGGACTGTCTGTATCCATGCATTTGCCCATCCTTTCGAGGCACAATGTGACCAATCGCCATCCATACATGCTCATGCAAACTATCATGTGTAAATCGTGGGAGTCGCCATGCACGTGCTCTTGATGGAACGTAATCCCAAGGTGTCTGGTACTTTGTCACAATCATGGGAGCCTCTATGATCAATCATGCCACCATCCACATGCCCAAAAAATCTCCTGACACAAATGTTGGGAGCACCACTCGACCACATGGCCCACACCTTTGAATTGCTCAGCATCCTGCCGTGTTGTGATGACGTCTCAGAGAACGTTTCACACACGCGCTCGCACCATCATGCTCTCCCTTCCCGTTGTTAGGCATTTTTTTGATGCAAGTATTAGAGCAGGTGTATATACAATGCATGGCCATCACAAAATAAGACGTGCTCATCTCCGAAGGTTTGAGAGTTTGTGGGCCCCACATGGTCCACGCTATGGTACTGCATGACTTTTGCTTTCCAATGTACACTTTACTATGCTCTATGAGTAAATGGCTTCTAGTTATGGGTAGCGTCAAGAGGAAGTTAGAATAATGGCCGCCGATGTGGAAAGACAAGTGGATGGCAGTGGGTTCCATAATGAAGTCACGGCCAGTGTCGGGTTGGTCAATTATGCAGAGAGGCCATCATTTGGGAAAATAGGGGGTCCACTCCATGTGATTCGGTGTGCATGGCGTGACAGAGACAGAGCTTTGGGTAGCTTCCTGTGGAAGCTTTATGCATGTGAAGTGTGCGGCAGACACGTGGAAAGTGACAGCTGGCGATCTTAGCCGTGTGGGCTCTCCCGGAGTCCGATTTGGTCACTTAAGGTGCCCATGGATGGACACTTTCAAGGGCTAGGTCTGAAACCTATAAAAAATTACAGAAAAAAACCCGAGAGCTGCGTGGAAAGACCAGAGAATAGGAAGGAAGAACCGCTACCCTATTTTGAGTGTGCTGGGAGACTATTTTGGCCTTAATCTGCTCATACGACCTCGGATTTGAGCAATTGAACATCCTAAGTGGGGGTTTTTGGCCGCTCCAGACGCAGTGGTGCAATCAATTTGGCCTAATTCCTCATCGTTTGTCTGCTGTTTAACTGTGTGTAAGCTTCTCTTGTGTTTAAAGCTACTGCTCCATTCCTCGAGTGTTGTGGGAGATTTCAGTGTGTGTATTGGCTCATTTGCTTCACGTGTGGTGGGTTGAGCCTATTTGGGATAATCCATCAAAGAATTGGCCTCAAGTGGTCTCCTTCAACAAGTGTGTGTATTGGCATCTGTGTTGAGTGGTGTCTCACGTAGTGTCTTCTCCTCTTTGTTCTCATCGTGTGTGTGTGTCCTGTCTCGGCCAGGCTTGTTGTGAGAGCCGAGTGGTGCCTCCCTTTCTGCGTGTGTATTTCCAAGAGTGTGTGAGAGGAAAGCTATAGAGGCAGTCCTGAGTTGTTTCCTCCGTCGCACATTCTTTTGGTGCCCCCACTGAGGAGCTCGTCTACGAGTACCTTCAGCTTACAGGTTACAGGTACAAGAACAGGAACAGGTGCAGGTACAGGTACTTGGCGGGAGAGACATCTTCTCTCTTTGGATTGCAGGATTGTGATGTATGTAAAGTGAGGGTCTGTGGGTTGTGAGTCACACCTACGGACAGGACCGCCGCAGCGGTCCTACGGACAGGACCGCCGCAGCGGTCATACAATTATCTTTTGAAAAAATAGATGTACTTCGTGATGCGGTGAAAGTTCCTCCAACAAACCCCATACGGCATCGAGCATAGCATGTTATATTGTGGTTAGATCCGGGAGTTGCATCCATTGCTCAAGCCGCTGAGGCATTGGTTCCTAGCAGTGTCAGTTGGGACGCATACAGTGGCAGCTAGGTTTGAGTTGTCAGAGAGCCTCTTAGAGATCAGTTTGGTGTGTTTTGCCACACTTTTCATTGGCTGGTTCTTTTGGTTTTTAGGTCAATTATAGCCGTTATGCTGCCGAAATTTTCTAGAAATTAGAGGATTTTGGAAGCCCTTACACATTGGCAGCCATAAAAGTTATGTTTCATGGACAATAACCACGGACCGCCACCATTTACACCATTCCATGATACGCAAAGGATTCATATCAATGTGCATGTGAGCAGGAAGATGTTCTTTATTCAACGCATTGCACTCATGTTTGGACCTCAGATATTAAGAGAAGTGTTGGATTCACCTTTGCCTATTGTACTTCCCCTTATCAATTATGAAACTTCTTTTGACGTCCATGTGTTTATCCTCTTCTAGAGCATTGTGATTAGCAAATTGTTCTCTGTTTTCGAGCATACACAAAGGTGGTTTTAAATCAGCCCTACAGTGTTGAAAGCAATGGCATTTTCTTATCCGGAGTTTCATGGGAGAGTGGATGAAGATATAGAAGACTTTTTGGAGAAGATGGAGGTCGCATGCATAAGCAACCATGTGCAAGCTCCTCCACCAGATGTTACGTCTCCTGCAGATCTGTTTGAAAGGCGATGCAAGGACTTGGTCTAGGAATTATGAAGAAGAACTACAGAGGGCTGATCCTCCTGTACAATTGACATGGGATAACTTGAGACAGGCTTTGGCAGGAGAATTTGTTAAGACAGAAGATCCAGATAAGGTTTGGCATGAGATCCAAGGTTTGAAGCGGAGGGAAGCAGAGCCCATTGATGACTACAATAAGAAATTTTCATTGTTATGGGAGAGCTTGTGTCAAGCTTTGCAGCCACAAGGGGCTCCACCAGATATGATGAAGAAGGACAGGTTCTTGGCTGGCCTCAAGGAAACTTTACGTTGGAGAGTAGAGTTGAAGAAGCCAAGGACATATGAGGATGCATTCGAGGTAGCAAAGAACAAAGAATGGAAATTGAAGAGGCTAACTCAGTTGGGAGTAAGCACAGTACCTGGAGTCTCAGAGATGAAGCCAACAGACCCCGTGCCACATCGAGTTTTGGAGGAGGTGCATCATGCACATGTTATTCCAGTTCCCACGCAAGTTGTGCCGACAATGGTTGCTCCTGCAGTGCAAGATGATGGGCTGCGGCGGCAGGACATGAAACAGGTTGTAGATCTTATGAAGAATCTCAGCCTAAATTTGCTTAGTAATGTGGGGAACAGTCATGCTCATGGGAGACATGCACATCAGCCCAACAATGATGGTGGGCAGAGTGGTGGCGATAAGAAGTGGAAGAATGTGCCTACATGCTACAATTGCGGTGAGCTAGGTCACATTAGTCCACAGTGTGATAAACCAAGGAGGATGGGAGGAGATATGTATCCCCTTCCAACACAGTTGCCGAACAGGGCAGGTGACTTTGGTATTGAGATAAAGGGAGATCCAAGGCCTTGTGGTTTGAGCCCAGAAGAGAAAGGAAAGACAAAGGTGTTGCATGTGGTTGGCCTAGAGAAGACGGTGTCATTTGAGGATCCAATGGTGATGCCCATTGGAAAGAGGACCGCTGAAGAAAAGGAAGGAAGGAATGCTGTAGGTCCAAGCAAGAAGAAAGGGAAGGCCCATGAGGGTGAGGATGTGAAGGCTAAGAGGAAAAGGCGAGCTCGACGCAAGTTCCATGTGTCAGACTTTCCACTAGGGGAGGGGCAAGATAGCTACAACTTGAGAGAAGATTTAACCAGTCAAAAAGCTGATGTGACATTTGGCCAGTTGGTGGAAATGGTACCCAAGTTGAAGAGACAATGGAAGAAGCTGGTTAGTCCAATGGAGAAGGAGCCGTAGAGGGTCAGTGAGGGTGCTGGCTGTGGATGAGTTGCCAGATATTTGCCCCATAGTGGATGTGTGGCATAAGAGGAAGAACCTTGGACAAGGCTATGTGGATGGTGGTGCACAGATTTGTGTCATCACTCAAACATGTGTTGAAAGGATGGGCCTTGCAGTTGGCAGGTGTGTCTGGATTTCGTATACGCATGGCAAACCACCAGAAAGTTAAGTGCTTGGGTGTTGTGAGAAGTTTGGAAGTTGAGGCATATGCAGTGAAGACTGCATGTGATTTTCATGTTATGCCACAGGTTTGGGAGCGTACCCCATCATTCTTGGTAGACCATGGCTACGAGCAGTCAATGCGGTCCAAGATTGGAAGAAGGGTACTATAAGCCTCTATGGAAGAACAGGTGGCAAGAAGCTTTTTGACATGGATAGCAGGAAGCAGCTAGATGGGGATTTTGAAGAGGAAGATGAGACTAGTGATGAAGATTCTTCCACAGTGTTAGAGGTGGACAGTGACAGCACTAGTAGCAGCGATGATGAAGTAGATGTGGCTTTCCTTCTTATGACTGAGGAGCATGAGGAGACAAGCGCTGATGCATTTGTGGAAGCAAGAACTAGTGGCAAGAATGATTTGCACAGATCTCTCAACCATGGAGAGAGAGAAGTTCTTGCAGATGTTGTCCAAGTATCCAAATTTGTTCATCACTTCCTATGAGGAGATTAGAGGATTCAAGGGGGAGGATTTGCATATAGAGCTAAAGGATGGAGTAAAGGATTTGCATATAGAGCTAAAGGATGGAGAGAGAGAAGTTCTTGCAGATGTCCAAGTATCCAAATTTGTTCATCACTTCCTATGAGGATTCAAGGGGGAGGATTTGCATATAGAGCTAAAGGATGGAGTAAAACCAGTGCGACAAAGGTTGAGGAGAATGGGTAAAGAGCAAATGGAAGCCTTAAGAGAGGAGGTGGACAAGCTGTTGACAACAGGTTTTATTATCCCAGTGAGAAGACAGGAGAGTGGGTGAGCCCGATAGTGGTCACTCCAAAGAAGGATGGAAGGTGGAGGGTTTGTGTTGATTTTAAACCCTTGAATGCAGCCACAAAGAAGGACCCGTACCCTCTTCCTTTCATTGACCAGATTTTAGATTCAGTGGGGGCAGGGTATGAGCGCTACAGTGTCTGTGATGGATTTTCTGGTTACTTTCAGTTGAAAATTGCTCCTGAAGATCAGAAGAAGACCACGTTTATCACGCCATGGGGCTGTTTTTGTTACAATGTGCTACCATTTGGGTTGACCAATGGTCCCGCTCATTATCAAAAAAGGGCAAATTGGGCACTTTCTCCATTCATTGGCAGCTTTGTAAAGGACTTTATTGATGACTTTTGTGTCTATAGCACCCGAGCTGAACACTGTGAGAAGCTTGAAATGGTTTTGAAGCGTTATGATGAGTGTGATGGTCAGCTCAACCCAAAGAAATGCTCTTTTGCACAGCCAAGGGTGAAGTTATTGGGTCATGTGGTGTCAGAAAATGGCATTGAGGTAGATCCCGACAAAGTAAAGGCAATTGTTCTTCTCCCTTCACCCAAGGATTCCAAACAGGTGGCCACATTTGTACATAAAGTAAAGTACATGGCACGGTTTATTCCGCTGGTTTCTCAGGTCTTATATCCCTTACAACAGGTGGCTAAGCATGATCCCTTAGTGTGGAATGAGGAATGTGAAGCTGTCTTTCAGAATGTGAAAGAGATTTTAGGAGGGTTACCAGCCATGCAGGCTCCAGATTGGGAACAAGTTTTCTATGTGAACCCATCAGTTGGAGAAGATGCCATTGGTGCCATGCTTCTACAAAGAGGGAAAGGGAGCAAGTACATGAGGCCAGTCTATTGTGCAAGTAGGGTCAAGTTCATGGCAGAGAGAAAGTTGTCAGAAGTAGAGTTGGTGATGGTGAGTGTAGTGTTTGCTTGCCGAAGATTTTGCCATTATCTTCTGCCGCGACCTTTTGTATTCTTGACAAGCTATACCTTTTTGCCCCAATGGATCAATGGTAGAAACATGTCAAAGGCTGTTATGAAGTGGGTAATTGAGTTGCAGGAGTTTGAGTTTTCCTTCTTAGTGGAAGAAAGCACAAGGGCAACATTGGTAGACCTTTTGACCTATAAGGAAAACCCTGTCTTGGTGAAAGAAGAGGAGGTTAAAAGGGTGGTTGAAAGTATGTCAGAGGTTAGCAATGCACATGTCCTATTTTTTGATGGTTCATATCGGAGAAGCCATGATGCAGCATCAGGTGGCATAGCCCTCTATGACCCCCAAGGGAAGCTTGTTTGTAAGCAAGGATTTAAGGTGGCTGCCCATAGTAATAATGAGGCAGAGTATTCTACATTAGAAACCGGGTTACACATCTGTTTGAAGTATGGAGTGAAGAGGCTATGCATCAAGGGTGATGCTCTTTTGGTGGTGAAACAGGTTCTTGGAGTGTGGAAGAGCAAGAATCCCTCACTGAGAGAGATGTGTTTCAAGATCAAGAAGTTATTGAAACAATTTGAGTCATGGAGCATTCGACACATAGAGCGGTCTTTGAATGGGGAAGCACATGATGCTGCACAATGGATGATTGGAGAGCTCTTTGTGTTAAGGGCTGATGCACCTCTTTATCTTGGAAGGGAGACACTTGCCCAAGAAGAAGAATTTTTGTTGACAGGGATCATCCCCACGACCATAGAGAAGTCAAAGAAATATGGATTTGTATGAAGAGCATGTAAATATACCTTATTGGGAGATGTTTTGTACATGCAAGGGGCTGATTTGGTGCTAAGGCGTGTACCTTGGAAGGAGGAGCTTTACAAAGTCTTGGAGGAAAACCATGAAGGAGCCTGTGGTGGCCATTTTGCCCTAAAGATCACACTGCATAAGATTTTGCAAGAGGGTTATGTATGGCCAAGCATACAAAAGGATGTGTATCATTGGTGTAGGTCATGCAAAAGGTGCCAAACATTTGGGAAGCGAGTTCTAGAGCCAGAGTTGCGCAGAAGCCTACACATGCCCACCACCTTTATAGAGTTCCAAATGGAGAACTTCCTCCAAGAGTGAAAGATGATCTTCCTAATGCTCCACTGCTACACATTGGCCATGTACCAGAATGAAGTAAAGACATCTCCCACTTCTTGGATCATCAAGGAGGATAGAGTTAGGATGACGCATTAGGAAGGTGGCTCCTTATCAATTGATAGTGGGAATGCTTATCAAGAAGGTTCAAGTTGGCATCATGAGGAAATGCATTCATGAAGATGAATTTGCTACCATGCTTGAGCAAGCCAATTCTAGCATAGGTGGATGACACTTTGTCAGGGAGACAACTACCCACAAGATTCTTCGAGCCTTACTCTTTGGAGAGGCACTCAAATTTTTTAAATGTTGTGATGAATGCCAAAGGTTTACCATAGTCCATGAGCGAATGCCCCCTAATAACCATTTTGAAGCATGGGGGGTTTAGGCTTTGTGGGTCCCATTAGCCCAACACTAAGGGAAACCTGACACATTTCATTATAGTCATCACTTCATGAAGTGGGCTATGGACAAAGCCATGCAAAAGGTCCACATGAGATCAACCACCAAGTTCCTCTATGAGTTTGTGATTACTCATTGTGGTTGCCCACTAGAAAATAGTGAGTGATCATGGCAGATACATTTGATAAATGAGGCGGTGGAGTTTTTGCTCAAACATTCTTTGTGGTGCACATGAAGTCAATACCTTACTACCCACAAGCAAGCGACCAATCCATAAGCATAAACAAGAATTCTCACCAAGATGATAGAGGCATCGGGGTGGTGGAGTTTTTTGTCAAAACATTCCTTGTGGTGCACATGAAGTCAATACCTTACTGCCCACAAGCAAATGACCAATCCAAAAGTATAAACAATAATTCTCATCGAGATGGTAAAGGCATTGAGGAGCAATTAAAAACACAAGTTATCCTCTACTATCTTGGCCTACTCCACCACGTACAAGGTGATTGTAAACAATACACCTTTTTAGCTTGTATTCGGGCTTGATGTAGTCATGCCAATGGAAGACTTAGTTCTAAGCCTTAAAATTACAACAAGGCATAACCTCAAGGGAAACCCTCTCATATAGAGGTTAGTTACCTTAGAGCAACTAAGTGAGCAAGGATTGTGATCTACTTACAGATTGATGGTTGGAAAACTAAGGCACGAGTAGTGCTTTAAAGACCAACTCAATGACAAGTGCATGGAAGTAGGAGACATGGTGCTTATGTATAGTGTCAATAACACCAACGAGACTTAATTACATAAGGGGGGAGTAGGGGAGTGGTGAGCTCATCACTTGGGGGTAAGGGAGAGGGTAGTTTTTTTATTAAAAAGTCAATTACCCATTTAAAAAAATTCATATACCAAGCCCTGAAAATAAATAAACTCTCTCTCTCTCTCTCTCTCTCTCTCTCTCTCTCTCTCTCTCTCACTCACTCACTCACTCACTCACTCTCTCTCTCTCTCTCTCTCTCTCTCTCTCTCTCTCTCTCTCTCTCTCTCTCTCTCTCTCTCAAAATCTATCTTTCTCATTCTCTCCCAAAAGCTATCTTGTTCACTTTTTCTATGAAATAGTAGAAGATAACATGGAAGATCCTGAAGAAGGGAAGGTTGAAAATATCAGCGCGATGATGGAAGGATTTAATGATACACTAGATGGTGATGGAGCATCCACGTCAAGCGTCGATGACCAGCACCCCCCCACACAAATCAGCCAATGATCTAAGGTGTGGTGGTAGTGATATTTAGTTGTAATAAAAGGCAAACTCTAAATTTATATACAACTAGGGGAAGAAGCATCAACTTGAAGAAAGTTTGGCTCCTCTTAAGCAATAGGGGGAAACTCAGGTAAGCAAAATTTCACAGTCCACCAAAGAAACAAGGATATAATGGTGGACATATGTAGCTCTTTTTGTGTTTATGCTCTCTTTTTCTTGTCTCGTGGTCAATACTTAATTACAAGATATTCTTCTTGCAATCAACACTTAGTAATGGGATTACACAACTCTCTTTTATGTTTAACCTCTCTTCTACTCTCTAGTATCCTCTTTGTGATAGATGTATGGAAGTATGTTTTGTGATGGACGTATAGAAGTGTATTTTGTGTTTGGTATGAATAGATATGGAATGGTTCATATGTAAATGAAGAGTGAGGGAGAAGAAGGATAGAGAGGGTGAGTGAGAGTAAGGTGAATAGAGACACATGGAGAGAGAAGAGAGAGAGAGGGAGAGAGGACAATGAGAGAGGTAGATGGAGACAAAGAGAGACCAGAGGGGGATAAAACGATAAATATGAGAGGAGAGAGAGAGTGAGAGATAAGGCAATGAGAGAGGTAAATTGAGATAAAGAGAATAGAGAGAGGGAGAGAGGAATAGGAGAGATAATGAGAGAAAAAGGGGGAGAGAGAGGAATAGGAGAGAGAGAGAGAGAGAGAGAGAGAGAGAGAGAGAGAGAGAGAGAGAGAGAGAGAGAGAGAGAGAGAGAGAGAGAGAGAGAGAGAGATAAAACGATAAATATGAGAGGAGAGAGAGAGTGAGAGATAAGGCAATGAGAGAGGTAAATTGAGATAAAGAGAATAGAGAGAGGGAGAGAGGAATAGGAGAGATAATGAGAGAAAAAGGGGGACAGAGAGGAATAGGACAGATAAAGAGAGAGAGAGAGAGAGAGAGAGAGAGAGAGAGAGAGAGAGAGAGAGAGAGAGAGAGAGAGAGAGAGAGAGAGGGGAGAGAGAGAGAGAGAGAGAGAGAGAGAGAGAGAATGGATGTGAGAGAGGTGAAGGAGCAATTTGAAGGCCATACCAAGCTGAGCTGGGCTGGGAGGAGGAGGAGGGGAGGAGTGAGGAGGAGGAAATAAGAGTGAGAATAACTAGGGAGGCAAGGGGAGAGGGAGAGAGGGAGAGAGAGAGAGAGAGAGAGAGAGAGAGGTTGTTAAAAAACTCTTGCTCCAATACTCACTCGAAAAGCTCACTTAAAGCACACACTCTGACTTTTTTTTAACTGCCTCTTCCGATTGGGCTTTTCTCTTGTGCCCGACTTTTTTTTCCTTCTCATTTACTTAGCTTTTTAGCCATCTTGCCGCCCTTCTTTATCTTGCTTGCTCATCATCTTTGGCTTGCTGTTGGGTATCGATTGTGTCTATGGGCTTTTTCAATGTTGTGCTCACGTCCCTTCTTGGGGGGGTTTTTCCTCTCTCTCTCTCTCTCTCTCTCTCTATATATATATATATATATATATATATACATATATATATATATACATATATATATATATACATATATATATATATACATATATATATATATACATATATATATATATACATATATATATATATATATATATATATATGCTTACCTTGGGTGTCAAAATGAGAGCTTCATTAGGTGAGGACAAGTAGGAGGAGCCTAGACATAGTGGTCTAGGGGTGGGGCACACAACTAGAGGAGGCGAGCGACGGGCTTTGGGCGGGCTTTGGGCATATAGGGAGAGGTCGCATGGTAGCATGGGGCAACTTGGCCGGTAGACTGGGGAGTGCCTACATGGTGGGGGATGCTAGCACTTCTTAGTTAATGTAAGGGCCCGCCAATAACATCACTTGGGGCAATTGTCAATAGACTAGGGAGTGCCTACATGGTGGGGGTGCTACCTCTTCTTAGTTAGGGCAAGACCCCATCAACAACACCACTTGAGAGTGGCCACGTGGCCATGCGCCATATAACCTTTTTTTATTTTTAACTTTTTAAGATTCTAAAAATTTTAAACACATTTTTTTCTATTTTTGGGAAATATAATTATAAATTTCTTATTTTCAAAGTAGAATTACAAAATTAAAAGGGGGGGGGAGGGGGGGGGGCTATGTGGGAGGAGTTTGGCCATGTTGGTCAAGGGGTGGGCACATAGCTAGAGGAGGCGAGTGATGGGCTTTAGGCACAGAGGGGGAGGTCGCATGTGGGAGAGACCAGTGGCATGGCAGCATGGGGCAAGTCAATCGATGGACTAGGGAGTGCCTACATGGTGGGGGGCACTAGGCCTTCTTAGTTAGGGCAAGGCCCCATCAACAACACCACTTAGGGGTACCCGGCCACGTGACATGCAGTAATGTAACCCTTTTTTTCTAACTTTTTAAGATTTTAAAAAAATTAAACACATTTTTCATATTTTTTGGGAAAATTAATTATAAGTTTCTTATTTTCAAATTAGAATTACAAAATAAGAAATGTGGAGCTATGTGTGTGCCTACATGTGTGACGAGACAAGGGGGTGTGTATATGTAAGTTTAGTGTGTTTTTTGATTATGCATGTGCATTTTGTGTGCATGTGGGCATGTGTGCAAGTGTGGGTGCACATGTGTGGAGGGGGTGCATATGCACGCATGTTTGTGTCAATACATGTGTAAGTGTGGATGCACATGTGGGGTGTGTGTCATGCATATTTGTGTAGTGTTTTAGGATTGTGCAATGCACATCACATGTGCATATGTAAAAAAGTGTACACATTTAGGTGGTTATGCTCTATGTGTGTGTATGTGCATGTGTACAATAGCGAGGTGTGTGTACATGTGTTGATTTGTTTGGTTTCTTGGTATTTTATGTTTTTTTTTGGTTTTCAAGTTTTTATTCATTCTTGCATATATGTATATGTACAATTGATTGGGATGCTACATTACATATGTACAATGGGGGTTTAAGGTTTCCATCTTACCAATGGGCTCATTGAGCAAAGGTGGAGAATTACTTGCTCATCCCCACAGAAAAAGCCTTGATGTCACCACCATTGACTTTGGTCTGTTTTTGTTACAATGTGGTACATATGGGTAGTGTGGGATCATGTGGCAAACCTTTTGACCATTGGGGTTTCTTTTGTTGATGATGCCACACGAGTGTGTATGGAGCTCTCTTTGGGGCTTGCCCCATGCATGGCTCTTTTATGATGGGAAAGATAAGGCCACCACATATGGGCAAGGTACTTCTTAGTGTCCCACGAACTCTTCCAACTTCATTGAAGAAGGTGTTAGCAAATGAGTCAAGGTGAAAACCATCCCTCCATTCTTACTTAAGCTTTGGGGTTAGTGTCAGAGGTATGGCTTTTAGTCTTCCCTCTATCTTTTATGTCTAGGAACTCTTCTGACTTCATTGAAGGTGGTGTTGGCACATGAGTCAAGGTGGAAGCTAGCTCTCTATTCTCGCTTAAGCCTTGGGGTTAGTTCTGGAGGCATGGCTTTTAGTCTTCACTCTATCTTTTGTCTCTCATTTAGACAGCATGGTGTGGTGCAAGTTTTCTTAACTTTGGAACCTAAATATAGGGGGTTTCCTTTTTTGAAGTCTTGCACTTCTAGTAGCTTTGTTGGGACTCAACAGAATGCTAGTTGTTAGGCTTGAAGGAGGATTCGAGGCCACCACTTGACTCTCTTTAACTTTGGAGAGATTAGGCTACAGATCGCAAAAGGACTTTGGGACCCACATGGAAGGGTTTTCATAGCCTTGAGCTCTTAACATCTTAATGGTGATCCAACAGGGAATGGTGGGTAGAACTTCCTTGCATGAGACTCTCGCTTAGCCGATTTTTGCTCATGGGTAGGCTTCTAGATAAATGGTGGTTTCCATGTCATTGCTTTGGCATCATACTTGCCTTAGCTAGCCAGGATACTCTTGGTTACCTACTCCTCCTTCTTGGTGACCTCTGATCGGTTATTGAGGTTGATATATTGAGGGGGTCCTTACCAACAAGGTTTAATGATCTCTATATTGGTTTAAGGGAGTAGTCAACACGGTGAAGCAAGAGGTAGGGATTACTTGAGTGATGGGATTAAAATTGGACGATGAGGCTTGGGATGTTGATAGGTTTGGGGTATCCTTGTTCACCAAGGGGAGGTGATGACCATCCCATTGGGAAGCTTGAGTGTTGTAGTTCTTTCATATCATTGATTACATATTACATAATCAGTGTGATGAAATCCATCCCCTCCCAAGGATGATACTCTCTTTCATTGTGTGTGGGGGGTCACATAAAACTTACAAGATGTAGGTTTAGTCCCAATGTAAAATTCTGCTTCAAAACAATCGATAGTTATGGATCGGGAATCGTTTACCACAGAGATGGTAGATATAGATGGTGTGAGTGGTGGGTAGCCCAGTGAAATCCTGTCTCCTCTAAGACAAAACATTGTGGCTAGCCTGATGTCAAAAAAGACAAGCCATAGAGCTAGGTGGTCTTTTTGGGGAGAACTCTAGCTCAAGGCAAGCAGGTTCCACTACTAGTTCTATGCATCTAACACAAATAGGGATGTTATTTGGGTACCATCCAACCATGTGAACCTTGTCTCAAGCTTTCGTGAAAGAGTGAATCCAATCCTCAAAGCTGGTAGGATCCAGAAAGGGTCCTCGTCTTATTTCAAGCTTTAAAGATATCAATTAACATAGTGTGAGCTTCTACATTGCATGCTCTATAAATATCAATTGTTATGAAGAGTAGTCTGAATGGCTATATATTAGACTCATTAGCAAAAAACAACTCGACCCATGGGATGAGTCTTTCCTATTTTCAAGGATTGATTACCTTTACATATATAAATATGATATAAATGTGATTGATTTATTTTTATTAACCAATCTTTCTTCTCTCATGTAAGGCCTTCCAAGGATTATGGTTGTAGCTACTTATATAGTAGTGATGTGTGGACATATGCTAATAATGGGTTGGGGCACTTTTTCCCTCCTTAGGAGGAACCTTTCTTCGGCTGGGGCACTTTTTCTCTCCTTAGGAGGTCTTTCCCCCGAGCATGTGAACACATACTTTTGAGTATATATAAGTTAACTTATCATGCCAATTCACTTATAGACACTCTTATAAGTGTGTGTAAGTGATCTTATCATGTCAATTCACTTGTACTTCGCTCATTCTCATTAATCTGCTTTGAGTGTTGTGCTTCTCTGTACCTCTACTTGCTTTCTACATTTGTGTGTGTATTGCTACATTTGTCTTCACTCCAATAATTGGTATCAGAGCAGGCTCTCTTAGCCTTAACCCCCTTGTCATCTTCTCCTTAAGTCACTCTTTTAATTGTCTTAGATTGAGCTATCCTCTTAGGTTGAGAAGATAAGGAGGGTGATAAGCTTAAGAAGAAAGATAAATGTAACTATTGTTGGAAAGGCATTATATCAATGAATACTAGAAAAGGCTAGAGAAGAAACCCACACTTTGTACCAATGGCCTTTTTACCATAAAGTATTAGAGAAATTTACCATGGAATAAATTTTCCAAAGTACTTCAAAAAATGTGCAAATTACTTTTAAGTAGTTTTTAAGCTTTAGAATTATCCCAAAAGTATTGCAAAATACTCTGAATGATGCTCACAATACCCTGAAATTATCCACATGACTTAGCTGAAGTATAAAGTTCTTATAAAAACTACATTATAAGTAGTCCAAAGTTTTAAATGTGTGTCTTACACCTTTTCAAGTAGTTGATAGTGCTTTGAAAATAGTCCAAACTTCTATACAAGTACTAGAGCAAAAACTTTCAACAAGCTCAAGTCCGAAATACTTCACAAACAATCATTGTGTCAAAACACAAGTCCTCGGTACTTCACCTTAAGTGAAAAAAATTTCTAAGTTGTCTATGGAATTTTAACGTAGTGCAAAGTATTTACAAGTAGGACAAAATACTTTGCCAGTAGTCTAAAACACCGTGAAATTATCAACATGATTTCTATTGTAGTATAGAGTACTTGCAAAAACTAATTTATAAGTAGGTCAAACTACAAAAGAGGTCTTAGAAAGCTCTAAAACACTCTCTAAAGTAGTTTACATGATTTTAAAATAGTCCAAAGTTCCATACAAGTAGTCTACAAAGAACTTTTAGGATACTTAAAGTACTTTACAAAACAATTGCCTGCACTTTCTGAAGCAATTCAGAGTAATTTGCAAACACACCATTTGTAAGTAGTTGATAGTACTTTCAAAATTAGTTTGTAGTTAATTTAAAAGAAGTTTACAGATAATTCAAAACTAGTTTACAATACTTTTACAAACTTTCAAAAGTAGTTTGCAGTAGTATGAAGCACTTATACCTACCTGATTGTAAATATTTTTTTCTTGCAGATGGAGTTTTTTAAAAGATTTCAAGACCAGCACCACATTTATAGATCTCTCTAAGAAGTTTTAAGGGGCTGAAGCCTTTCTTTGTGTGAAAACTAAAAGATCGTTATACTTGCTGTTGTATTGCTCATGTGCAAATGATGTTTTTAAGAGATGCATTCAATTAACATGCGCCATCAATCATTTAGGCTTCATGGCCCTTCTTGTACATGTAGGTGGCTAGTATGTAGCCCATAGCTAGCTCCCACTTTATGTAGAGCTACTCAGCATACAAATCATAGTATCACAGATATTTGGAAGTTAGTACTTTGTCCAAAGCCAACATCTTCAGAGTTCCATATGCGAAGTCTTGTTTCCTAGGAGAGTGCAATGATTGTGGCAAAAGTAGGCTTATGCTATGTCCTAAAATGAAGTGTGCAATGATGATTCTTTCAGTCAAGGTCTTTGAAGACATTGAGTCAGGACACTGTGATGAAGAAGGAAACAAGAAGAAATGAAAGGATCTGGTAGTCAGATATTTGAAAGGTAAGGATTTCATATCCTTGTTTCAAGAGCATATTGCCTCTTTCACCAAGCACAACTTCATAGTCGTGTGGCAGGCTTGACAATTAAAAAATTGCTTGTTAAAGTTTCCAAATGATGTTGTGGTATCTGTAATTGACTTTGCAAAGAACTATTCATTCAAAGAACAAAATGAAATACAATCAATGCATTGGTATTCTTCTCAGGTCACTCTTTTGGTTCACATCACATATGTTTGCAAGGTGTCAAATAAAGTGCAGAAGGCTATACACTTCTATATTTTTGATGGACAAGACCCATGATACTTTGTATGTCTAGCACTACTTGCTCTTACATGTAGGGTGGCTCAAGCAACAAAACTTTATGCCAAAGAGACATTGGGTATGGTCAGATAGAGCTGCTTCCCAATTCAAAGCAAAGCGACCTTTTTACTTCGTTGGCAAGGTACTTCCAACTGACAAGAGTAGAGATGATGTGGAATTTTTTTGTTTCAGGCCATGGAAAGGGAAAGCATGATGGAGCTGGAGAAGTCATCAAGAGAACACTAACACATGAACAACTGAAGCCGAATGGGTGGCATCCACCAAAGTGCGCGACAGATGTGGTTGTTTTCCTAAGACACAAGTTTTGTGGTGCAGACAACGTAAAAGTTCGCAGGATCTTTTGGGAAATCAAGGAGAGTGATGTACAAAGAGAAAAGAAGCGTGTGATTAGTTCATGGTCAATGCATTGTGTGAATGGATACTTGGTCATTGATAAGTGTACCTTGAGATGCAGACAACTCACTTGCTTGCGATTCATGTATGCTGCAACATTGGAGAAGATGTAGCAATCCAACATATATAGATGCTTGGGAGTATTGTCAAATTATTCCCCTGGCTGTCAATTATTCAGATGAAGACTCAAGTGATGAAGAGGTTGACAATAACCCCATGTATGTAGGTCATGATGCTTTAAGTGATGCTTTATGTGTAGGAGATAACTTTGCCACCAACCCTGCAAAGAAAAAGAAAAATGCTAATTTCTACATCCTCAAATTCTCCACGACAAAGTACAAAACAACGAGAGCACGTGAAGATGGGTGGGGTACGACACACTCATATGTGGTTGAGTGATACTATTATGAGAAGGTTGACGATCAAAATGACCTGTACTACATCCCAACAAATCAACCTCCTGTACTCTTACCCTCACACCTAGTAAGAACCGTTAAGTTTAAATGGAATGTATACAGGGTAAGCCAAACCTATTTAGGTTATCGCAGGAGGTCCAAGAAAACATTTACAATAGCATGCCCCTTGAGCTCTGGAAATATTTGTATTCATTTTCGAATGAAAATTTGAATTCATTTTGTGTCAATTCATTTGATACAAAGTCTAAACTACCTTGGCATGCACGTAAACTACTTTTTCCATATTGTAGCTACTATTTCAGTACCATGAAGTAATTTTTAAGTACTTCAAAAAATCTTATTAGGACCATAATATTCTAATCATATATGTATACCATTTGTGAAGAGAACATAGCCTAATTTCATATTTTTGAAAACTACCTGTAGAGTAGTAAACTCAACTTTTCAAGAAGTGCTATAATCTACATGTAAACCACCTATATTCAGATTATAGCAAACTACCTATCAAGTTGTAAGCTCATATTTTTTAGTACTGTAAACTACTTCGGAACCACCTCTAAAGTTTTTTACTTCCAACTCTCAAGTACTGTAGACTACTCTTGAAGAAATTACTTATAGATTAAATCCAAATTGAGTCTAGATATACTCCACTTATGAAGACAAAATAATCTCATTTCAAATTACCTGTAAAGTAGTAAGAATATATTTTCAAGTAATAAAAACTACTTGAGAACCACCTGCAAAATATTTAGTACCATAGACTACTTTTGAAGTACAAAAAACTACATTTATATTAAATCCAAAGAAATACTCCACTTATGAATCAAAAATACCATCATTTCATATTATTTTGCAAACTACCTATAAAGTAGTATTAAGCACAAATTTGCAATAACTTAAAACTACTTCAAAAGTACTTAAAACTACCTGTAAAGTAGTAAATCATATTTTCAAGCACCTAAAACTATTTGAGAAGTACTGTAGACAATATTTCAAGTACTATAAACTACTTGTATATTCAATCCAAAATGAGTTACAATTATGGCAGAGTGTTTATAGATGTCAAATACAAAATGAGTTTACAAAAGCTGAAGATCCAACAAGTGTTTACAAATATCCAAGGTTTCAATAAGATTGTCATAATACAAGTACATACAAAAATTGGTTCTATTGCAAAATGGACAATTGTCAAAGTCTATAAAGAATTTTGGCACCTGCATACATCTAAGTGCTACCTCCTACAGGATTGTATGCAGCATAAGACAAGATGACCCCATCTTGTTGTTAACAAACCTATGTGAATCATCTTGCACGAGACACTCCCAACATTCTGCAAATGGTATGCGATCAATAGCTTGAAGCCATTTGAGAAGCCATTTTCCAAGCTCATTTACCATGTAATTATGCTTCCACTCTCGTAGCAAAATCAATCATGTACTTGGTCTATTTACCTTACACGTATAGTAGTTTTCGTCAATCAAGAGCGTGTACCTCTCGTTGCATCTTGGGAACCTTTTCCAAAAATTATAAAGGTTCTTGAAGAAAGCCGGTTTGCTCGAATCAAAATTGAAATCTACAACATCACATAACTCTTGACTAATCAAGGCACATAGTCACTTTGAAGCACGAGGGAAACAAAGCTCCATTCTTTTGAACGTTTCGGAGGAGGGTAGAACTCCAAATATAAACCTTTGCAAATATGCATGCCATCATCAGCAAGCAAGAAGGGCTCCACATCCTTGCGCACAAAGTGGATCACCTCCTCTCCTGATTCCTTTACCTGTATGTAATCATTAGTATCCGGATTTGGAGGTTCCTCTTTCTTCAAATGGCATGTCTGCAAAAGAACCCCTTGCAAGTCAAGAACCAATGCCACTCGATCTAGATCCTATGTATCTATGAACTAACACATTAACCTAAATTCATCAAAACTTTATGCAAGGAGACTCAACGCATTAAAAAGAGACATAGATGACAAGGAGTTTTAAAAAAGGATGCATTTCATTAAAGTAGGGGCAGCCAATATAAACAGTTGGCAGCAATGCTTATAGATGCACATTAAATACAAGAGGCCAAAAATGGCATGTGCCAGTGATATTAACATGTGCATACAACAAGTACTTTACAACTTCTTGCATGCACAGGGGCTTATGTAAGTGTGAAGGGGGATCAATGGGATTGGGCCTAGTACTTTTATTGCTTGGTTGTGGTTGCTCTGACACCACAAGGGATGACTCAATCTCTTCATCACCATGAACTGGTGATCGTGCTGAAGAGATTGAAAGGCCGGCTCCTACAAACACAATAGCCTTTCAATAACAATAATAATGATACTACAATATGGTTAAAAAGCTTTCTTCCATTTGTTGCTAGATGCTTATTTTTATGTTTGTCTTTGAATTGGCTCAGTGTCACATCCAAAGAGGCTTCTGTATTAGCATTTGAACCTGCACATGTTGCTACCTCATGCTCCCCTTCTTTGCCCTCATTGTCAAAATTTTTCACAACCTTCATTGCTTCATACACGCCCTCCTGGGCTGCTTGCTCCATGACTCCATCTGGTGACTTTTTATGCAGGTCATCAACCATAGGCTTAGTTGACACATCTTCTATGCCATCCAAATCTAGTAGCCCATCCTGTGGAACTGCAAAACCTGTCGCTTTCCCCAAGACCTCATCTACATTTGACCTCTCCAAACTCTCCCCTTTCCCCAACCCTGCACATGTTGACCCCCTCCAAAAATCCCTTGCATCCACAATCTAAGTACATGTGTAAGATTCATACCAAAGGGTAGCATAACATATAAAACATCATAAAAGATAACATACTCAAACATCATGAAAGATTACATACTCTCTTGCTTAGCGACTACCCGAGGCTCCCCAAGAAGCAACGATCGTGCATTGTCTGGGATGGTCTCATTACAGCCAAGACCCACACAACAAAACATACGAGGCAATCACACTTGCAAAGCATAAAGGGTGGTATTTGTGTTTTCAGGCTAGCATATATATACCAATTACATTTGCAATAGCCAATGGATCTCTACACCCAACACAATTTCCTGCCACCTTGATTGTGGCCTCTTCATCTTTCGGTGCTTCATAGGGTGCGGGTACCAAACACAGCTTCTCACCTTGCTTAAACTGCACCACCATATTCTCTATAAATGCTAAATGTTGCATAGCATCTTTAACTTCTGTCTGTAATTGTTCTAGTTCAGCCTGTAGTACAGTCTCACAAAAAGACATAACATAATAAGTTAGAAAGATATAAGGATAATCTAAAAAGATATAAGGACATTCTAAAAAGGACCCTTTTGTGTGCTAAACTACTTTTAGATATTGTTAACAATCTAAAAAGAACTTTTAAAGAAAAAAAATTTAGGTGAAAGTATTATGTTGGTGCTAAACTACTTCTAGGGTCTGTTCACAATCCGAAATCTACTTTTAAAAGAATAAAAACTACCTGAAAAGTAATTTTTGGGTACTAAACTAATTCTAGGTTCTGTTCACAATCTGAAATCTACTTTTAAAGGAATAAAAGCTATTTGAAAAGTATTTTTTGGGCACTGGGTGATTGCAAGATGAGGTTATCTAGTTTCTTTCAGTGGGCGCCCCTGGGTTTAGCTTGAAAATAGATATTTTTCAAGAAGAATAGCCAATCTCTCTTGGTTGGCCAAGGAGTTTTACTTCAAGGTCTTCTAATGACACATCATATGCAAAGTTGGGCAACTAAAACTATAATCTGATTGAATATCCAATAATTGTAAATCCCCTTTTCTTTGGGAACCAAAATTGTATACAGGCCTATCGAGGTTAGGGACAGGTACACTAAATGTGAGTAAATTACCTATAACTTTTACATTATTATTCATATCATGTTTCCTTTTTGCATATCACAAATTCAAATAACATAGAGCTTAACTTAATTTATCAAGTAATTTTTAATGTGTTCTACTATTTTCTATATTATTTAAAAGGTATTAGAATTATGTAAAAACATATTATTTGTCCTCCAACCACATCTACCATTTAAAATGCTTAATTTGTATGGATCTAGTGATGATTAGATTAGGGAAGATTAGTAGAATGTGGATCTAAGGTAAAATTACAAATCTAACGGTTAGATTTTTGTAGATTTACTTTGGAAAATTTGTTTATGACTGTTAGAGGCCCATTAAATTAAATATTGAATCTAGAAAACTCTAGGGATAAATATACTTGTTACCATGAATTTATTTAAAAACAATTGGCTGAATTTGAGTATGGGAAGGTCCATTTTCAATCCTCCCAACTGAAAATTCCCATATTGTGTCCACTCTCCCCTTTTCAAGTCTAAAACCAATCCTAGTTAGGTTTGGAAATCTAGGCTTGGTAAACTTCAAAGCCTAGATATCATGCCATGTGTGAGGCTTGGGTAGGCACAAATCTTATATATCCATGCCACTTTAAGTCCACATCAGCTTCGAGAGAATCCACATAAGTCCACATCAGCTTCGAGAGGATCCACATAGGTTTGGAAATCTAGGCTTGGTAAACTTCAAAGCCTAGATATCATGCCATGTGTGAAGCTTGGGTAGGCACAAATCTTATATATCCATGCCACTTTAAGTCCACATCAGCTTCGAGAGGATCCACATAAGCACCTTACCACCTCCACCCTCCATGTCAACATGGTCATCCTAGTTGACTTTCCACCTCATCATCCTAGTCATCATTAATGCCACATCTTCTTGCCACCTCGCACTTGCTGACATAGCATGCCACATCATGGGATTGCCACATTAGCCATAATAGTGTCATATGTCAATGCCACATGCCATGCACGTCTGTGACACGTGGCACCTCCTTCCCACCTTTTTATTTTTTTCAAAAACATATTTTTTAAAAAGTTAATTTGGTATATTTATAGTATTTTTTAAAAAAAAAGAAAAATAAAATATAAAATTTTAAATTATAAAATATATAAAATATATTAATATAAAAGAATTTAAAATCACTAATTTTAAAGGATTATATTTTAAAATTAGATAAATAATATTATTTTCAAAGTTCATGTTATTTAATTTAAAATTTTTAATTTTTAAATTTAATATTTCTCAAAAATATTTTATGTGTAGGAAAAATCTTTGGATAAAATTAAAAAAAATACATTATAAAAGAAAATACAGTTATATAATTATAAAATATAAAATAAATTTTAAGATATATTTTATCTAATAATGATAAATATTTAGACTTGTAAATATATTTTATGAATAATATTGATTTTTAAGTGGATAATAGCTTTCTTTTTATCTTTATGTTTATCTTAACTATCCAATCAATCTTAGATAGGAAATCCAATGAGATTTGAAGTGGATAACCTATTTTTCCTATATAAACACACATCTCTAGTACTATCCCATCATTAAGCCTTCATAAATTTTTCTCTCTTAGCTTCGAGAATACGTTCTTAAAGTCATAGGAGTCGAAAACGTGATAGGATTGGACTTCCCCCCCCTCCACCAAGTTCAAGAGGAGAAGAGGAAAAGGGTAGCTCGTGAGAGAAAAAGAGAGTGGAGAGCATGTCAACGAGCAACACCTTCTGTTGTTGGCAATGATCCAAGCCTTGCTCCTCCTCTTCCACTTCCTCCCCCTCTGCCCTCTTCCCCCCTACTATTCCTTTTAGTTCAGATAATCCACATGAACCCGCCCTTCCTGAGCCCCCTTCTCTTCCACAAGAATCGACCCCTCCTTTGGGCGCCCATAGTGTGGATAGAAAAGAACTATCAAAGTTAAGGACGCATCGTCGTGCCCATGCAATCTTCCAATCCTATTTCAAAGACCTCTCGCCTTCATCACACAGGCATGCGTGCTTGATGCTTTGATAGATCTGCCTAACATGGTGAACTACAGGGCACTTTCTGATATTGGAGGTCGAAGAGAGAGGAGAGATGGCATGGCGGTGCTACAAAGTGTTCGTCGCTCCTATACAGTTAATAAGAAGAGGAACTCTGCAGACGCTTTGGCTGCTCGACGGGCTATTGTGCAGCCATAAGTAGCTCCCAAATGAAGGGTAAGGTGAGTGCCACATCTTGCATCCTTTCCATAGCACCACACGCACTTAGAGTTGGGTCTATTAGACGGTAAAGTTTAGATGCCAATGAGGTTGGTGCTTTGTGGGCGAGTAGTGGTCCTGTAGCTAGGAATGATTGCCTACTAGATGAAACCACTAGAGCCTTGATAGAAAGTTTTTGGGAGGAAAATTGTTGTGCCTTGCCAGTTTTGAAGAAAGCTTTGCATAAGAGATTGACAAGAGGAGTGTTCATTGAGCATGATGCTTGCTTTCTTGAAATGACCCAAACAGAGTTGTATTCTCAGTTTGTGGCATCATATCTAGACCTTAAAATTGGGCAAAGTTCATTTGAGGGGTGTAAGCCTTGGTTTGTGAGGTACTCACACGACAGCGTAATACATGTTGTTGTTGCGCTACCATATTGAGTTCCAACTTTTTTATGATGTGTTCCATTCTCTTAGTGGGCATAGAGAGTTGCCTCGTAGTCCTCGTGAATTCATCCACTCTCTTTTTGTGTGCACGAACAGAGGATGCCCATTTCCATATGATGCCTTGTGTGGAAAGCAATTGCACATCATGTGGTTCACTTGCAAATCTACAGATGGTAGATCTTGATGCAAGTGACCAAGAGATAGTACCATGGCGACGTTATGAGTATGTGACACACCAGCTCCAAAGTGGTGGTGGGCAGTCCAAGAAGTCGCAGCTCATGGACAAACATACGTCACGTTATCACGTCACAACCACATTTAGGTAGCAGATTTACCCCTATATATGGCACAGTCATTGTGCCAAGTGGCAGGATCATTGGTTTCGAGCATGCCTGGTAGAGTTTTCTATTGATGTGGTCGTCTATGTGGTTGATTTTGCAGAGAACTACACCTTCACACCTTTTCAGGAGATACAATCTGAGTATTACTTCTCAGAGCAAGTAATGGTTATATTTCATAATATTTGTTTCGTGTTTGAGCTATATTACTTATTTGATTTTTTTGTGTCCTAATCATCTCTCTTGCTTACCTAACTAGGTTGCTATTATGGTCCACATTAGCTATCGACATGCAGAGGACCATGTAGATGGGATAGCGCGTATCCCCCGAGGCCCGTGTCATTATTCGAGAGCATCATTTCTATATCACTGATGATCGTTCACATGATGCACATGATGCACATTTTGTGCAACACTATTTTCATCTCCATAATGATTTTTTACGAGATTGTGGGATCACATGTGGTCAATGATGGGTTTGGTCGGATGGTTGTGGCACACACAGTTAAAGTCATTCACTCACGATAGTTCTATTGGCTCTACAAGTAGTACTTATGGTTCTCTTAGATTCATAATTAAACTAAATTCACTAGAACATCTAAATAAAACAATAACTAAGACTTTGTTTTATGGGTTTATTGGTGGCATGTGCAGTCTAGTATCCCACCAGTGATTTGGTCATTCTTTGAGACTGGTGACGGTGTGCGGCGGAGGAAACAACTCAGGACTGCCTCTATAGCTTTCCTCTCACACACTCTTGGAAATACACACGCATAAAGGGAGGCACCACTCGGCTCTCACAACAAGCCTGGCCGAGACAGGACACACACACACGATGAGAACAAAGAGGAGAAGACACTACGTGAGACACCACTCAACACAGATGCCAATACACACACTTGAAGGAGACCACTTGAGGCCAATTCTTTGATGGATTATCCCAAATAGGCTCAGCCCACCACACATGGAGCAAATGAGCCAATACACACACTGAAATCTCCAACAACACTCAAGGAATGGAGCAGTAGCTTTAAACACAAGAGAAGCTTACACACAGTTGAATAGCAGACAAATGATGAGGAATTAGGCCAAACTGATTGCACCATTGCGTCCAGAGCGGCCAAAAACCCCCACTTAGGATGTTCAATTGCTCAAATCCGAGGTCGTATGAGCAGATTAAGGCCAAAATAGTCTCCCAGCACACTCAAAATAGGGTAGCGGTTCTTCCTTCCTATTCTCTGGTCTTTCCACGCAGCTCTCAGGTTTTTTTCTGTAATTTTTTACAAGTTTCAAACCTAGCCCTTGAAAGTGTCCATCCATGGGCACCTTAAGTGACCAAATCGGACTTCGGGAGAGCCCACACGGCTAAGATCGCCAGCTGTCACTTTCCACGTGTCTGCCGCACACTTCACATGCATAAAGCTTCCACAGGAAGCTACCCAAAGCTCTGTCTCTATCACACCACGCACACCAAATCACATGGAGTGGACCCCCTATTGTCCCAAATGATGGCCTCTCTGCATAATTGACCAACCCGACACTGGCCGTGACTTCACTGTGTACATCATCCAACCAAGGCACGCGTAGTGGAACCCACTGCCATCCACTTGTCTTTCCACATCGGCGGCCATTATTCTAACTTCCTCTTGACGCTACCCATAACTAGAAGCCATTTACTCATAGAGCATAGTAAACTGTACATTGGAAAGCAAAAGTCATGCAGTACCATAGCGTGGACCATGTGGGGCCCACAAACTCTCAAACCTTCGGAGATGAGCACGTCTTATTTTGTGATGGCCATGCATTGTATATACACATGCTCTAATACTTGCATCAAAAAAATGCCTAACATACTTTGCCCATCCCCTAGCCTGCTAGATCATTCATGATCAGCAGCAGCAGCAAACAACCTTGTGACACCTTCTGCATCAAAAAATATAGCGTTTTCCATCGGCACAACATCTTGGGGCATCTCTTCTTTTTCCACCACCATAAGTCTTGCATAGTACCTCTTTAGCCGTAACCCATTCACCTTCGAGGCGTGTAACATCCCATCAAGATCAGCCAATTGGCAAGTTCCATTTGGGAAGCAATCTACCACTTTGAAAGGACCTTCCCATTTCACTTGGAATTTCTTTTGAAAGGTCCTGTCCAATTTACTGTTGTATCGCAAGACTAGATCACCCTCCTTAATACCCTTCTCTTTGATTTTCTCATTTACTTTCTCCAAAGCCTTGTCTTGCATCTGCAAATAATGATTCAAGGAGTTCATTCTGTCCAATTGAACCTCTTGCAGGTATAAAAGCCTTTCCTTGAATGCATCATTAGACTGCCCCAGTAATTTTTCTAAAAGCTTAACCGTAGGTAACTCCACCTCTATGGGCAGCAATGCTTCTTTTCCATACACAAGACGAAAAGGGGTGAATCCTGTACCTGTCTTCACTGATGTCTGATAGGCCCATAAAGCACTTGGTAATTCCAAATCCCAATTCTTGCCCTGAGACTCTGTCACTTTTGTAAGAATCTGCACCATTAAACCTTTCGTTTAGGCCATTACACTGTGGGTGGTAAGCGGTGGTGAAATTTTGCTTAATCTTCATCTTGTCACATAAAAACTCCATCAAATCTGCTCTAAATCCTGGCCCTTGATCTGAAAGAAGCTCTAATGGTACCCCCAAACTTGCAGCAAATGTCTTCATATACAAACTTTGCTACATCTTTAGCTGTGATGTGTCTCACTGCTCTAGCTTCTGCCCACCTTGACAGGTAATCCTCCGCTGTCAAAATATAACTTTTCCCCCTTTCACACAGTGAAAGGGTGAAATCAAACTCTGGAAAAGTGGTGGGCATGGACATACACAAATCCCTTTTACGAACAATGATGGTGAAATCAAACTCCAAAAGAATGAGCAACCTTATTCACCAAAAAAGTAGTTGTACTTGGGTAGCCATCATATACCATGGCTAACCTTTATCTCTAAGTGGTTGTGTAATTACATTTAGCATCATTGATGAGTTGATGGCTAGAAAAGTTCATAGGGAAGTCCATGTTGTGCTCTCCCAATTATGCTAACATGCATCTAGTGAATGCTTCAGCATTTGATAGAGAATGTTGAAGCATCAATATTCACATGGAAAATTAGATCCCAATTAAGGGATCTTAAGATAGGAGCACTTGGCTAATGACTTCTTTAGTTTCTTGTATGCCCATTGGCATTCATCTATCCATTCAAAGGTAATCATCGACTTATACAAGGGTCTAGCATATATGGCATACAAGAAGATGAATCTTCTATAAGACACTATGTGCCCATTAATCTCCGCATCCCCTTAAGGTTGATGGATGGTGGTAACTCTAAGATTGCACGGATCTTATTTTCATCTGTGGATATGCTGTCCTTAGAGATGATGTGTCCAAGGATGACACCGTGTTTAACGTAGAATTGACATTTAAGTGGGTTCAACAAGTTACAATAGAGTCTACATCTCTCAAATACTAGCCAAAAATAAACAAGATGCTCCTTCCACTTTGATAGACCATCAATTAATATCTCCAAGAACTTTTGAAGGAGATCCTTATTAAAGACTGTGCACATTAAGCATTGGAAGGTGGTGAGGACATTGGTCAAGCCAAATGGCATAGCAAGATACACATAGGTTTCCCATTTTGTAGTAGATGATTTCTTGTATTGATCGGTTAGGTCAATCGTCACTTGATTGTAGCCTAAGAAGCCATCTAAGAAGTTATAAGCTTCTTCTTCTCCAATAAACTCTTTCCAACATGTGGTCGCTTCTGTAAGTCAAGGGATAGTAATCACAAACAATGGCATCACTAAGCTTTTTGAGGTTAATACACACTCTAAGATTTCTATTCTTTTTAGGAATGATCATTGCTATTAGTGACATCCATTTGTTGGTCTACTTGATTTTGTACATAAATCCCACACACTCTGAGCTTTCCATTATTTTTGGGAATGATTTTATGCACAAATCCCATGTTGATAAGGTAGTCTAGCTCTTCTTTTGACCATTTGTCCATATTTGGGATTCATATGATAAGCTCTCTATTTTAGATGATTTTGCACCTTTATGGAGAGGGATGGTGTCTAGCTCACCATTTGTCCATATTTGGGATTTATGGGATAAGCTCATATTTTAGGATGGTTTTGCACCTTTATGGAGAGGGATGGTGTGCTTGATGTACATAAATCCCGCACACTCTGAGATTTTCGTTCTTTTTCGGAATGATCACTACTATTAGCATGCTTGTTGATTTTGTTCACAAATCCCATTGATGCATCAGGGGAGTCTACCTATATAGACCATCCTAACACACCATCGTGAGGAGGAGGCTACACCCTGAAGCCACGAGACCAACAAAACACATATCATATAGTTACTCCGCCCAAAAACCCATGCCATATGCACCCAGCCTCTGAATCCCATAAACACATGATCTAGTCCATCTCACATCATCTTCACATGCAAAGCCAAGAAAATACAAAAAACAGACATAATCCAAATCACAACAGCAGATGAGCCATCCACCCAAAAGACACCAAACAACTCTCTCTTAGTTTTGGTAAAATCCATTCATCATCATGACTAATGTTCCCTCGTTCTCCACCTCTCTCCGTGGTGCACACACATATACAATCTCGCATGCATGATCATGAAGACAATGCATGGTAAGAGACAGTCGCCCACCACAGCCAACACCACCACGATCATAACCGAGTCCACACGTGTAGGTTGCACAACAGTTGATGCTAGTGGAGAAGTCTCATCTTCCAGCGCTTCATCCATCGTAGTAGATGGCTCCATCTGCACAACGAATTGTTCTGCTTGGCGAGAACCCACCACCTCCACTCCTTTTTCCTTCATGTTACATCGTAAACCCCACACTTTTTCATGCTTGCTTACCTTTTTCAAAAATAAAAAACCATTTTATTATTGCATGCCTTGATGAAAATAGTCCCCCTCTCACGGTGTTATTCACATATGCAAACGCCCGGACATCTTCACCAGAGTCTCGTCCACATCTCTACACTTCCTTTACCATCACGCAAGCACACAACATGTGCATGCCACCCCTTGGTGTCTGTATGAGTTGAGTGTGTGTCCATCTTGTGATGTCGTCCGTGCATACTGAAAAAAACCCTATCATAGTTTGCCCAACCCCCCTTGGTTAGAGCATTCATACTCAACCACTTATTCTGGCAAAAACCTAATTCAAACACTGCAGCTAGCTCCAACTCCTACTGGCTTATTTGTATGACCACCACATCAATTTGATCGTCCACCTGGATCAAATGTGAGGCGGGAGTGTAATCCATGCATCTGTACCACATTCTCCACCCCTCCTGGATCAAATGGCATGTCCATAGCCATTTCATGCATCATGTCTTTGTCAACACAACTTACAGCACCTTCTTTGACTGCCATGCAAGTCCAAGACACCACCCATAAACATCGATCTCACATTAAGCACTAGCGGGCTCTCATAAAATCCCATGGAATCACCTTGCCTCAAAACATTCTGATTCAACATATCAGAGGAGTTCATAGAAGCATCCAACACATCATCAATATCTTCACAAACATCATCATCAAACAAAGGCAGGCTACTACACTTGCTCCTTAACATAGCAATCCTGGTACATGCATGCTGCACATTCACTTGTACTTCTAGATCAAGCTCCACTTCTGGCTCATTCTGACTAAATTCATAAATGTCCCAGTAATCATGCATACTTACCATCGCATCATCTACAACATTGCATTTTCCCTCCAAGCGAGTAGTTATAGGCATCCACGTTGCCCCTCAAGTCCATATCACCTTGCATAGCACTAATCGGCTCTTCATATATGTCCTTCACCAAAATCCATGTGCACCTGAGATCTTGATAAAAAATTAATTCACCATTTCCTCCACATACAACTCCCAAGCATCATCCAAAAGTATGTCGAACTCCTCATCTATGTCTTGGTCACCTGGAACACTTGTATCAACATCCTCATAACATGTGTACAAATCCATGTACATAGCCTCAAGATGCATCTCCTCTCCAACTTTCTCGCATGACTCATGGTTACCACTCCTTGATGAGCAATCTAACAACATCACTTGGCTTCCATCTCCATGGGCATCTCTTCCTGCAAACAAACACAAGGCTCCTCTAGTCCTACCTCTGCACTAGATCCCATTCCAAGCATGGACTCACCACCATTGTTGTAGTTACCATCCTCATCAAACAAGCCATTAATATCACACAACTCTTCTTCAAAACCCATGCATCCACTTACAAACTGGCTATCACACATACAGTCCACACTGACATCCCTCCTTCCAGGCATACATCACTGACCACATCTTCTTTCCCCTCCTTAGGAAAAGCTTCAAACAAACCACTCACCTCATCAAGATCCTCAAAATCATGTTTAGTCGACATATCATTATTGCTTTGGGATGATGACTCTTCGGAAACCTCGGATACAAATCTCCCCATTGTATCCTATATATCCTCAAATGTCGTGTGAGTGGAGGAATCCATGCTATCCCCCTCGGTGACTACATCTTCTTTATCACTTCTCTTGGCATCCCTGAATGAATCAACTTGTTTGCAAAAGATCTCTCTCTTGTCATGCATCACCTCAGCATGCTGCCCTATGCTTCCCACACTACTTCTTTTTCTTCATGAACTTGGCTTCTTGCCAAAGCACATAATGTATAGCCCTAGCATAACTATCACATCCATGCCTAACAACTGCCACACTGGATCCAAGGCCACCAAAAAGCGCATAAACTGAAGGTAGTTGTGCTCAATATCCTCAGTATCAAACAAATCAAGATAAGCAAACCAAGCATCCTCATATCTTAGCTAGAAGTTAGCAATCATCTCTCCATCCCGCTACTTGATACTCGTGTGTGAGGTTTGTTCTTCTACCTCCATCCCCATTGAAAATGGCCTCCATGGTTAAGGAACACCCCCAGGATCAGTCACCACCACAGAAAAGTAGCACCAAAGTAGCATAAACAACAGGGTGTGAAAGAGGAGGAGCATGAGGAGGGCGAGGCCGATGTCAGAAAAGGGTGCTACTATTGTTGCTCCTCGACTATGGGGAGGTAGGTGGTGATGACCACCGCATCCACCAGATCTTCTAGACCAAAGCAAAACCAAGGGTTCAGCCGGCTACTCAGCGGATGGTAGTCCTAATCCTCTCCAATATCAACCGCATCAATAGTTAAGCTTCTTCTTTTTTTGAATTAGTGTGGATGGCCTTCTTGATCCCACAATTAGAAACTCTCTCCATATCCATCCCTCTCTCACTGCAGTACGCACTTCTTCATGCTTCACAACACAAAACCAGTTCATATCTTCTCCACGCACCTAGCATGAATACTCTTTGTGTTTATAATATTCGCCCCCAAAACCTACCTACTTCTGGTTGGCGAGAACCCACCACCTCTACTCCTTTTTCCTTCTGCATGTTACATCGTAAGCCTCATATATTTGCATGGCTTTTTGAGGCGTATAGCTAATTAAAAAAAACTATTTTATCGCATGATTTGATGAAAATAGTGTTGAAATATATGATGTACAAGTGGTAAAGGGTGAGAGAAAAAGGCCATGTAGGTGTGAGCACACCTCAAATAAAGTGGGCATGTGGGTGGAAAAGGGATCTAAGGTTGGCCCACCAACCCTAGCCCTTGGTGGACCCTATATAAACGGCAGGAGGCCTCACTTTTTGTAACACAACACAACCAACACATGAAGGTGAAGGTTAAGCCAACTTTTGAGTGGTTGAAATAGACGGTAATATAGAAGATTTTTATAAATCTTGTGTTCTTGCTCTCTCTTATATATGTTGCTCTTTCTTGCCATTAACTATTGCTTCCATTGTGCATACTCCCCATAATTTTGACTTGGTATCAGAGCCTTGCAAAGGCTAAGTTCCCCTTCAATCCCCTTTTCTCTCTCTCTCTCTCTCTCTCTCTCACTATCATTAAACCATTCACATCCTTATCAAGAAGGATGGTGGTAGAGGAAGGTGAGAAGCAAAGGCAAAAAAAAAAAGAGCTTCATCAAAGAGGAGATTCGGTCATCATCAACAAGCTCTTGAAGCTTGTAATAAGAAGAAGAAGACTACTCTCCTCATCATCGACAAGAAGAAGAAGAAGCAAAATGCAAATTTTCGTCAAGGAATTCTGTCCTTTTTTTCCATCAATGATTTTCTTGAAGTGTTAGAGCGGTGAAGAATAGGTAAGGGACTAAGCATATATATGCTGGTTTTTTCTTTCACTTCACAAACGAGAAGGTGGAGGACAAAGGAAAGAGAGAGAAAAAAAAGGTTTCTGTAGTTCCATCCATCCCTACGTTTTTCGGCCGTCCGTCAGTCTCCGTCGTCCGTCTGCGTTTTTCGTCGTCGTCAAAGATCCATCCCGTCGCCTATCTCCTTGTGTATGGTGGTGGTTGTTGCTTCAGCACTACAAGCAACGGCCCTTCAGTAGCAAGTTTGGCAGCAACAACGTAAAAATGGCAGTGCCAAACCACAACAACATCATCGCGGTGTTTAAAAAAATCCTAGGCTTTTTTTTTTTCATCAAGTTTTTCTTAAAGAAATCTTTTTACTAAGGTTCTTAGAAACCTTTTCAAAGTTCTCTTAAGAGTTCAAAGCACTTCTGTGGAAAAGCTATATGGTCACTAGATCAAATTTTAAAGTTCTCTTGGGCAAGTTTAAGGAGTTCAAAGCACTTTCGGAAAAGCTATATGGTCGCTAGATCGAATTTTTGAGAACAGATGGTGGTGGTGAGTATACCTTACATACATTTGATGGGTTCTTGAGAGAACATGGTATTAGCTGGCATCTCACATGCAGGTATACCTCTTAGAAAAATTGGATTATTGAGAGAAAGAATAGAGTGATAGGTGAAGTGGCAAGAGCATTGATGAATGAGAAGAGTATGCCATTATATTATTGGGTAGAGGCATAAGCTATAGTGGTGTACATCTTAAATAAGACACCTACAACTACCATACATGAGAGTACTCCTAAGATGAGGATGACAGGCTTTAGGCCCAACATTAGTTTTTGGATGTATTGCTTATGTGCATGTGATAAATGAGAAGAGGAGGAAGTTAGATTCAAAAGCTAAAAAATGTGTGTTCAGTAGCGATGCACAAGATTGGAAAGTATACAAATGCTACTACCTAGTGATAAAGCAGGTTCTCATAAGTAAAGATGTGATATTTGATGAGATGGCTAGTTGGTAGTAGAAGCAAAGTGAGAATGTCATGATTGATGACATTGATGCCAAAATGAGGATCACACTTACCTTTAGAGGAGTCCACTAGTATGTCTGGGGCCACATGAGACAGCTAGTAGTGATAATGTGAGTCCATGATCAGGAATATTGAGACATGCAGAGAGCAATGAGAGTAGTGCATTGGACAAAGGTAAGAACAAGGTTGGAGGCACTGGAATTGGGAATGCAAGTTATGAATCATCTAGTTCAAAGAGACTTCATGATGAGTTGGGAATCGTAGTGGTGGTAAGAACTCTAGGTGTAAGGAATGACAAGTATGCACCACAAAGTGGCTAGGCCCAATACCGGACCCTCCTCCCTGCGCAGTGGCTAGGAGTGTTCACTAGGCATGATAACCCCTAGTAGTTCATGGCATGGATGAAAGATCTGCCTTACTTACCTTCTCTATTGGGCTTCGTGGAAAACTCGAGAGAGTATAGACCCCCTTGGAGGATTTCAGGGGATGCACCTTGCATAGGGTGAGTGTGATTGGTTTTCATGCACATGAGTGGCACTTCAACCCTCCACCTTGGCCCCATCAACCAAGGTGGGGTGAGAGAGAGACTTTAGCAATTATGGATTTGGGAGGGCGGGCTCTCATAAGTCTCCAGTGGGACCCAAGAGAGTGGACATGGCCATAGAATTCAAATGTCAAAGGTGGAGGGCACTGTAGGCGGTAGTAGGATGCTGTGGCAGTAGTCCCAGGGTTTGACAATGATGCTCTTCGCAACATCCATGCTTGACATGGCTTCATTCTCATTCTTTGTTTTCTATGTAAGTAGGCTAAGGGGTCATGTGAAAATGAGAGCACTAGAACCGCTCAAAGACATTGGCACATAATGTTGGTGTTGGGGACAAATTGATTATATATGGTTGCCAATGATACCACAGTGAACCTCACTCCTAAGTACACATTCACAACCGGACGTGGAGTTTTTGGCCACATGCCATGTAATTTATCTCTACATTGAAAATGCGGAGGAATAAATCTCCATGCTTGAGTCTTCATGATAGGAGGAAGCATATGTGGAGGAATGAAGTAAGTGATGATGATGAATTTCTAGTTTTTCTTGGCACTCTTGTCCAAGCATAACACATGATACTATTTATGTTTAGAGTCTCTTGTAGGGGTGTATTTGCACATAATAAGTCTCACCACTTCTTAGCACATGGAAATGTTGAGCCTAATTATTAGATAAGCCATTTAACTTTGTTTTAGAGCCTTAATGCATTTTTAGTTAATTTTGAGCCTTGTCTAAAATAGGAAATCTTATTAATTTGAGGCCCCATCTAAAATAAGAAACCTTTGTTACATAAAGAAGTGGTCGTTTTTTATTTAAAAAAATACTTTATGTATTTATTTGATATTACATTGTAACTTCTATCAAAATTCCAATGCATGGCCTAATGTGGTACGCATGTTTGGGCGGCTTCCATTATTATTAAGCTTGGTTTTGGTATGATATAGTTTGACGCAGATACATGGAGGTTGTTCAATCAATGTTGAGTTAGGGTGTCAATGCCTAGACACCAATTGCTATGATGTAAAGAGGCTTATAGTTAGCATGCTTCCTCTGTTCAAACCTTCCCCTTGTGAAGGAGGTACTATTGTTTACGGTAAGATTCATTATAATGGGATTGTAATTGTTCTGATTATGATCATGATTAAGGTTACTTAATTATCATCCATTCTTTTGGCAAGTTGTTGTGTATAGAGATTCAACCCAAACTTCTTAATTAGAAGGAGTATAATGTGAGTTTTTTAGAGTCCCAACTAGGAGTTTGGTTTATGCATCAATGTCTTCAAAAATAGCATTTCCATTTTTGCCAACATAAGTCGTGCACACATATCGTTTCCATGAATCTAAGGCCAACAACCACTAGAGCCAAAGTCAGTGTGTGGATTGCTTAACCTTGTTGCTGCAAGAATTATAGGAGACTTACCAAATCGCCAAGCTCGAGCGATGCTTAAGAGCTTCACATTCATGGATTAAAAGCTTCTTGTCAAGTGGTCATCCTACACTTGTTATCACATCGACGCAGCTCCAAGTGCTGTAGGTGGTGTGTCTGGTGTAGCCATAGCTTGTGTGGTCTTGCCTCAAGCTCCAAGTTGTGTAATTCCTAGATCCTCAAGAAGAGAGAAATGAGAAGAGGAAGAGAATACATATCTCCTTATTGGATTCTTTGACCGTTAAAATGGTAGTTTTCCCTTTTTCTTTTTCTTTTCATATTTTTTTGTATAAATAGTAATCATTATATCATTATAGCTCCTATGATTGGATTTTTTTCTTTCAATAGTTTTAGGTGTGTCATGACATAACACCAAACCAAAACTAATAATATAATGCTACCACATGAAGATCTTGGACATGAGTGCCCTGTTCAAGACACCCACTACCTAGACATCAAGGACCAACATGGTGGACTTGGTCATCATCCCTCTATGGGTAGTGATTTGTTATGCTTTTTATTGCCAAGCAAACACACATAAGAACAAAATAGATTTCTCTTTGAATGTTCTATAAAATCATTACTCTCAATGTTTTTGATCAAATTTTATAAGGGGGGACTATTTTAGAAACTTTGAATAAAAAGTATGCCAAACTCTCCCATACTAGATATTCTCATATGCGGACCAAGAACATTTAAAATTGTGATCTTGATGCATGAGGCAAGTCAATCTTATTTTTATCAATCCAATTCTATCAAATGTTTCCACTTTTAAACAAATAAATTTATGTTGATGACTCACACTAACCAAACTTTTTTGTTGTTACATGCATGTACACAATGACATGATGGAAAACAAAATATAACAAGCAAGATAACCTCCATGAAGTTCTTTCTTTGTTCTACACCCGTTTGTTTGAATGCAAAACTTTTTTATTGATTGAACAACAATTCAAAGCACTTAGAAAGATAAATGCTATATTTATAGAACTCAAATAATGCAAATGTATAATGTCTAGGGATAATAGATTGTTTTCGCCCATTGAGTTATGATCACCTCTTTGTAGGTGTTGGTTATGTATCCTATCATTTGTTACCATCTAAACTTGTGTGAGCAAACTCTTGGGGCTTTAGGACTTTAAGCTTAATGTTGGTAGCTACCACACACACACACAGACAAGTAGAGCAGATCTTGATGAGAGAGAGGCGGAGAGTTGGCAGTGGAACCTCATGTAAGTGAGTGAGTGCTGTCTCATTAGCTAAAGTAAAATCCCCTAAATCAAAGCCCCAAAGGGGTCCAAGCATAATGTGCCATGTGTCCCTATAAAAGTGTAAGCGAGTGTAAGGTTTAAAAACCACTCAAAATAAATGCTATAAGGCCTAGTGTGCCGTCTAGCTCTATTTCCTAACTCCTATATACAATTCCACTATAAATGTGCATATCTCCTACAAATCCCCCCTGTAGTGGAAATGTACATGTATAGAGTAGATCAATCTCCAAAAGAAATCAAGCCCAAAGCTTTACAAAAAGCTTCAAAAACATCTCACAAGGAAGCTCCATGGTGAAGAGATCTATCAGGTTGTCCAATGATGGACAATAGATGAGGCTAATATCATCTGCCAAGAAGCCTCTCCCGCACATAATGATATTATACCTTTTGTGCTTGGTCCATGCATGGAAAACTAGATTCTATGCAGTAGATGATAGCATTCTAACTGTCTATAAGTAGGGGGGTAGCACCCTGCTGATCATATGCATACATGTCATCAAGTAACCTCCTCAGCCCCATAAGCACTCAACCATGAATGTGAAGATTGCTCTATAACTAGGGGAGTAGAACCTTACTAATCACATGCATACACATCATCAAGTAACGTCCTCAGCCATATGCACTCAAGTGTGGTTGTGAATATTGCTTTATAAGTAGGGGAGTAGCACCCTGCTAATCGCATGCATACACTTTAAGTAACCTCCTCAGCTATATGCACTCAATCGTGTGGCTATGAAAACTACTATGTACTCAATTTCACATGAAGATATTACCACTGTAGGTTGCTTTTTGCTAAGCCATGAGATGGAATAATTCCCCAAAAAAAGAGCAAAAACCACTAGTCGACATGCCCAGTTTGGATCACTATAGGTGCAAAGCTAAAAATCACCCCCTAGCATAGAATAATCCATAAGTCTGTGTACCATGGAGGCAACCAAAAATGTTCTTAATAGCCTGCCAATGTTGTCCCTGGGCTATGCATAAATTTTCTCAACAAAGAAACACCATAAGCTATATCCAACCATGTTGAACACAAATATATAAGACATCCCATAGATGGATATACATGGTAGCATCAAAATGCTCACCTGCATCAGAGCTATTGAGCTATATCTAGTCATGTTGAACACAAATATATAAGACATCCCATACATGGATATACATGGTAGCATCAAAATGCTCACCTGCATCAGAGCTATTGAGCTATATCTAGTCATGTTGAACACAAATATATAAGACATCCCATAGATGGATATACATGGTAGCATCAAAATGCTCACCTACATCAAAGCTATTGAGCTTTATACCTATTTCAACCAGTGTGTGGCAATAGGCTTGCAATCCTCCATACAAAACCTTTCAAAATGCCATGAGCATACTTCAATCAAGACATAACAATGCCACCATCCTGCTAAAACTATATGCCCAAATAGAAATGCAACCAACTATGATCTAACATATCAAATTCCTTCTATAATTCAATATTGAATGCTAAAATTTTTAGCTCAATGTTCCCTGTCCATCAAGATCACATCATCCACATACAGGATGACTGAATGTGTGAATTTGAGATGTGGCCATCTTTAAATGTCCTATCCACAGCTTAATGTGTAGTGATAAAATCCACACTTTAATGTGTAGAGAGGATAGAAATCCTAGAAGATGTGGAGTCTCATAGTGTTGGAAATTAATGCTCTACCCTTGTCATGAGATTGACTATTGCAAGTATCAATTAGCTCTACACTTTAAGGCTCCCATTTATGAGGTGAACCATCTCTTTACAGCACATAAATAGTACTCTCGAGCCTTGCTTTGTACCTATCAATGAACCCATCTGGCTTGTATTTAATCTTGTACACCCATTTTGTACCAATCACATTATTCCATGGAGGCAAGTCAACTAGTTCTCACGTATCTTTATGGAACTATACTCTTCCTACATGGCTGTCTCCCAAATCTCATTGCCATGAGCCTGCTCACATAAGAAGACAGTTCCTCCTCATAATCAAACATGCTACCCATGCAAACATAATCCACTTCATGCCTGCTAGATTCACGTCTTCTTGCTGCCCTTGTCCTTCTCTCAAAAGGAGCACCAAGCTTGCTTTCTTTAAGGGTATGGATTAGCCATCTAGGTATTGTTCTACCCTCTTGTACACATGTTTGTTCATCCCTTATAGCTTCATCAAAACTGATATGACCATAGGGCTCATTTATGGGCTGATTTCCAAGCTCATCTGGTGGTGTTTATTGCCCCTAGTTGTCCACAGAATGTGGGAATGTTGTGATGACAAAACAAGTCATCCAAGTCACCAAAACTTGCTTATGTGAAGAGGCAAGAGGCTAAACCTAATTTTTAGTAGATATGACATCTCTACTTATGATGATCTTGTGACTAGAGAGATCATAAATTTTGTAACCCTTACTCTCATGACTGTAGCCCACGAAAATACATTTCACAACCTTACCATCCAGCTTGTTCCTTTTCTCTTGGGGTATATATGCATATGCCAAACTACCAACACACGAAAGTTATCAACTTTGGGCTTCTACTCATGCTATGTTATGGATTATGAAAATTATTGAAATATTTTTGTGGATATTTATTTTTTATTATTTGCCACATGGTTAGTGACTTACCGGTGAGGTATTGGGTCGCACCATGTTAGGTAGATAGTCATTGGATATAATCTTGTGCATGTATTTTTGATAGAGATCAGTGGTGGCAGGGCTAGGTGCGGGTGGCATGATGATGGTTACGCATTTTTGGCGTGCATATTAGATGCACATTTTGGCATCACTATGTTCATGGCGATATTAAATTTTTGGCGACATTATATTTATGTGACATTTTATGTAGTGGCTTGGTGGCCGTTATCTTGTACATAAAATGAAGGCACACATATTTATTATGCACATTTGTTGTAGAGACATATTTATTCAAATGCTTTGTTTACCCTTAGTAGATGGTTCATATTACTTCATGCATGATACTTTCCTAAAGTTTAGGAACAAGGCCCAAAGTGGCGTGTAAAAGTCATTTTTGGCTCACAAAATAATAATAAAAGATATCTAAATACACTTGCTTGAAAGCATAAGGCATCAAGCAAGTGGGGGGAGATTGTACCCAATGTGTGTCGTGCATCTTCTCTTCTTTCATGTTCATACAAGTTTATTTCTTAATAAGTTATGATGTTTTGAGAGAGGTAGAGTGATTTTTGTCCATATTGAATTGTGCATGAGCACCACAACCCTCTTGCAATGGTGGTACCAGAGCCAGGCCCACATCCAGAAGTGCTGCAGCAACTAGTCCTTGGTAATCATATCACCCGAACCAGTCCTCGGTAAGCGTACCACACCTGCTATGCAAAGAAGCATCCCAGAGACACATCCAGAAGTGCTGCAATAACCAGTCCTCCTTGGTAATTGTGTCACCCGCCAGGAAAAAAACCAATCCTCGATAAGCATGCCACACCTGCTATGCAAAGAAGCATCCCAGAGACACGCTGTGCGGTGGCAGCTTTTTGCAAATTGGATACACTCGACAATAGCCAGGTACATCCTAGCATAGGCGCACAGAGGTCCCAAGGCCCTGTAGAGGATCAAGGTCATTAGTAGGATCAAGTGAGTAAAGCCCACAAACTTTCTCCCTTCTCTTTATTCTCTTAGATACATGCAAATGAAACCAACACACTATATATACCCCTCTTCCCACTCCCCATGTTTTGGCTTATGGGATATGTCCTTTTCCTTCTCCCCTCTCCTCATTCACCCTCCCACTTTTTCATAAACTCACCTCCCCTCAAAATTTCTCCCCAAATTACACTATTTTGTTTTTAAAATCCATCACACCTCCAAATTCACCTCTATAAATTCCCCCTATTCACCTCGTCGACCCCGTCATTTTAAGCTAATACACCCCTATTTTATTTTAAATAGGGGTGTATTTTAAGCTAATACACCCCTATTTTATTTTAAGCTAATACACCCCTATTTTATTTTAAATAGCAATTAAAAAAACATTGTTAATTCATGTGCAAAGTGATTTGCAAGCTTCATAAGCAATGTGCTTATGAATGAAGGCCTCTCCATCAACAATTTCCCTCTAAAATGAACCCTCTGGCTTCATCAACAACGCCTTCAAATCTTTATTTTGTGCTGCAAAAGCAAAAAATTAAAGCAGATTGGTCGTGGAAGTATTACCTCTCATCCTTGATCTATTCAAAGCAAGGTGATCCTCTTCCCACATTCAACAATCGGCATCTCTTTTCTCAACCCGGTCATGATCTTCATTGTGCAAACAAGGTAACCAATGTCCCAAATTCAAAATGAATTCTTCTTCTTCAAATGCTGATTTGCATATGGACAATGCTCATGGTTTCACCAATTCTCAACTTTATGATCGCACACTCGATCAAAGACTTTCCTTGATCCAAGCTCAACTCCAAGGAGAGCAACAATGCCGCATGCACACCAAATCCTTATGGAGCATGAGAAGCGTGCGTGGGCCAATGATTCTCTAGAAGATGATTGCCTCACCAAGATTCTCAAAGCATTTTTTGAAGCCCAAAGCACATGCAAAGGAATCAAAGATAAGTCATCACTCTTTCACTTTTACAAAATTTGATGGTAGAAAGGATGACCGCATTGTTCTTTCATGTTTAAGTCAATTTGATGATTACTTTGCTGATGATGAGCTTCTTCGAAAGAGAAAAAATTAAATGTGCCACTAATCACATGGTTGATAAAAAATCTCTATGGTGGAATGTACTTCACAATGCTGCTGACAAGCCAACCGCTTGGCTTGAGTTCCAAGACAAAGTCAAAGAGTCTTTTCTTCCACCTCAGTTTCATTTGTAGGCATGTCGTGCATGGAAAAATTCTCTTGGAATGATCGTGACAATGTGTCACAATACACTGAGCGTTTTTAGCAAACATTATTACATCTTTGCATGTTAGGAGATGTGCATGATGACACTTCGTGATAAAATTATGAGCATGGTCTTGAAGAAGGCTTGCAAGAAGAAGTGAATATATTCAAACCTTCTTCTCTTTATTTATCTATTTCTCTTGCTCATAATGTAGAGAAGAAGCGTTGCTCCATCAGCAAGTTTGTTATGCCTATGCAAGGGCCTAGTCTAACAAATCGGCAATCATCTTTTGTGGGTAATAATCGTCCATTTAGACAATTTGTTCAACCTAATTCTTTCATTTCAAATCGCACTAGCAATGTTCAACACTCACGCGCACCCATATTTCCTCCTAAAAATGTATTTAATGAGACAACTTCAAAGCCAAATTTTGTAAATTCAAACCCCAAGCCTCGCCACAATAGTGTTCACGATGTCTCATCAAAAGCATCTAGGCCTACTCCTACTTGTCATCGTTGCCTAAAGCTCGGTTATATTGCAGCACCTAGGCCTACTCCTACTTGTCATCGTTGCCTAAAGCTGGGTTATATTGCAGCAAATTACTTCGCCAAGTTACCACCGCTAAAGTAACCAACCACCATGGTCCACTACATCAAAGAAGAAGCTCGTGAGGTCGATGATGACACCAGAATGGACGAAGGACACTCTTCATGACGAAGTTAATCTAGAATCAAACAACCCTCTAGGTATTCCTCAATCTATCCACTCATGATTACGCATGCAAGGTTCTATTGATGGTCATCAAGTTTTTGTTTTGCATAATGATGGGAGTTCGCATGATTTTATTTCAAAAAAATTGTAAGGAAATTACAACTGCACACATATCCCTCTACATATAAAGTAACATTTGCATTCCAAGTAACTCATTACGATGGCACTCCTGAAATTAAAAATCTTAAAATTAAAATTGGGGCATATAAAGAGCATCGTGATTTCTTGATTGCACCTTTACATTCTTCATCAACCACCATATCGTGCACCTTATAGACAAAACTATTTTCAACAGCACAAAATTCAACGCCAAATTAAGGAATTACTAGATAAAGGACTGATATGACCTACTAGTAGTTCACCATTTGGAGCACCAATCTTGTTAGTTCAAAACAAGAATAAGACTTATCACATGTGTGTCGATTATCGTGCATTAAATAAAGTGACTCTCAAAAATCATTATCCTATTCCTCGAGTAGACGATTTACTTGACAAATTGAAAAGTGCTTGTGTTTTTAGCAAGACAGATTTAAAATCGGGTTATCATCAAGTGCATATGGACCCCATTGATATTTACAAAACTGTATTTTGCACTCAATTTGGTGACTATGAATTTCTAGTAATGCCCTTTGGCCTTACAAATGCACCGGCCACATTTGTTCGCATGATGCATAGAATCTTTTTGAACCATCAAGATTTTGTGATTGTCTTTTTTGATGACATTCTTATTTTTAGTTGCTCTGAAAAAGACAACGAAAACCATTTGAGATTTGTTTTTAAACTTCTTAAAGAGAACCATTTGTATGCAAATCTTGACAAAAGCTCTTTCTTTCAAAGTGAAATTGAATATCTTGGGCACATTGTTTTCGATGGCATTCATGTTGACCCTAAAAAGATAGCAACCATTAGAGATTGGCCAACTTCCACAGGGAGGTGGATTAACTATTCGAGAAGGAGTTAGAAGTTAAGCTAGAGTTCCAGTACCTTTCTGGGAAGATGTTCTATGTGTGGAAGGGCAACCATAGAACCATGGCTTGGATGTCTGTGATTGCGAAGTCGTACACAGAGAGACTCGAGCACGGCATATTCAGGTCATGTGCACTTTGATAGACCCACAGAAGACAAGTGAAATTGCGCTGCTTAAAGGGCTACAAAGGATGAACTCATAAGCCTTTTTCTCTTTTTCCTTTCTTGTTTGTGTCTATTTTCATCTTATTAAGTCATTTAATTTTGAAAATTTATGTTTGTAGATTGAATGACTATGCGGTTATCAAACCAAGCTTAAGGGATGTAGATTGAATGACTATGCGGTTATCAAACCAAGCTTAAGGGATGTACTCAGGAATGATGTGAGATCTTTTCTAGGACTTTCAGGCTTTTATAGAAAATTTGTGCGAAACTTTTCTCTCATTGCATTATCATTGACATTATTGTTGGAAAAAAAAAATCTTTTCATTAGAGTGACAGTCAACAAAAGTCCTTTGACTGTCTAAAATATCTTTGAACTCACACCCCAATCCTACAATAACCTGACTTTATTAGACCATTTTTCATAGTTGTTTCATTGACGCTAGTGGATCTGGTATAAGAGCCATTTTGATGCAAGATGACCATCCCTTAACATTTGAAAGTCGTAAACTACAACCCAATGAACTCAACTATAGCACCTATGATAAGGAACTTTTGGCCATAGTACATGCTCTTCACATGTGGAAACACTACCTCATGGGTTCAGAATTCATAAGGCAGCTACTTAGTCGTCATCCCTTGATCTCCAACCGTCATATTAAATGGCTTTCTTCATTCAAAATTTTCACCCCATGATCCAATATCAACTGCGTCGTGCTAATGTTGTTGCATATGCTTTGAGCCGTAGACTGTCAATTACTAACATTTCTGTTATTCATATTGAATCTTTTGATGCTATGCATGACAGTTATGCCCATGATATTGATTTTTCAAATGATTGGAATGCACTTGTTCATATTAACTATTTGCTTCTCAATGATGGTTTCCTATTCTTTGAGAAAAGATTATGCAATATTGCACCATTTAGGCATATTGTTTTGCAAGAAATGCTGCATGAACCACCTTATGATGGGAACTGTGGCATACTTTCTAGTTTGACATCATGTGAAAAAAAAAAGGCCTAACATGAAAAAAGATATTGCAAAATATGTCTCTGATTGCATTGTTTGTCAATGTGTCAAGCGTCATCATGTAAAACCATATGGACTATTGATGCCTTTGCCAATTTCGAATGGTCCTTGGGAAGATATTTTAATGGATTTCATTACGGGATTACCTACTACTTCCTTGCATAATGACATGATTTGGACCATAGTAGATAGGTTTAGTAAACAAGCATACTTTGTGGCATGCAAGAAGACATTGACTGCTCCACTTGTTGTAAAGATATTTATTAAAACTGTTTTCACTCATCATGGTTTTGTTAAGATGGACTTTAGTTTCTCTACTTCCAATATCACTATCATGGACCTTTTGAGGACTTATATCATTTACAAACCTTCTAATTAGAATGAGCATTTGCACATTTTGCAATTTTCTTATAACAATACCACCCACTCTGCCACACACACAAGAAAGGCACCCTTCGAAGTTGTCTATGGTAAAAAGTTACCTACTCTGACTTCTAGAATCGGAACACAAGTTCCAGCCCCGTAGACCATTTTGCCCATGACCATACCCAGATTTTGGTGAAGTGACTCAATCTATTCAAAAAGCTCAAGAAAGATATACAAAACAAGTAAAGAAGAAGCGAAGACCTATGCGATTTCAAGAGAACAAGCATCGTTAAGCTAAGAAACGAAAAACGTAGACATAAGAGCATTGAGAAGCACCCCAAGCTTAAACTTGCTCCACGTTTTTATGGACCTTTCACGATTCTCAAGAAAATCAATAACAATGCTTTTAGATTGGACATCCCACCTCAGTGGCGTATACACAACTCCTTCCATATCAGTTTGCTACGCCCATTTAAGGGAACTCTTCCACTTTACCTTGTTCTAGATGACCCACCTCTTTTACAAGAAGACTCAGAAATTTTAGTCCTAGAATCTATCCTTGACCATGACAAGACCACCACTCGTACAGGTACTATTTATCATCAATAATTAATTAAATATGAGAACCACTCTACTGAGAAAGCACAATGGATACTTGAATCATCATTATCCACCTACCATGCCCTGATTGATGTCTACCATTCACAATCACCTTGATTCCAAATATGTGCATAAACTCGCTGATTGAGGCAGTGTACATATATCCATTTGTGTGTATCGACTCGCCAATTGAGGCAATACACTATGTTCAGACTCGTCGATTAAGACAAAAAACTCTTTATATGCAGACTCATCGATTGAGACAACATGATTTCGTGTAGACTCACCAATTAAGGCAACACAAGTAGAGGAAGAAGACTTGCCGATTGAGGCATCTTTCTAGTTTCATGACCAACTGAGATCAGTTGCTTTCCAACCTCGGGACATGTTACGGATTATAAAAATTATTGAAATATTTTTGTAGATATTTATTTTTTATTATTTGCCACATGGTTAGTGACTTACCACTAGGTACTGGTCACACCATGTTAGGTAGATAGTCACTGGAATAATCTTGTGTATGTGTTTTTTATAGCAGATTAGTGGGCTGGTGTGAGCGACATGATGATGGTTACACATTTTTGGCATGCATATTGGATGCACATTTTGGTATCACTATATTCATGGTGGCGATATCATATTTTTGGCAACATTATATTTATGCGACATTTTATGTAGTGGCTTGGTGGCCGTCATTATCTTGTACATAAAATGGCAGCACATATTTATTATGCACATTTATTATAAGGACATATTTATTCAAATGGTTTGTTTACCCTTAGTAGATGATTCATATTGCTTAACGCATGACACTTTCCTAAAGTTAGGGGGAAGGTCCAAAGTGGAGTGTAAAAGTCATTTTTGGCTCACAAAATAATAATAAAGATATCTAAATACACTTGCTTGAAAGCGTGGGCCATCAAGCAAGCGAGGGGAGATTATACCCAATGTATGTCGTGCATCTTCTCTTCTTTCATGTTCATGCAAGTTTATTTCTCAATAAGCTATGGTGTTTTGAGAGAGGTAGAGTAAGTTTTGTCAATTATTTTATTAAATTTGTGCATGAGGATCACAATCCTCTTGCAACAAAGCCTCAAATGGTGTGACCAAGGCTTTTGTGAGGCATCGGTTTAGTACATGAGCTATGCATAAGATGGCCTCAATCCAAACCTTCTGCGGCAAATCTTTACCTTTTATCAAGCATCTCGCCATTTCAATCAAAGATGTGTTCTTCCTCTCTGCTACACCATTTCATTGTGGTGTCTATGGCACCGTGCATTGATGTTTAATGCCATTTTCTTGCAAGTGGCCTCTACAAGTGTGGCTTGAAAGCATTGGACATATATTCACCTCCTCTATCTCTACAAAGAGAGTGAATTTTAGAACCCACAACATTTTCAACCATTGCCTGGAAGTGCAGAAAATGCATAAACGCTTGAGATATTTCTCCTTCATTGGATACGACCATGTGAATCTCAAGTAGTCATCAATGAAAGTGACAAAATACAAGTGTCCTCCCAAGGATGGAGTCCTCATCGGACAACAAACATTGCTATGTATGAGTTGTAATTTACTTTTAGCTCGCACCACACCATCACGAGGGAAGGGCTTTCGATATATTTTTCCAAAATACAACCCTCACATGATCTACATGGATCTCAACATGAGGCATACATTGAACCATATTGTACTACCATAGAAGCATTAAACTTCCAAAGTTAACATGCCCAAAGCGTGCATGCCACAATTCAATTGCCTGCATAGAGGAAGTATCACTTGTAACTGAACATATATTATGTGCCTGCAAATCATAGGTATCCAACCTATATAACCCATTGCATAATGTACCAATAGAGACAATATGAAACCCATTGGAAGGGTCTTTGATGAGGAACTCCATGGCAAACCTTGCATAGCAATAGGAGACACAGACACCAAGTTCTTGTTTATGCTCGGCACTTCAAGCACACCTTTCATTTGATTTTGCTTACCATTAACAAGCACCAAAGGCACCTTGCCTATGCCTTTTATATGATATGAAGAGTGATATGCACATGAGACACCTTTCATTTGATTTTGCTTACCATTAACAAGCACCAAAGGCACCTTGCCTATGCCTTTTATATGATATGAAGAGTGATATGCACATGAGACACTGCTCCCATTATCCACAACTTCCATGTAGCTGGATACATCACGTCTCGATGTGATATGCCTAGAAGCTCCACTGTCTATGTACCAAACAAGTTGACTCTTCTCACATGCGCTTAGAGATAACTCATCCATGACCTCTTCTATGGTCAAAAGCACCCAATCATCCTCCATAAGATTGGTTGAATTCTCGTTTTTGTCATCAAAGATTCCACCACATTGCCTAACTCCTTGCCTGGATGCTTCTTCTCTTTAACTTGAACAATCCTCTTCCTACAATCATTGAAATAGTGCCTCGGCTTATGGCAAAAATGACATTTTCCTTTTTCTTCTTGCTCTTTGAGGCATTACCCTTGGAAGAACTATCACCCTTGGTAACGGATTGAATTGTAGTACAAAAGCTCGAATGCACTGTATCAAAAGTATACTTGCTGACTGATAAGCACCCTTTTCGTCTATGCACATGGACACAGAAATTGTGTGTGTAATGCCCATAGAAACTGTGTAATGCCGAGCAGTATCTAGAGATACCCCCTCTGCTCCTCTTCCTCTTCTCCTTCAACGGACTGTCAATGCCTTGCTAAGAAGTCCCTCCTATAAGTGCAAACCGTGAAGCTATCAAAAACTATGTGTCTGTTGGATGGCGACCAGAGATGGGCGGCAGTGATCCTAAAGCTGGGCAGAATAGGGGTAGAGCAAACCAAGGAGGCAGAAGTCCCAGCACTAGCACCACTAAGTAAAGGGGTGACGCCACCGACGAGCTGGTTGGCGCCCTGCACTAGCACTGCCCAGATCTAGCAACGAAAATGGGCAACAGCAGCAGCAATTATCAGCTCTGGCCATGGGTATGCAACAAGCAGCGCAGCAGCTCCCAGCTCTGAAGCAGCGGCAACGAGCTATGGGCAATGGTGTCCGGTTTGAGGTGGCAACGGCAACTTGAGAGCCTACCTATGATGCCAAATGTTTGGGTTTTAGGGCTTTGAAGCTTACTACTAGTAGCTACCCCACACACAAGTAGAGCAGAGCTGGACGAGCACACAGAGAGGGAGAGTTGGCAGTGGAACCTCGCATGAGCGAGTGAGCGCCGTTTCGCTAGCTAAAAGCAAAAACCTCTAAATCAAATGCCCGCAAAGGGGTCCAAGCATAATGTGTCATGTGTCCCTATCAAAGTGTAAGTGACTCCATGGTTTAAAAACCACTATAAGGCCTAGTGTGCCAAGCACTATCACCTCGTAACTCCTACATACAATTCCACTACAAATGTGCATCTCTCCTACACAAATCACAACTTTATTCCTGCCACAAATCAAATGCATAGCAATGATGAGATTTCAAAAAACATACAAGAATAAGCAAGGTCAAGTAATTAGTCATACTCAAGTACCTACCATCATTGCCAATGACAAGCAACCATGGATGATGAGATGGCCAGCTTACAAAGAAATTGAACATGGGATTTGGCTCCCTTGTCAGCAAGCTAGCAAGAAACTAGTAAGCTACAAGTGGTTTTAGTCAAATACAGTAATGATGGTTCAATCAAGTATGAGGCTAAATTAGTAGCTCAAGGTGTTAGCCAACATTATGGAATTGGTTGTGGTACTTCCACATTTAACAATGTTATACTTCAACATTGGAATAGTCACCGAGTATCTTATGTTTAAAAATCCTCGTCTTTCGTGCATTCAAACCAATCACCACAAAACTAATAACCAGTGACGTACAACAACAATCTCCAGCTGTCTAAAATTGATTGGAATAAAAAGTAAATCATATATATAAACATGTAAAGCAACACACAGCTGCGCAGCTGTAAATCCACCCTCATCAATGGGCAGCGCCCACTAGAATCAGAATGTGTGAAGCCCCATTGAAATCCATGTTTTCAGCACAGACATGTATAAATGCTTTCTGCTTCAAAGTAGCTACACCTTGCTTATCAAAGCCTTCGGCAGCAAGGGAGGACCATCGCTGTTCACCCATTAATCAACTATAAGCATAGTTTCTGGCAAACACTTTGGGATTCTTTTGTGGCTATCATTCAATCTCCTACCGAACACCCAAGACAGCTACTATGTTTCTGAGCAAACAGGAACATTCCAAAATGTGGTCAAATACAAAGAGGAGTAGGACGCAAGCCTACACATTTTAATGGCTTAACATCTTAGTCTATCGTGTTGCAACTCCACTTTGTGTGGTGTTTTCATCTCACAACAGTACAGAAGCTTCAGGTTTGCAGCATCCCATATGTTACACTGGCTGCGAGCACCCTGAACCATGGCCTCATTTGCATGCAGTCAACAGCGAGTTCACAACATGCGTAACTAATCTTGTCATGTGTATCAGATCAGTACTCAAACTCGTGGCCAGTAGCGCGTGAAGATTGTTGTAAAGCTTCTCGAGAAAATGCCGCATGACATGTGGAGGGAGCCCAGGATCATGAGGATTCAAAGCCAGAGCTGCATCCTTGATCCACATCAGTTTCTTACCAGTGTCATTAGCAAGGTCACAGCCAAGCTGCTGCACCAAAGCCAACAGCACCCCTTGGCTCAAAGGAGGAGGTGTCATCGTGAGAAGTGTTGCTAGATCTACCTGTTTGAGACATTTTAACAAAAACATCAAAAAAGTGAGTCCCTTACAACTATTCAAATAAGTGAAGAAGCAGTTCATCAGGGTACCCTCAAAATACAATCTCTAACTCGGAAAGAGACATACCTGATTGCACAACCAAGAGACAACCCCAACATCAGTTAGTGAGAGTGCCTTGTTAAAAGCCTCTTCCAACTTCCTCTCTGAGATCAATCTTGCTAGTTCTTTAGTGGGATCCAGATACTCCTCAACATGCTGTACAGTCATAGCCTAGTGTTTGAAAGGATCAAAAAACAGGAGTCATTAAGAACTTAAATTGCATGAACACATGAGAACAAATTTCAACAAAACTTTTTTCAGAAAACTTTGATAAATTCAACCATCTCCAAAACAGAGTCTGCAAAAGAAACCTTGTTCAGCAAGCTAAGCAGACACAATGAGATTGTACAGCTCTACTTTTGTTCAGAAAAGATGGCACTTTTCAGCCTGGCAATTGCAGTTGCTGAGCCAGTGGATAAGGGTAATACACCAAACAGCAACTTGATGATAAATTCAGCTCTTGGTGTCAGGTAAAGATCACAAAATTACTAAAGGCATCTAAATGTTATTTTTCCAGTGAGATCTGCATCAGTGAAGCTTTTCTCCACCTGTAGGCACATAGAGAACCCCCACCCATAGGCGGTCTAGGAACCCGTCTGTAGATGGTTAGGAATTTTGGCAATGTCGGCGTGAGAAGAGGACATCAGATCATCATTGACGTTCTGCCATGGGGAGTAGTTAAAACTTCCATGGGTGGACGGCGATTGAATAGAAGAACTCGATGCCTTACCCTCAAAGCTTGTACATGAAATTATTCTCCTTGGGTAATAAAATACTCCAAGGGGGGGGGGGGGGGGATGTCGGCCCATTCCAGCCTCTATGTGGTGTCACATGTGCAAGCCCCATTTTCAGCATTTGTGGATGTTTTGTCCAGCTTTTATGTTTTATGCAAAGTGATGATGGATATGTGTTAAGGTTGTGGCCATGTTTAAGTGTGTTTTAATATGCATTGATGGTATCAACAAGGCCCTAGTCCCCCAGGCATCTGCCGCGAGTTTCAAAGCCTGCAAATCTGAGGCTAAGAGAAGGGGTTGATTGGGACTGTTCTAGGTTGTACTGTAAATGAATGAATGAATGCGTTTTACCTTCCCTGAGGTGGCTGTAGCAAAACGATGGAGTGTATGAGTGCTGAATTCTGTTTGTGTGCTGAAAACGCAAGGTACTGGAGCACCTTCCTTGGCGGAATGCTGAGGATGAAGCGTTTTGCTGATGTATGCTTGTGTGATCCAAACGATGATGCTCCCGTGTTGTGGGACTGAATCGCTTGGCTGATTTGATGATGAATGAATGAGATGAAGTGAAGCTATGCTATTTATATGCTCTCATGTGCTGGTCGGCTGGCTGAAAGCTGGCCGACAGCTACACGACTTGCATAAAAGGATAATGTTGGAATAATATGGTGAAAATGCCAAATAAATTATAATTAAATATGGTAAAAATAGTAGATGATATTCCAAGGCTTCTGCAGTGGTCTATGTGCAAATGAGATGAATGATACGCAATATGCAACCATGATCTAATGTAAACCCTAAGGCTTCTACTGACTCTATATGCATGAATGATTCTCTCCAAGTGGGTTAAGGGACTTGATTGACTGACTGACTCTCTAAGGCTGAGGAATGACCTACGTGTCAAAGTCACGCAACAACAGCACGCACACCACCCTAGGGCACTGAGCAACGTCAGTGATGTTGGGTTTTATGCTGTGTATGCACCCAGGGGAGTGCTAGTGATCATCAGTAGGTTACTGGGGCACTTTTTACTTCAGTTAGTGGAGGTTTTTTCCCCCAGTTTTAGCTTAGTTTCACTTATAATGGTTTATAAGTGATTTGGTCCACTTGGCACACTTTATGGCCGGACCATGTGAACACACCTTTTAGGTCACATCTTTTATGTGGCTATTGTACTTCATTTTATCAACACTCAATATATGAGCAGTCGTGTTCCTCTCTCTGACTCTCACGCCTCTTGCTGAAGTGCCTTCTAAACCCTAACCCTAACAGCTCAAACCCTACATTTGGTATCAGAGCAGGTTAGTCAAGCTGTCCGTACAGGCCATAGCCATCAGTTCGCCTGTTTTCAGTTCAGCCAGCCACTCAGTCAGTCGCCATCAGCTGCCCGTACAAGTACTCCTGCACAGCTGTCCGTACAGTTCGTCGCCTAGCTGTCCGTACATTCGCCGTCTGCTGCACGCCCAGAACTTGCAGCCCCGTACAGTACCTGCAGGCGACCTGTTCTGTTCCGTACCCTGCGGCTGCTCCGTACACAATCGCCCGTACAACCAGTTCGCCACAAGCGTGTCAGTACTGGTTCGTCTGCTCTGTCCATACTGGTTCACAGTCGCCCAATACCTGCAGCTCCGTACAGCCGCCGTACAGTCGACCAGTACTTTGCTCTGGACAGTACCTGCTCTGTACAGTCACCGTACAGTCGGCCTGTTTCCGTACAGCTGCCTGCAGGCAGTCGACCTGTACCTGCACTGTACCGTACACTTGTTCTGTACAGCCTACAGCCGCCTGTACCTGCAAAATCACATAAGTGGTAAGCTTTACATGTTTTGAAATTTGGGCATTTTCTCTGTGAAAGTTTTCTGGCAGATACAGGGAGGTTTTCTTGCAAAGAAATCTCTACAAGCTTTTGCAAGGCTTTGGGTGCAGTAATTTTGGGCATTTTGGCACTGTGTGAGCCATTTTTGTTGCTCTACTCAGTCAGTGGTGCATTGTGTTGCACATTCAGAGGATTGAGAGTGCAGGCATATTTGGGTAAGCTGTATTCAGTGGAGTACAGTTGCTTTCAGGGTTGTTGCTATTGGGTTTTTTGATACACATGTACAACATTGTGCATTGGCATAATGGCAAATCAACAGCAAAGTGATGTGTTCACGTACTTGTCTAAGGAAGACAAGTTGGATGGCATGAACTACTTGTGGAGTTTTATGCTGAGAAATGTGCTCGTGGCAAAAGGTCTTTGGGATTTTGTTAGTGGTGATGAACCACGTCCAGGTCCATTGGCTCCAGAGACTCCTCCCCAAGGGGGTGCTCGTGGAAGAGGACAACAGGCACATGCACATGCACCAGGTCAGCCACCACTGCCTGTTCAAAGAACAAATGCTAAGAAGACATGGGATGCCAGAGATGCACAAGCCTTATCACTTATTGCATTGTCAGTACAGAGGTTTATTATACCTCATATTCGTCCAGCTGGCTCTTCACGAAATGCATGGGTGACTTTGGAGCAGTTGTATGCTGCTCGTAATGAGTTACGGATCTCATTTTTGAAAAGAGAGCTGGAAAATCAGAAGATGCATGAAGGAGATGATATGTCTAGCCACTTGAACAAGCTGCAGGATTTGAGAGAGCAACTCACAATGTGGATGAGATTATTCCTGAGACACAGCTTGTGTCCACCATCTTAAACTCTTTGCCAAGATCCTACTTGGCTTTTCATACCTCTTTGAACCTCAGCATGAGGAATGCTGTTGAACCCCTTAAGTATCAGGAACTTGTTGCTCTCTTGTTACAGGAAGAGCAAATCAAGAAGAATATGAACATGAACACAAGTGCTGAACAAGCATTTACGACAGGTCAAAAAGGGAAAGGCAAATATCAGCCAAAGAGTTCAAATCAGAATTCAAGTGATGGTGGTTCATCTCAGGACACCAAGAAAGGTGATGGACAGCCCAAGAAGAAGGGCAAATGCCATTACTGTAAGAAGCCAGGTCACTACATCACAGAGTGTAGGAAGAGGATTGCCAAAGAGAAGGCAAAGGAATCTAGGATGTCTGTAAATGATGCCTCTAAAGCTCCTCCGGAGACTGCTTCTTTTGTTGAAGACAGGGATTACTGTTTCTACACATGCAGTTATGATGCCTCTTGGTCTTCACAGGCACTCAGTGTGACTGAGCATGCATGTACTTGGTATTTTGATAGTGGTGCTTCAAAGCATATCACATCTCGCAGGGATTTGTTTTGTAATGTATGCCCTGCCCCTGTTGGCAAAACTGTTCAATGTGCCAATAATGCTTCATATCCAGTTCGTGGCATTGGGGAGATTCAGCTCACAGCCATTGATGGCTCTATTCTTCGCCTTACAGATGCCTTATATGTACCAAGGATAAAGAAGAATCTGTTGTCCATTTCTTCTTTAGCACAGTGTGGTATGCAAATCAACTTTGATCATGACAAATGCATGGTCAGAGACAAAACTAATGCTTTGACCTTGATGCTTACTGGTACATTATGTCATGGACTTTATCAGTTGGATGCATTTCAGCCAGTGGATCAGTTTGCTTATAATGCATTCACTCTTACTCCAGCTATGGTTGATGCGGAGTTATGGCATGCTCGCATGGGGCATGTAAATATCGGTAATCTTATGCTTATGCAGCGACATAACATGTTGACAGACCTACCTCTTATGGAGAAGCCTCCAGATCACATATGTGAAGGATGTATTTTGGGAAAAATGCATCGGTTTTCCTTTCCACGTGATCAGGCTCTACGAGCAACTGCAAAGTTGCAGCTTATACACAGTGATCTTTGTGGTCCCATGCAGACAAAGTCATTAGGAGGCTGCTTCTATTTTGCTACATTTATTGATGACTTCTCTCGTATATGCTGGGTCTATCCGTTGACACAGAAATCACAGGTATATGATGCATTTTTGGCCTTTGTAGCACTTGCTGAAACAGAGTCAGGATGCAAGGTTAAGACTCTCCGTTCTGACCGAGGGGGGGAATATGTGTCACACATGTTGAATTCCTTTCTTGAGAGTAGAGGTATCAAACATCAGTATACTACTCCTTATACTCCACAGCAGAATGGGGTTGCAGAAAGGAAGAATCGGTCACTCATGGAGATGGCCAGATGTATGTTAAAGGCAAAGAAGCTACCACATATCTTTTTTGAATCGATGTCCCACAAAGGCATTGGTTTCCATTACTCCTTTTGAGGCTTGGCATGGCCGCGAGCCTTCGGTATCACATTTTCGTACTTTTGGGTGTCTTGCATATGCACACATACCCAAAGAGTTGAGGAGGAAGTTAGATGATAAAGTCACAAAATGTATTTTTGTTGGGTATAGCCGTGAGAGCAAGGGCTACCGGTTATATGACCCACTGTCCAAGAAGATATTTACTAGTCAGGATGTGATTTTTGATGAAAAATCAGAAATATCCATGGCTGGTTATGATGCAAATCAGGCTGAAAATGATGTGTTTGAAGATCTACTACCTATGGAGTTTCATTCCACAGTTGGTGATCCAACCCATGAGGGTGCAGGACAGCCAGCCAATCATGAAGGTGGTGCAGAAATTCAGCAGCAAATTGAGCCAGAAGTTGAGCCACATATGGGGCAACAGGCTCCACAGGTCAGACACATACCTAGATGGTACTTGAGGACATTACAGGACAGCCATCTAGAGGGTCCTCTTGCTGGTCGTACTCGTAGGGAGACATGGACCAATGAGCATGCACACATCATGGATTTAAATATGGTTATGGCAGCCAGTTTACAGGATGATGATGAGCTTGATTCATTTGTGGATGCACGAGACAATGTGCATTGGAACAAAGCCATGCAGGATGAACTTGATTCTATTAAAACGAATCAAACATGGGATTTGGTTGATCTGCCCAAAGGCAAGAAAGCCATTGGTACTAAGTGGGTCTATAAGTTGAAAAGACATGCAGATGGATCCATTGACAGGTACAAAGCCCGTCTAGTTGCAAAGGGCTATGCACAGAAGAAGGGCATTGATTATGAGGAGACATTTGCTCCTACATCCCGTATGTCGACACTTAGGTGCGTCATTGCATTGGCTGCACATCGTGGTTGGGTTGTTCATCAGTTGGACATCAAGACTGCTTTCCTACATGGGGACCTCGAGGAGGAAGTTTATGTACATCAGCCCATAGGTTTTGCAGAACATGGTCATGAAGGGAAAGTATGCAGGCTGAAAAAGGCCTTGTATGGTTTGAAACAAGCTCCATGAGCTTGGTATGCAAAGATAGATGCTTTCCTACTCACTCAAGGCTTTGTGAACAGTCCATCAAAAGCCACTTTGTATGTAAAGAAAGAAGAGAAAGATCTGCTGGTCATCAGTCTTTATGTAGATGATCTTTTGCTCATGGGATCAAATGATGACAAAATTGCAGCTTTTAAAGAGATACTGCAACAGACATTTGCCATGTATGATTTGGGGCCCGTACACTACTATTTGGGCATACAATTTGTACAGGATAACAAAGGCATTGGGTTGTTGCAATCTCGGTATGTTGCTAAACTTATGGAGAAGTTTAAATTTCAGGATTGCAAGCCTATTAGCACTCCTATGGAGCCTAGGATGAAACTGTCACTACAGGATGACGGTATTTTATTTGATGCCACTACATATGCTCAGGCTGTTGGGTGCCTTATTTACTTGTGTACTACACGGCCAGATATTCAGTATGCCGTATCTCAGTTGAGCAGATTCATGCACAGCCCGCGATTGTCACATTGGCAAGCTGTGAAGCGTGTATTTCGGTATTTACAGGGTACCTTGTCTCTTGGATTGCTTTATCCTGAGGGGGGTGACATGCAGTTATATGCTTACAGCGATTCAGATTGGGCTGGTGATTTTGATACCAGACATTCCACTAGTGGAAATTGTTTCTTTCTTGGCTCTTCATGTATTTCTTGGCTAAGCAAGAAACAGACCACAGTGGCCACTTCGTCTTGTGAGGCAGAGTACAGAGCAGCTTACACTACTACCGTTGAGTGTGTCTGGCTGCGTCGTCTCATGACTGATATGGATATTTCAGTGGAGGAGCCTACACCTATCTATACTGATAATCAAAGTGCCATTGCCGTGGCCAGGAATCCTCTATTTCATGCTCGCACGAAACACATTGAGATTCACTATCATTTTGTTCGGGAGAGACTCCAGGAAGGTGATATCAGTCTGATCTACTGCCCTACAGATCAGAATGTGGCAGACATCTTCACCAAGGCATTACCACGTCCGAAATTCGAAGCATTCCGCACTGCTTTGAATTTGTTTCCTTTTGGTGGATGATGGATAGTGATCACATATCACTCCAGGGGGGTTTGTTGGGTTTTATGCTGTGTATGCACCCAGGGGAGTGCTAGTGATCATCAGTAGGTTACTGGGGCACTTTTTACTTCAGTTAGTGGAGGTTTTTTCTCCCAGTTTTAGCTTAGTTTCACTTATAATGGTTTATAAGTGATTTGGTCCACTTGGCACACTTTATGGCCGGACCATGTGAACACACCTTTTAGGTCACATCTTTTATGTGGCTATTGTACTTCATTTTATCAACACTCAATATATGAGCAGTCGTGTTCCTCTCTCTGACTCTCATGCCTCTTGCTGAAGTGCCTTCTAAACCCTAACCCTAACAACTCAAACCCTACAAGTGGTTGGGCTCCCAGCTCCTAGCCGTTGCTCCCTCCCAAAAACCCGACCGGAGAAGATATCTATGACAAGGTATAATCCACCACACCTTCTAGTTATGCGATAGCCCGAGAGTAGCTACGAGAATTGCCACCTCCAACACCCTCCTTCAATTCGAGCACCTTGATCAAACAGATATTAGGACCACCCAGGACCACATGTGACACAGGCCAAGCTCTGATACCATGTCAGTCACGCAACAGTAGCACACACACCACCCTAGGGCACTGAGCAACGTGAGTGGTTGGACTTCCATCTCCTAGCCATTGCTTCCTCCCAAAAACCCGACCGGAGGAGATATCTATGACAAGGTGCCACCACACCCTATATATGGCTCTTCGACTTCCCATGCTCTTGCATATGGGATAATCCACCACAACTTCTAGTCATGCGATAACCCGAGAGTAGCTACGAGAATTGCCACCTCCAACACTACGTACCTCACGCCTGACATATCCTAGACTGACATATCCTAGACTGAGGATTACAATGGGGATTGATGATGAGCCATCTTGTCACCATGCACTATAGTGCAGAGTGCATGTGACAGTGATAGTGTGATGAGTTTGATGATGATGGCATTCGTAATGAGGTCTTAGAGTGACTTCTCCACGTTGTGTGCTAAAGTAAAGGCTTCACTAGGGCTTAGTGTGTGGCAGCAAATTCACAAACGGGTGCCCATGTGGAAATTGGCATGAACAAATAAGATGACACCTAGATGGGATTTTGCATAACTTGAAAGATGTATGTGCAAGGGATGGGGATAGCCCTATGACAAGATTTGTGGTGAAATGTCAACTTTGCCATATTGTGATTAAAGCTCAAATGCTAATCTTGACGGTGATCATGAGCAGGCTTTGACACCAAGCAATATAGGTGTGTTGTATGCGAGGGATGATGATGTTCCTCATGACCCACAAGAGGAAGTGAAGGTGGGTGCAAACATTGTAGCTCTTTCTAGGGTAGAGGCACAAGTGATGGAAGTGTGATGCCAAATAGTGGAACGCGAGGAGCATCAGCTGACAGTGGTGGAATGCCCACTCCTCAAGCTGAGGGGGCTAAAGATATCTTCTTGGGAAAATCAGAGTTCATGAGTGTGAACACTCCCTATGAGTGTGTGTGTGTGTGTGTGTGTGTGTGTGTGTGTGTGTGTGTGTGTGTGTGAACTCACTCTTAGTGATTTAGATAATATCTAGATATTATACCTGCTTGTGGACATAAGCAGTGATGTCATCCAAGAGAGCCTTTAAGGCCATAAAAGCATTTTACTTTGTGAACTTTTTACACATCAATACAAGCATTACATTGTACGTGCAATACAAGCATTACATTGTACGTGCAATACAATCTCTCTTTTGAGCTTTGTTCTCTTTCTCTCTCTACCCCTCTCTTTGCAAGGATAATTTGCAAATAACTAATTTTCTAGCTACACGATCATAATCACAGAAAACGGCCGTTTCAGTCCCTAGAAACGCTTTTCTCTGTTTCAGGACTCCATCCGTTTCCATGGCCGTTTCTCGTTTCCCAAGTGATATTGCCACAGGAAACAATCGTTTCCTGATTGTTTCCTCCACTAAAAACTCGTTTCTCCGTTTCCATTCCTCGAACGTTTCCATTCCTGTTTCTCGTTTTTGGTGATTATGCACTCGATGTGTATACAATTGCAATACTGACGATCTATGTGCCATGGTGACAAAGTGACATGGGACGGGGGGAACGGACCCTAGGGACGGGGAACGCGTGGGACGGGGGCGGGACGTCCGCGGGACGGAGGGACGGGGACGGCTTCCTGACGGCGGGACGGAGGGACGCCGGGAACGCATTCCAGGAACGGCGTTCCCTGTCCGTACGAGGACGGTCAAACTGACCGCTGTTGGCGGGGCGCCAACGGCTATCTGTCCTGGCCGTTTCCCTTGCGCAACTCCTCCAAGGCTCCAAGGCTTCTTCCTTGAGTCTCTCTCTCCCACATGGCTCCCCTCTTCTTCTATATAAGAGACCTCTACCTCCATGCTCTCCTCAAGCCCTCTCCTCTCCAAGCTCTCCCTCTCCAAGACCCAAGGCTCCAAGCTCTCCCTCTCCAAGACCCAAGGCTCAAGCTCTCCCTCTCCAAGCTCACCCTCTCCAACCTCTCCAAGCTCACCCTCTCCAAGCTCTCCTTCTCCAACATCCAAGCTCTCCCTCTCCAAGCTCACCCTCTTCAAGCTCTCCTTCTCCAACATCCAAGCTCTCCCTCTTCAAGCTCACCCTCTCCATTGTCCAAGCTCTCCTTCTCCAACATCTCCATCCCGATTCTCCGTCTTGACTCTTTCTCAAGCTCTACCATCCATCTCAAGCATAGAAACATGGGACGGGGAACGGGAACGGGGACGGGGACGGGGAACGGGACGGGGACGGGGCAAAAGGCCGTCCCGGGGACGGTGGAAAAAACGGCAATATGAAAACGATTGTTTTTTTGCAAATTTTTTTAACACACTTGATTTACACTTAGAAACCAAGACATTAAGCACAAAATTGCACCAAAAAGAGGAGAAATGCATAGTCGTATTAGCAAAAAACTATAATGGGGCGCCGATGGCGTGATAAACAAAAGTGAGTGTACAATGATCAATCTAAACAAAAATGCCAAATGGCATAATGAAAGGCCCAAGGAGGGTGTACACTCAAGGCAAAATGACTAAGTGCCAAGATACAAGACTCAAGAGACTAGGCAAGAGGCTGAAAAGGGTGAAGATCAATCGTGACCTCCTCGGTGAAGTCCTCCATAGGCTGGTCCTCAAGTGGGAGGGGAGGGGGAGGTGGGGGGGACAATGCCTCGGGCACAACCTCAAGCTCCTCTAAAATCTCGGCCCTCTGCTGATCAGAGAGATGTGGGTCCTGCTGTGCCTGCTCCCATTCGGTGAAAGGATCTGCCTTCTTTGTCAAGCCCTTGCAAAGCATTCGCAAGTTGGCACTGACAAACACCAAATCATTTGCACGCTGTACACCAAGGCGGTTCCTCTTCTTAGAGGCAATGTGGCTATAAACTGACCAGAGTTGCTCTAGGCAACTGCTACTGCAAGCCTGTGAGAGTACACGCACAGCAAATTCCTGCAACTTTGGAGTTTCCGCACCATAATCCTCCCACCAAAGTACAGACCCTACCTTGAAGCGGTCCGCCTGTGCATCTGCCAAACCAAAAGCCCCCCGCTTCTCTCTATAAATCTGCAATTGGTCCTTGATTGTGCGGCGATCCTCCTCACTAGTGTAAAGGCGATCCAAGGTTTGTCGAAGGCCTTTGCTCACCTCTTTGTCCTTGTGTTGCCCTTTGCCTTGAAACTCAGGATCAACAATGTAGGCAGCAGCATGGAGGGGAGAGTGGTAGGCTTGCCACCTTTTCAAACATAGGGATTTGACCTGTTTATAGTGAGGCTTGACTTTGAACATTGCTTTTAGCTTCTCTGTCATGCGATCCATTGCCTCGTACACTTTGCCAATGCATGGTTGAGTGGAATCCACCACCCTAAGGAGATCAATAATCGGTTGCACCATCTCCACAAGCGCCTTGGCCTCCTCCCACCATGCCGCATCATCCGCCCTTTCCCTGCAAAATTTGCCGACCGTCGTGGAAGCCTCTGAAGTGCGTGCAAACTCATCACTGAGGAAGAGTCCCCTCAATGCCCCGCTACATGTACACAAGCGGCCTAGCATGAGAAAGTTGAATGCAAACCTCGTCTCGGAATACTTAAGAAGAGAGAGGCTTGACTTCTTGGAAAACTCGTGCTGCACCCTGTGATGGTTGAGGACAAAGGTCACTATTTTGTTGGCACCCTCAATGACAGGTGCAACCCAATCCAAGGCCCCTATGTCTTTGATAAGGTTGTTGAGGCAATGGGCCATGCAAAAGCACACGGTGATGCGAGGATAAGTTGCTTGGAGAATTGTCCCCGTCGCCCTATTTGCCGGTTCTCCATCCGCACATATGGCAATGACATTCTCCGCCCCCACCGTCTCTAGTGTTGTTGCCCACTCCGCAGCAAGTATCTCGGCACTCTTCCCCGTCCCGGAAGCATCATGGGAGTCGACAAAGTATGTCTCCCCTCGTGAGTAGGCAACAACTCCATGGATGGAGCGCTTTCTAGTGTCACTCCACCCATCAACGACGAGGATAACACCATTTTCAGCCCATTGCTCTTTCATGTGGTTGGCCGCCACCTCCACGCTTGCCTTCTCCTTGTCAAGGAGAGAGGTGCGGATGGTCTCCGAAGAGGGGGGAACATAAGAGGGTCCATACTCCGCTATCAATTTGCACATGGCCCGAAAGTATGGAGATCTATCCAAAACACCATATGCAAAACACAAACAAAATTCAGATTTTTACCATCATTTAGTCTTTTAAGTTTTAGTCTTTAAAGTTTAGAGCATGATATTTGAATTTTGAATAGTACATGAGCATAGTGCCAAGGACTTACCGTGCCGCCCGAAATGCTATGTGGTCATGAAAGAAGAATCGTGCCACCGCCATGTCCACCTCCTCTTTCAATTGAGGGTTCCAATTCTCATCAAGAGTACTTTGGCGTCCCCGGGAAGCGGATGCCTCTCTTGATGAACGAGGTACATGCGGCGTTGATGTCCTCACAAAGGATGTGGGGTCGACGGCCACTTGAGGATTGCGTTTTGCCAACTCGGCCGCCTCATAAACCACAAGCTTTTCAAGGAGCTCCTTCTTCTTCTCGGCCGAAACCTCCTTGCAAAATTGCACTTCGTTGCCGGGCTCATGCAAGAAGTGAGCACGCACTTTGTGGGCACCGCCGGTTCGCTTGTAGCCGCAAAGCTTACATACCCATGGTCTTGAACCACCCCCTTGACCGTATTGCGAGCACTCTACCTCATCCCACCAACTCCATCGATGTACGGCGGGCCTCCTTCTTCGTGATGGAGCGGGTGTTGAAGTGGTGGAGGCGGCGGCGGACCCGGGTTGAGGAGAGGAAGGGGTTTGAGAAGAGGATGCCATAGTGATAGAGACTAGAGTAGAGCTTGAGATGGATGGTAGAGCTTGAGAAAGAGTCAAGATGGAGAATTGGGATGGAGATGTTGGAGAAGGAGAGCTTGGACAATGGAGAGGGTGAGCTTGGAGAGGGAGAGCTTGGATGTTGGAGAAGGAGAGCTTGAAGAGGGTGAGCTTGGAGAGGGAGAGCTTGGATGTTGGAGAAGGAGAGCTTGGAGAGGGAGAGCTTGAGCCTTGAGCCTTGGGTCTTGGAGAGGGAGAGCTTGGAGAGGAGATGGCTTGAGGAGAGCATGGAGGTCTCTTATATAGAAGATGGGGAGCCATGTGGGAGAGCTTGAGCCTTGAGGAGGAGTTGCGCATCACCAAACGGCTAGGAGAGACAGCCGTTGAAGCCCCGCCAACGGTCAAAAAATGGGCCAACGGTCAGTTTGACCGTCCCCGTACGGACAGGGAACGCCGTTCCCGGAACGTTCCCGGAACGCGTTCCCGGCGTCCCCGTTTCGCTGTCTGGCTGCCGTCCCGCGGACGTCCCGCCCCCGTCCCAGGCGTTCCCCGTCCCTAGGGTCCGTTCCCCCCGTCCCTAGGGTCCGTTCCCCCCGTCCCATGTCACTATGATCTCAAGCTCTACTCTATCACTATGGCATCCTCTTCTCAAACCCCTTCCTCCCTCAACCCGGGTCCGCCGCCACCTCCACCACTTCAACACCCGCTCCATCACGAAGGAAGAGGCCCGCCGTACATCGATGGAGTTGGTGGGATGAGGTAGAGTGCTCGCAATACGGTCAAGGGGGTGGTTCAAGACCATGGGTATGTAAGCTTTGCAGCTACAAGCGAACCGGCGGTGCCCACAAAGTGCGTGCTCACTTCTTGCATGAACCCGGCAACGAAGTGCAATTTTGCAAGGAGGTTTCGGCCGAGAAGAAGAAGGAGCTCCTTGAAAAGCTTGTGGTTTATGAGGCGGCCGAGTTGGCAAAACGCAATCCTCAAGTGGCCGTCGACCCCACATCCTTTGTGAGGACATCAACGCCGCATGTACCTCGTTCATCAAGAGAGGCATCCGCTTCCCGGGGACGCCAAAGTACTCTTGATGAGAATTGGAACCCTCAATTGAAAGAGGAGGTGGACATGGCGGTGGCACGATTCTTCTTTCATGACCACATAGCATTTCGGGTGGCACGGTAAGTCCTTGGCACTTTGCTCATGTACTATTCAAATATCATGCTCTAAAGACTAAAACTTAAAAGACTAAATGAAGGTAAAAATATGAATCTTGTTTGTGTTTTGCATATGGTGTTTTGGATAGATCTCCATACTTTCGGGCCATGTGCAAATTGATAGCGGAGTATGGACCCTCTTACGTTCCCCCCTCTTCGGAGACCATCCGCACCTCTCTTCTTGAGAAGGAGAAGGCAAGCGTGGAGGTGGCGGCCAACCACATGAAAGAGCAATGGGCTGAAAATGGTGTTACCCTCGTCGTTGATGGGTGGAGTGACACTAGAAAGCGCTCCATCCATGGAGTTGTTGCCTACTCACGAGGGGAGACATACTTTGTCGACTCCCAAGATGCTTCCAGGACGAGGAAGAGTGCCGAGATACTTGCTGCGGAGTGGGCAACAACACTAGAGACGGTGGGGGCGGAGAATGTCATTGCCATATGTGCGGATGGAGAACCGGCAAATAGGGCAGCGGGGACAATTCTCCAAGCAACTTATCCTCGCATCACCGTGTGCTTTTGCATGGTCCATTGCCTCAACAACCTTATCAAAGACATAGGGGCCTTGGATTGGATTGCACCTGTCATTGAGGGTGCCAACAAAATAGTGACCTTTGTCCTCAACCATCAAAGGGTGCAGCACGAGTTTTCCAAGAAGTCAAGCCTCTCTCTTCTTAAGTATTCCGAGACGAGGTTTGCATTCAACTTTCTCATGCTAGGCCGCTTGTGTACATGTAGCGGGACATTGAGGGGACTCTTCCTCAGTGATGAGTTTGCACGCACTTCAGAGGCTTCCACGACGGTCGGCAAATTTTGCAAGGAAAGGGCGGACGATGCGGCATGGTGGGAGGAGGCCAAGGCGCTTGTGGAGATGGTGCAACCGATTATTGATCTCCTTAGGGTAGTGGATTCCACTCAACCATGCATTGGCAAAGTGTACGAGGCAATGGATCGCATGACAGAGAAGCTAAAAGCAATGTTCAAAGTCAGGCCTCACTATAAACAGGTCAAATCCCTATGTTTGAAAAGGTGGCAAGCCTACCACTCTCCCCTCCATGCTGCTGCCTACATTGTTGATCCTGAGTTTCAAGGCAAAGGGCAACACAAGGACAAAGAGGTGAGCAAAGGCCTTCGACAAACCTTGGATCGCCTTTACACTAGTGAGGAGGATCGCCGCACAATCAAGGACCAATCGCAGATTTATAGAGAGAAGCGGGGGGCTTTTGGTTTGGCAGAGGCACAGGCGGACCGCTTCAAGGTAGGGTCTGCACTTTGGTGGGAGGATTATGGTGCGGAAACTCCAAAGTTGCAGGAATTTGCTGTGCGCGTACTCTCACAGGTTTGCAGTAGCAGTTGCCTAGAGCAACTCTGGTCACTTTATAGCCACATTGCCTCTAAGAAGAGGAACCGCCTTGGTGTACAGCGTGCAAATGATTTGGTATTTGTCAGTGCCAACTTGCGAATGCTTTGCAAGGGCTTGACAAAGAAGGCAGATCCTTTCACCGAATGGGAGCAGGCACAGCAGGACCCACATCTCTCTGATCAGCAGAGGGCCGAGATTTTAGAGGAGCTTGAGGTTGTGCCTGAGGCATTGTCCCCCCCACCTCCCCCTCCCCTCCCACTTGAGGACCAGCCTATGGAGGACTTCACTGAGGAGGTCACGATTGATCTTCACCCTTTTCAGCCTCTTGCCTAGTCTCTTGAGTCTAGAGTCTCGAGTCTCGACTCTTGCCCCACTTTTTTGCTAGTAATCTTGTATCTTGGCACTTAGTCATTTTGCCTTGAGTGTACACCCTCCTTGGGCCTTTCATTATGCCATTTAGCATTTTTGTTTAGATTGTACACTCACTTTTGTTTATCACGCCATCGGCGCCCCATTATAGTTTTTTGCTAATACGACTATGCATTTCTCCTCTTTTTGGTGCAATTTTGTGCTTAATGTCTTGGTTTCTAAGTGTAAATCAAGTGTGTTAAAAAAAATTGCAAAAAAACAATCGTTTTCAGATTGCCGTTTTTTCCACCATCCCCGGGACGGCCTTTTGCCCCGTCCCCGTCCCGTTCCCCGTCCCCATCCCCGTTCCCCGTCCCATGTTTCTATGCATGGTGATAACTTTGTTGGAGTTCGTCAACACGGGTGACCCATTATGGGAGAGTCAATTGGTGATCTGTTTTCACAGTGAAATCAGTCCAAAGAAGGTAATGTTTCCATATGGTAAGTGCATGAATTACAACCAAGTGCTCTTTCTCATAAATACCAAGAGAGAGCTCTGCATCATGCAATCTATGCCTCTCATAAGCCACGGCATGTCCCTCTTAATTTAGGACAGCTCCTATGCAATTTCCAAATGCATCACATTCCACACTAAAAGGCTTTTGCAAATCCGGAATGATCAACATTGGACCACGAGTAGTTGCATCTTTCAATTTGAGGAATGCATCCCTCTCTACAATAGTCCATCTGAATGTAGCCGCCTTCTTTGTCAAATTATGCAAAGGAAAAGCAATCCATGCAAAGTGCCGAATGAACCTGCGGTAGTAAGAGCATAATCCAAGAAAACTACGGATCTCATGCACTGAACTCAATTCGGGCCAATTCCAAATTGCATCAATCTTTGCAGGACCAAGATAATGTATCTCTGATAAGAAGAACTCCCTCTTCTTTGGATTTATGAAGAGTTTATGCTTACGGAGTTCTTCAAAAATAACAGCCAAATAAGCTCTATGCTCTTCTTTGGTCTTCGAGAAGACTAGGATGTCATCAAAGAAGACACCTGTAAATTTCCAGTACCCACGAAATATGCAATCCATCATTCTATTGAATGTAGCTGTCACCAATTGGCCGACCATTTGGTCCATCTCCAGTTTTTGTGTCTCGTCCACTTGAGGCCAGGCCAGTGTCTCATGTGAAGAGGCCAACCCGTGACCGGGCAGGGGAACAAGCACAAAAGGAAGTTCTCCGCACCGATGGCTAGCACGACAGAAGGAAAGTCTTTGGACCAACCTTCGAAGAATTCAACTTCGACCCCAGCGAAGAAAAAACGTCTCCTTAAGGCTTTGAAGCTCAAGGAGAAGGGACGTTGCTTCATCTACGAAAAAGGACATATGCATAACGAGTGCCCGAAGCAAAAGGGTGCAAAGACCAACGCAGGACCCAAGCCAAAGGCAACTAACCAGTTGTCTTTGACAGGTACGTCAGTTACTGTACTTTCTCGCCCTAGTTCATGTTCAGATTGTCTGTTCATCTCTAAAGTTTTTGGCGTCCATGATCTTCTCCGAGTTTATGGAGAAGTGAATGGCCATAGAATCCACATTCTTCTAGACCCCGGCAGCTCACACAATTTTGTTAATTACAAACTTGTGCAGAAATTGGATCTTGACACAACACCCAGCGATCATACAAATGAGGTACGCCTACCTGCGGGTCGGCAAGTATGGGATCGAAAGGTGGAGACGCTACCGATCTGGATTCATGACTACAAGGATACTCTGGAATGTTATATTATGCATCTAGAGCATGTAGACTTGTTATTAGGGATTAAGTGGTTTAAGACTCTTCAAGTCCAGATAGATTGGTCTAGTCATACTTTTTCTTTTGAACATAGGTACACCCAGTATAGTGTATTAGGTGATTGTACACATCCCTCTCAGGGACCTCTTGTACATACAGTTTATTTTGGTAATATAATGGATTCTTTTTTGTATACAGCTTTCCATTGTGTCTTGATTTCACTTTCTTCATTTCTCATACCTTTTATGGATGTCAATGAATTAAGTGTGTTTGAAAGCAAAGAATTAACGAAGATACTTGATTTGTTTTAAGATGTATTTCCTAAGGAACTGCCATCAGACTTACCACCTAAAAGAGCAGTAGATCATCGTATTGACCTGGTCCCTAGTGCTCACCCTGTTAGTATTCCACCTTACAGGATGAGCCAAGATGAGGAAGATGAGTTGGCCAAACAACTCAAAGATTATTTACGGATGGGCCAGATCCGTCCAAGTAAATCACCTTGGGGTGCACCTGTGTTGCTTAGGAGAAAGAAGGATAACACCTGGAGAATGTGTATCAATTACAAGAGATTAAACAAGCTGACAATTAAGAACCGTTATCCTCTCCCTAGATCAAATGACCTTATTGACCGGTTAGCCGGAGCGAAGTATTTCACAAAGATAGATTTGCGTACTGGCTATCACCAAATACGTATTCATGAAGGGCATATCGAAAGAACCGCCTTTCGGACTAGGTATGGCCATTACGAGTTTCTCGTATTACCTTTTGGGTTAACCAATGCTCTAGCCACTTTCCAGCAAATGATGAACGATCTTTTTCGTAAACATTTGGGAAAATTTGTGGTTGTGTTCTTGGATGATATTTTGATATATAGTCGTACTCTTGAAGATCACGTTAGATATCTCACGATTGTCTTAACTATTTTAAGACAGAATCGACTGTATGCTAAATTAAGTAAATGTGAGTTTTTCATGACAGACATCATTTACTTGGGACACAAGATCACTAGAGATGAATTGAGCATTGTGTTGGAATTAGGGTTGCAGGAAAGCACACAAAGCTTGGAGAAGAAGAAGCAAGAATGCACACAACACACAATGTATTAGATTGTGTCAATGTACAAAAGATAAGTTAGCCCTAAAATGATGGGCGTATATACAAGCCGGGGGAAAAAACTTCCTAAAGAGGGAAAAAGTGCCCCGGCGGTCCCAAGTGTGTTCACACACATCACTGCCTATATATATGGCAACAAATCCCCCCTGGGAGTGATGGTGTGAACGAGAGCTAGCACTCATGTATAGGGGAGTGCCATGCCCGAAGTAGATCAGTCCACAAAGGGGAGCAAGCCCAAAGCTTTGCGGAAAGCTTCGAACTTCTCACGAGAAAGCGCCTTTGTGAAAAGATCGGCGAGGTTGTCCTGTGTTGGCACATAGGCCAAGCTGATCTCTCCTGCTGAGAGTCTCTCCCTGACATAGTGATAATGCACCTCAATGTGCTTTGTGCGAGCATGAAAAACTGGGTTTCTCGCAACTGCCAATGCGCTCTGACTGTCAGTGAAGATAGAGGTGGCAGACTCCTGTCCAACACCCAAGTCAGCCATAAGCCGTCTGAGCCACACACACTCAACCGTAGCTGTGAAAGCTACCCTGTACTCAGCTTCAGAACTAGAAGTGGCCACAGTAGGTTGCTTCTTGCTCAACCAAGATATGCATGAACTACTGAGCATGAAACAAAAACCACTTGTGGACACTCTTGTGTCATAGCAACCAGCCCAATCTGAGTCCGAAAAAGCATGTAAATCTGGCGGCAACGATCCCCCCTTGGGATAAAACAACCCAAGATGTATGGTGCCACTCAAGTAGCGAAAGATGCGTTTAACTGCCTTCCAATGCTGAGACCCTGGGCTATGCATAAACCTGCTCACCTGTGAGACTGCAAACTGAATGTCCGGCCTCGTAATGCATACATAAATGAGGCAACCAACAGCTGTCTGATAGAGTGTGACATCAAAGTGATCTCCAGCATCATGAAGACTCAACTTTAAACCTGTCTCCATTGGAGTAGCAATAGACTTGCAGTCTTCAAGGCCAAATCTCCGCAACAATGTCTCAATATACTTTGTCTGACACAAAGCAATACCTCCATCACACTGCTTAAATTGTATCTCCAAATAATGATGCAAATGTCCCAAATCTGACATCTCAAAAGAGGCATTCAAATCAGTCTTAAAATCAGCAATATGACTTTCATTTGGTCCTGTGAGCAGCATGTCATCGACATAGAGAGCAATGATTAGATGTACATCATCCACACATTTAACATACAAAGTGCTTTCTGTTGGACTATAAATATGCATGTATCTTTTCATACCAAGCTCGTGGAGCTTGCTTTAAACCATATAAAGCCTTTTTCAACCTGCACACTTTGTTTTCCTGCCCTCTTTGAACAAAACCACGAGGCTGCGATACATACACCTCCTCATGCAAATCTCCATTCAAGAACGCAGTCTTTATGTCCAACTGATGTACATTCCAACCATTATGAGCTGCCAATGCACAAATGCTACGAATGGTAGTCATACGACAAGTGGGAGCAAAGGTCTCATCAAAATCAATGCCCTTTTCTTGAGCATAACCCTTTGCAACAAGTCTAGCCTTATAGCGATCAACACTGCCATCTGGCTTTCGTTTCAACTTAAAAACCCACTTACATCCAATGGCCTTTTTACCAATAGGCAAATCACACAAAGACCATGTACCATTCTTCATTATAGCATCATATTCACTTTGCATTGCAGCCAACCAATTTTCTGATTTTTGTGCCTCATCAAATGAAAGAGGTTCTTTCTCTTCACACATACTAGACACAGCCAAAGCATAACAATCTGATGCATAAGAGGCATGCTGAAAACTTGAACGAGTACGACTAGATATAGGTGCATCAATTTTACTATCACGCAAGGTTTGCACCAGCCATTTAGGCATACCTCTAGCCTGCTCATTTTCAGCCCTATGCTCAGAAATTACATCCTGTAAATCTGCATCAGAAATAGGCTGATCTATGATGTCGTTTGAAATCTGCATAGGCTGAATATTTGCCTCATTAGGACTTACATTTGAATTCCCACCTGTAAACAGAGGCAACAATGTATCAAATACATCCCGTGAGCTCACACCTGTCTCTTTGGTACATGATAACAAGGGCTGCACAGCATCTTCCACAAAAACAACATCTCGACTAATCAAGATACGCTTTGACTGCGGATGATACAATCTATAACCCTTGCTCTCAGCACTGTAACCAACAAAAATGCATTTGACAGCCTTATCATCCAATTTTCTGCGTTGTTGCACAGGCACTAAAGCATAGGCCAAGCAACCAAAGACACGCAAGTGACCAATAGAAGGCTTCCTGCCATGCCAAGCTCCGTATGGAGTAATAGACTGCAAGGCCTTAGTGGGACACCTGTTGAGTACATATGAAACACAGATGACAGCCTCAAGCCAAAACGCATGTGACAAAGCTTGGCTCTTGACCATACATCGTGCCATCTCCATAAGTGACCTGTTTTTCCTCTCAGCAACACCATTTTTCTGAGGGGTATACGGCACTGTACATTGGTGTTTTATCCCACGACTAGCCAGAAATGCATCAAACTCTTTAGACATGTACTCCCCCCCTCGATCAGAACGGAGGGTGTCCACAGTACAATTGGATACATTTTCAACCATAAGAAAAAACTGTTTGAAGCACAAAAACACTTCTGTGATATGCAGCGGAAGTCTTTGTATTGGTTGATCCTGTCACACAAATGCTCACACCGTCTTCTGTGTCCTGAGTTTCGTGAGTTTAGCAATCCATTTCATTACTTCAAACTTTAAAGAGATGAGAGAGAGAGAGAGATGAGAACTGTACACCAGATTGGATCCCGTTACCCACTGAAGGGCCCCCTATCTCGATAACGAGATAGTATTTGCTTTATTACTTTAGAGAGAATAACTTTGGACTGTAGATAAGCCAAACGCAAGATCTCGGAGGATCGGAGAGCGGCTGATCTGTACACTGCTGTAGAAACACCTCAATGACTTGATCTCGAGCCTATGCACTCCTCCAAAGGGCATGAGGAAGGGCTGCACACCTGAGGCTCAAAGAAGAAGAAGGTGGACTGTTCTACACACTGTTAGAATGCTGAAAACACATATGAATGCTGTGTTACCTTCACCAGATGACTGCTGAATGTGTGGATGATGCACAGAATGCTGAACACTGATGCAAACAACAGTTTCAAGGCTCGAAACTGCTGTAGACTGTTGCTTCAGGGCTGGAATCTGCTGTGGACAGAAACGCTGAGCTGTGGAGGATGCTGTGGACTGAAACGCATGTGAATCTGGGACTGCAGGAGCTACTGCTGTACGGCTGGGACAGAAACGCAGCACTGCTGCTGCTGGATCAAAAAACGCAGGTGTATACAGGCTGCAAACTGGCGTTGAACTGAAGGTGAAGGGTATGCTGAATCTGGGCCTGAACTGAGTGCTGAATTTAGGGCTGAATGCAAGCACCTAGGGCTGAATGAAGCTAGGGTTTCTCAAGGGCTGGAGAAGCAAGCTTATGGGCTCTAGGGTTGGATTAGTCTTGGGCTGAAAGCAAGAGAGAGGAGAGCTCTTAGCACAATGAAGACTGAATGAGGAAAAGAGCCTCTAGGCAAGCCTATTTATACTAACTGGAGGTTGGTTATTTAATAAAGTTAATATTTATAAATGCCCAATAATGCAAATAATGATAAATAAATACTAATAAATATGGAAAAAATACCAGATAAATCCCAGTAAATTCCCTAAGGCTTTGGGGATGTTCTAAATGATGCACAGGCATATGTATGCATATTATGCAAGATGCAGAGTGCTTTCTGATGCAAACCCTAAGGCTTCTACTGACTCTACATGCATGAATGATTCTCTCCAAGTGGGTTAAGGGACTTGACTGACTGACTGACCCGCTAAGGCTGAGGAATGACCTACGTAGCTCGTGCCTGACTTATCCTGGACTGAGGATGTACAATGGGGTCACGGCGTACGACAAATATCATCCTACTGGGTTCTAAAACTGTACAACTGCTGCACTTCTGATGATGAGCCATCTTGTCACCATGCACTGAGTGCAGAGTGCATGTGACATTCCCTCCTGATTAGCTTGGCGGCAGGTTCATGGCTTCCAAGTAGTCCGCCAATAACTGGGGGTACTCCTGGAAGAACTCCTCGTCGAGCCATACGGCTTCGTGGGTGCCTCGATCTCGGAATTTCGTATAGAACTGAAGAATCCGTCGACCGGAACCATGCTTCCATCGATGAAGAAGGATCTGCTCAGGCTCAATCACTTCTCCCTCGTCTACCACGGCTGGCTATTGTTCATCTGAAACATCAAACACTTTTGGACCAACATATGGTTTTAGCCAAGAAACATGGAAAACATCATGCATTGTCCAACTGGCAGACAACTTTAACTTCATTGAGACATCACTTATCTTCTTAACTATTGGAAAAGGGCCAAAACTACGGAAAGAAAGCTTGGGACAACGTTTGCCCACTTGTTTCAATCTCTGCTTCATGACACGCAAATAGACCCAATCCCCTTCCTTGAAGTGGACATCTCGTCTAGACTTATTTGCCTGTCTGCTATATGCTTCCTGAGCTTTGGTCAAGCGGTCTTTGACTGACTCAATGATCTCGGAAAATGCTTCCGTGGTTTTATTAGCCTCTAAAGATGGAGACACCATTCTCGTCAAAAGAGAAGAAAAACGGCGACCAAAGGCTGCTTCATATGGAGTCCGTCCGACACTGGATGAATGCGTGTCATTCAAGATAGCTTGGACCAACGGAAGATAGTGCTCCCATTTGGACTGCTGGTCATGACAGTATGACTTGAGGACATCAAAGGCCAACTGATAATAAATTTCTGTCTTGCCATCTGTCTGGGGATGGAATGCACTAGTAGACAACTGCAACTTAGTTCCAAAGTTTTCAAATAATGCCCTCCAGAAATGCGAGGTAAACTTGGAATCTCTGTCTGATGTTATGGTGCTAGGCAAACCACAAATTGGATACCAATGCTTGAGAAACAGACAGGCTATGTCCTCGGCTGTGGCCGTATGCTTGCATGGGATGAGCATGCAGAACTTACTAAAGCGATCCACAATGGTAAAACATTGAGTGTTACAGGATCCAGTGGATGCTGGTAGAGGCCCTACAAAGTCCATAGATATGTCGATGAAAGGTCCGTCGGGGATAGGCAAAGGTTGAAGTAAACCTACCTTCTTTGTATGGGGAACCTTGACTTTTTGACAAATCTTACAGGCTTGTACATGTGCATAGACATCACGCCTCATCTTTGGCCAATAAAAGGACCGTTCTAATTTCTCGAGGGTACTGTTGATACCCCTATGTCCTCCAACTAAGGAGTCATGGGCATCGTGGAGAAGAGCGGAACGCTTTTCCCGAGTGACACAGAGACGGTTCTTGTAGAACAACCAACCGTTCTGTACTGAATAGTGGCCAGGCTCAGAAGTGAGGGCCAAACTATACTGAGTACCAAACACAGGAGAGTCAACATATTGGTCTTTCATACTATCCAAGTCATTCCCCGTTATTTCGAGAATGGTAGCTTCTTGGACTGCCTGGATGCTGGACTTTCGACTGAGAGCATCTGCTACTGGGTTATGCTTACCAGGGATGTATTCAATCATACCTCCAAACTGTTGGAAGATTTGACTCCACTTGGCCTGTCGATCACTCCACTGGGCACTTGGCATAGTCTGAAGCCACTTAAGTGCTTGGTGGTCTGTTTTCACTGTGAAAGCCTGTCCATAAAGAAAAGGCTTCCAATGTTTGAGCGCTGTGATCACACCCAAAAGCTCTTTGTCATATACCGAATAATTCTTTTCGGCGACATCCAACTTTCTGCTGTAATAAGCCACGGGTCTATTGTCCTGCTGGAGGATTGCACCTATGGCTACATTGCTGGCATCGGTGATGACCTCGAAAGATTCGTCCCATGATGCTAACTTTAATACAGGTGCTTCTGAGGCAGCTTTCTGGAGTGCTCGGAATGCATCAAGTGCCTTACCTGTAACTGAGACTTTCTGCTTGCGAGTCTTCACCCCCTTGAGCAAGTCGGTAAGAGGTGTTGCAAGGTTGGAAAACTGATGAACATGTGTGCTATAGGCCTAACAAAGACCTACGAATGAACGGATTTCTTGGGCGGTCTTAGGAATATGCCAATCTAAGATCTCCTGAACCTTTGATGGGTCCAGTCTAATCCCATCGGAACCGATGATGTAGCCCAAATACTGAACTTCCTTAACACCAAAGATAGACTTTTTGGCGTTTATGTAGAGCTGATTATCTCGCAAAAGTTGCAAGACTTTCTCCACATCTTTCTCATGCTGCTCCGCAGTGGCTGAGATGACTAGTATGTCATCAAGGAATATGAAAACACACTTCCCAATATGGACTGCGAAAATCCTAGACATCATCTTATTGAACGTTGCGGGTGCATTTGTAAGCCCAAAAGGCATGACTACGAACTCGTAGTGACCACGCTTTGTCCTGAAAGCTGTTTTTGAAATGTCAGCTTCAAAAATGCGGACCTGATGGTAACCACTCTTGAGGTCGATCTTAGTGAAAAACTTAGCACCGTCTAAACGCTCCAAAATATACTCTATCCTGGGCATAGGAAACTTATTCTTGATAGTGAGTTTGTTTAATGCCCTGTAGTCTACACAAAGGCGTGCAAACTTGTCCTTCTTTTGGACAAATAGGATACGTGCAGCAAATGGGGAGGAAGAAGGCCGAATGAATCCGGCTCGGAGAAGCTCAGATATAGGAGGTCTGCTAACTGAGGGACTGAAGATGTAATGGATGCTACTAATGAGGGAGGGACTGTTTGAGCACGAACATAAAGGAGTGCTCCTTCTGCTCCCTTGCGGATAGCTCGTCTGGCCTGGAGATGGGAAATCAATGGGATGCCAAGAATGCTTCTATCCCCCCCGAATCATGACAGGCTCAGGCAAACCTTTACAAATAGTAAAAGTGTCCTGCCCCCAATTGGGAATAGGCTCATACTGACGGAACCACTGAATTCCTAAGATCATGTCACACCCTAACAGAGGGGAGACGATGAAATCTCGCTGAAATGAGGCCTTCTGAACTTCAAAGGCAAACTGTTGTGCCTTTTGGGAAATGTGGATGCGAAGACCAGGTGTAAACCCGTCCACATCCAAATGATATGGGACTAATGTGCAGTTCAATTTATTAGCCAACTCGGGAGAGATGGCGTCTTCAGAACTACCCATATCGAAAAGGACTACAAACTGTTGGCCCTGGGCAGAGCCATAAGCTCGGATAAGGCTCTTCTGAGCAGCATCGCTCTCACCCTCCTGCTTAGCATCAAATACCACGGATGGCATAGGATTTAGGGAAGGTAAAAGTTGAACTACATTTGAGGTAGTAGGCGGGGCTGGAGGAGCTGGGGAGGCTGTGGCAACTGTGGCAGAAGGGGCTTTGGCAGCTTGTGCCGCTTGCCATTTGTGGCAATCCTTCTTACCATGCCCTATAATGTGACAGAAAAAACATCTATTTTCTGACTGGTACTTCCTTTGCTCCTCTGGAGGAAGATAACCTCCAGTAATGCCTGCTTTAGCCTTTTCATCAGGGGTTTTCTTAGGTTCTTTATCCTTCTTACCCCCTGAACTGGAGCTATTACTGCTGTCCTTCTTAGCATCTTTAGAAGATGCGTTACCTTTCCCTGTCTGTGCAGCTGATTGTTGCTGCTAGGGTTTGGTACTGGACTGAGATGTCTGCTTGGGCTTGCCCCCATTGAGCTTCATTTCTTCATTCTGAGCGAGAGTCAGAGCCCGGTCATATGTACTTGGTTCAAAGTTACGAACTGTGAACCGAATGTTGGAGTCCAATCCACGAATGAATTGCTCCATCTTGGCTTGCTCAGATAATCCTAACTGCTGTGCTAAAGTAATAACCTTACCGGAAAACTGAAGCACTAGGGAACCATTCTGTCTGAGTCCATAGAACTCGTCTTTCAGACCGGTCATGTACTGGGCAGGAGAAATCTGGTCTTCAGGTCATGGACAAAGATGTCCCAGTCAAAGGCTGTGACACCTGTGGCCTGGTCAGTATGAATACTAGACCAATGCTGCCACCAAGTGACTGCCTCACCAGTGAGATGGGGAGCCGCTAAGTGGACTTTGTCTTGTGGGTCTGTGATCTTAGCTAATGGAAAATGAGCATTAAACTGATGAATAAATTGATTAACTGAAGAATGATCACACTTACCATCATACTTGCTGAAATTCGGTTGACTGCGAATGATGGTGGTTGATGCTGCTGCGGGATGCTGGCTGGTGACACCTATGACTGGGGAGACTGAGGAGAGCTGCTGATACCTCAAGTGTATGGCCTCCTTTTCCCGTTGGTGTTCGAGTAACATACGTTCTCGATCAAGCTCACGTTGGTGTTCCCGAGCGGCGAGTTCAGCTTGACGTCGGTCTTCGTCGATCTTGCGTTGGGCTTCCTCATAGTCCCGTCTTTCTTCTTTTTCTCTTCTCCTTCGGGCCTCGTCCTCTCTCCTTTGTTGTTCCATCTGAAAGAAGAGGGAGATGTAGTCGGGTGCTGCTGGAGGTGTAGAAGGACGTGCTGCTGCTGCCTCCAAGAGTTGAAGACGCTCCATGAGTAGCTGGTTCTGAGCTCTAAGAAGAGCTATGGTGTCTGCTGTAGGCGGAACTTGGAAGAACAAGGTCTCCTTCGGGGGAGACGTCTTCCGGCTAATGAGTACTCTCTCCTGTAGACATGATGCTGAAGTCGGTGGTCGTGCTGGAACGCAATCTAACCATCCAAGGATGCCCCCACGCTAGGATACGGTGTGTGTGGACTATCTGAATCTGATACCAATGTGATATGCAACGGAAGTCTTTGTATTGGTTGATCCTGTCACACAAATGCTCACACCGTCTTCTGTATCCTGAGTTTCGTGAGTTTAGCAATCCATTTCATTACTTCAAACTTTAAAGAGATGACAGAGAGAGAGAGATGAGAACTGTACACCAGATTGGGTCCCGAATTACCCACTGAAGGGCCCCCTATCCCGATAACGAGATAGTATTTGCTTTATTACTTTAGAGAGAATGACTTTGGACTGTAGATAAGCCAAACGCAAGATCTCGGAGGATCGGAGAGCGGCTGATCTGTACACTGCTGTAGAAACACCTCAATGACTTGATCTCGAGCCTATGCACTCCTCCCAAGGGCATGAGGAAGGGCTGCACACCTGAGGCTCAAAGAAGAAGAAGGTGGACTGTTCTACACACTGTTAGAATGCTGAAAACACATATGAATGCTGTGTTACCTTCACCAGATGACTGCTGAATGTGTGGATGATGCACAAAATGCTGAACACTGATGCAAACAACAGTTTCAAGGCTGGAAACTGCTGTAGACTGTTGCTTCAGGGCTGGAATCTGCTGTGGACAGAAACGCTGAGCTGTGGAGGATGCTGTGGACTGAAACACATGTGAATCTGGGACTGCAGGAGCTGCTGCTGTACGGCTGGGACAGAAACGCAGCACTGCTGCTGCTGGATCAGAAAACGCAGGTGTATACAGGCTGCAAACTGGCGTTGAACTGAAGGTGAAGGGTATGCTGAATCTGGGCCTGAACTGAGTGCTGAATTCAGGGCTGAATGCAAGCACCTAGGGCTGAATGAAGCTAGGGTTTCTCAAGGGCTGGAGAAGCAAGCTTATGGGCTCTAGGGTTGGATTAGTCTTGGGCTGAAAGCAAGAGAGAGGAGAGCTCTTAGCACAATGAAGACTAAATGAGGAAAAGAGGCTCTAGGCAAGCCTATTTATACTAACTGGAGGTTGGTCATTTAATAAAGTTAATATTTATAAATGCCCAATAATGCAAATAATGATAAATAAATACTAATAAATATGGAAAAAATACCAGATAAATCCCAGTAAATTCCCTAAGGCTTTGGGGATGTTCTAAATGATGCACAGGCATATGTATGCATATTATGCAAGATGCAGAGTGCTTTCTGATGCAAACCCTAAGGCTTCTACTAACTCTACATGCATGAATGATTCTCTCCAAGTGGGTTAAGGGACTTGACTGACTGACTGACCCGCTAAGGCTGAGGAATGACCTACGTAGCTCGTGCCTGACTTATCCTGGACTGAGGATGTACAATGGGGTCACGGCGTACGACAAATATCATCCTACTGGGTTCTAAAACTGTACAACTGCTGCACTTCTGATGATGAGCCATCTTGTCACCATGCACTGAGTGCAGAGTGCATGTGACAACTTCGGACTTTGCCTTCAGTGGATATACCCATGCATGTCTTGAGTAATCATCAATGAAAGTCACGAAGTACAAGTGTTTACCAAATGACGGAGTTTGCATAGGCCCACATACATCACTATGTACAAGTTGCAATTTGCGAGTGGCCCGCACAGAACCATCCTTTGGAAACGCAGAACGCTGCATTTTGCCCAAAATACACACGAATGAAGCAACCATATCAAATTTCTGCAAACGCAGCAAACTAGCAAAGTTCAGATGACCAAAACGAGCATGCCATAGTTTTGCATCTGAAACTGCTTTTTCATCAGAAAACGCAAGATCTCGGAGGATCGGAGTATGGCTGATCTGTACACTGCTGTAGAAACACCTCAATGACTTGATCTTGAGCCTATGCACTCCTCCCAAGGGCATGAGGAAGGGCTGCACACCTGAGGCTCAAAGAAGAAGAAGGTGGACTGTTCTACACACTGTTAGAATGCTGAAAACACATATGAATGCTGTGTTACCTTCACCAGATGACTGCTGAATGTGTTGATGATGCACAGAATGCTGGACACTGATGCAAACAACTGTTTCAGGGCTGGAAACTGTTGTAGACTGTTGCTTCAAGGCTGGATTCTGCTGTGGACAGAAACGCATGTGTCTGGAGAGGGCTGTGGACTGAAACGCATGAGCAACTGATGACTGTAGTGCTGGAAACTGTACGGCTGGAGCAAAACGCAGGTAGACTGCTGTAAGGCTGCACCAAAACGCAGATATGCAGGCTGAATGCTACTGGTTTTCAGGCGTGGAACTGAGCTGAGGATGTATGCTGATTCTAGGATATGAACTGATGCTGAGGACAAGCACCTAGGGCTGGGCTGAAGCTATGGATCTCAAGGGGCTGGAGAAGAAAGCTTATGAGCTCTAGGGTTGGATTAGTCTTGGGCTGAAAGCAAGAGAGAGGAGAGCTCTTAGCACAATGAAGACTGAATGAGCAAAAGAGGCTCTAGGCAAGCCTATTTATACTAACTGGAGGTTGGTCATTTAATAAAGTTAATATTTATAAATGCCCAATAATGCAAATAATGATAAATAAATACTAATAAATATGGAAAAAATACCAGATAAATCCCAGTAAATTCCCTAAGGCTTTGGGGATGTTCTAAATGATGCACAGGCATATGTATGCATATTATGCAAGATGCAGAGTGCTTTCTGATGCAAACCCTAAGGCTTCTACTGACTCTACATGCATGAATGATTCTCTCCAAGTGGGTTAAGGGACTTGACTAACTGACTGACCCACTAAGGCTGAGGAATGACCTACGTAGCTCGTGCCTGACTTATCCTAGACTGAGGATGTACAATGGGGTCACGGCGTACGACAATTATCATCCTATCGGGTTCTAAAACTGTACAAATGCTGCACTTCTGATGATGAGCCATCTTGTCACCATGCACTGAGTGCAGAGTGCATATGACAGTTGCATCCTTTGCAAATCCCACGTAATAAATGGGAAAGTATTTCCATGGATTTTATTACCGGATTACCAAGAACACATCAAGGCAACGATTCTATTTGGGTTGTGGTAGATCGCTTGACAAAAATGGCTAGATTTTTACCGACACGGAAGACCATTACAGCTACGCAATTAGCGAGGCAGTTTATCGAGCAATTGTTTAGATTGTACGGGTTACCGCAAGACATAGTCAGTGATAGGGACTCTAAGTTTACAAGTGACTTTTGAAGACTTGTTTTTGAGAAGTTGGAAACAACTTTGAATTTGAGTTCCTCAGATCATCCTCAATCTGATGGCCAGACTGAAAGAGTGAATCAGATTTTGAAGAATATGCTTTGAGCATATGTATCCAAAAGACAGAGTTCATGGGAGGATTATCTTCCTATGTTAGAATTTACATATAATAGTACTAAGCATACGAGTACAAGTTTTAGTTCTTTCATGCTTATGTATGGTTTTCAACCTAGATCCATAAGTGAGAGAGCAAAAGAAAGACTAGGCAAGATGGAAAAGTGAGAGGCCAGCCAACCTATTTACAGGTAAGAGGGGCTGGCCGATTGGACATGATAAACTGGCCGACTCGACATGATGTAGCTAGTCGAATGGGGAAAATACATCCAGGCTGGGAAAAATCCCAAAAAAATATATAAAAAAGGGGTGGCCAGCCCACAATCAAGGGCCATGAAAAGGGACCAAAAGGGACACCAAATATGGGCAGAAACTAGGGATGAATGTGCTAACAATCTAGGGCTCCCAAGGCGCATCCGGCTCGGGAGGACCAAGATGGTGTTCTTCTCTAGTATACATGTAGTTTACCCCATGTGCTTCCCGCCAGATGAGGGTTGTGGGCAAGGGCTGTAAGCAGCTCCATTTTCTAGTGCATGGGAATCGTGACTCCGAGTTCCAAGCATTAAAAATCTGGCAAGACCAAGATCAGCTTTGGTGTAGCAGAGACTATGGACATGATGTGTTCCAAGTTCATTGTTCGAGGTTTTGGGATGTGATGTGTTCACAGTCCAGTGTTTGGGGATAATGGGTGCGATGTGTCCGGCAGCTCATCATTCTATTCTTGGAATTCACTGCACACTGGTGTGAAAATTCGGAGCCAAGCAGATTTCTTTGTTGTTCGTGGTGGCATTGTGTTTTGAGGAAACAGGTTGGCGGGTGCTCTCTCCGAGGTGATTCCAGCATCTGCAGTACTGGAGGGTCCATGGTTGCATCTATCTTCTTTAGACTCTTGCACACACTGAGTTGCACGAGGCGTGTTAGAATATTGTGCATCTCAGTGTTTGGGGACTATGCCTATTTATTGGGCTTTTATGCTTTTTCTTCTTGATTTATGTGTCGTGGGACAGTCGGCCAGCTCCTTGCATCCCTATATAAAGGGCCTTTTCATCATCACTTGTTGTATCCAATCCTTGCACGTTGTAATGCTCTTTGTTGGCTATTGCCTTTGTAAAAGCCTCATGCTATAATAAAGGTGATCCTGTCAACCAGTGCTCTCTCTCTCCTCGTCTATGCTTCTGCTTGTGGATGCTCCAACAAAGGGAACATACACAGGAGCTTTTCTTTCAAAAAGGGTGGAGGACCCCCTAGTTGCAATTGTGTTCACATGGTGGAGGACCCAGTCTACATACCTAGTTGCAATTGTGTTCACATGGTTCCTATGATGATTGTTCACGTGTAAAGGAGGTTTGGGGGCGTTCACATAGAGATGAAGGTTTCACTATTCTTCACCTTTTGGCTTCTTGTTAAGGGTTAAGTTCATATGGGCGGGGATCTTGTCCAAAGAATATATTTTCACGACTGCCCATACATGCGCAGGGGGCATATCTCATGCATCTTTTTTCACATGGCTTTTGCTTGCACTAAGGGCGTGTTTTATGGTTGTGACCAATCTCACTCATCTTGGACGAGTGTGTGTGAGTAAAGGACAATTGTGGTGTGTGTCTCGTGGGGTTGTAGGTTGAAAGAAAGCTGTCAATTAAGTATACTTTGGTCCACCAAAACCCTGAGAACCATGCTTCTTAAACCTCGTGCACAGCCTTGAATTCAGTGACAAGTGCTTTATCTTGCAAACCTTTTCTGGCCACACTGGCTACTGAGAATGGCAATTGTGGTGTGTGTCTCGTAGGGTTGTAGGTTGAAAGAAACCTGACAATTAAGGATATTTTGGTCCAAGATATAGATAGGAGCCCAAGATAGACTGAAGGACTCGCTGAAGCTCCCGCTCCCCCCCTGCTCGCGCTGCTGCCTGCATGCCCTCCCCCCCTTCCCGCCCACGCGTCTGTCCCCCCCCCCCGCCTACCCTTTGCTTCTGCCGCCCTCGCGCTTGCCCCCCCCCCCCCCCCCCGCCCCGCTTGGTTCTCTTGCGCCCCCCGCCCCAGCGCTGTAGCGCCCGCCCCCTGCTCCTCTCCATCGCGCCCCCCTCCCTTCTTCAACGCCCCGGCCCCCTCCGCCAGTCTCCGCCCTCTCACCCTTTCGCGTTGCTTCCGCCCCCCCCTGGGTTTTTTTTCTTCACCGCCACCTTACCCCCCCCCCTCCCCTTCTTTTTGTTTTTTTCCGTCCCCCTGGGTTTTTTTTTTTGCCTTCCGCCTTCCCCCTCCGCCATTTGTGTACAGCTCGGCACTCTCCGCATTCGCTCTGCCTTCGACATAGCTTCAAACTTTGATGGAGGCTCCTCCCGCCCCACCTCAGAGGGACTCTTCCGCAGCCCCCTCGCCCGCCCCTGAGGATACCCCCATCAGGCTTTCTCTTTCGCCAGAAGAGGAAGCGAGCCTCGCCGCAGAGGTGGAACGCCTCCAGGCACATTCCACCATCTGCCGTATAGTCGGCACTCGCCCCAGCAGAGGGGAGATCCGGGATCTTCTCCAGGCCCGCCTTCTTGCAGATATGGGCAAGATCCTAGACGTTCAGCTACTGGGCCGTGGACACTACCAGATAGAGTTCGAGACAGCCTAGAGTGTGGCCCAAGTCCTAGCCATGAGTCCCCTTGACATCAGGGGCGCTCGGGCATTCTTCAGACCTTGGCTGCATGGCTTTGACCCAGCAGCGGCCAAGCAGGGAGAGCGCCTTTTCCATGTTACAGTTTGCTTCCCTGGACTCCGCCGTGAGTACCTTCCGCTCCTTTCTAGGCTAGGAGCATTGGTGGGCTCGGTGCTTGAAATGAGCCCCACAGCAGCTTCAGTGGTGGCTAGAGCAGCTGGGCTACCTTCGGTCAGAGTTTTGGTTCCTGACATCTCCTCCCTTCCGAAGGTCATTCAGCTACCTAGGATAGGGGAGGGGGATGGATTGATCAGAGAGTGGAGTTTTCGGGGCTCCCGAACCAGTGCTTTATCTGCAGGCAGGTCGGCCACATGGCCAAGGCCTGCCCTCGCAGGAGACCCCAACCTTCACCGCACCAGCAGGCCCCCGATGGCCCGCCCACAGATGCGGCTCGGCAGGCAGCCTCCGGGACACCTGCTCAGCCCACAGAGACCTCGGAGTGGCAACCTGGACAGGGGCGCCGTCGAGGGAGACAACCACAACAGCACGCCCAGAGACCGATGCAGCAGCAGCCCCACAGTCTCAGCATCACTGGGTTCCCGTGAGGAACAGCTTTGCTCCCCTCCAGGAGGAGACCCTAGCGCCGACTGAGGACCAGGAGATGCCAGCACCCCCTCCTTCGCCCCCACCCCCCCTCCCGCCTCGCTTCCACCTTCGCCTCCTCCCGTTCCCGCTCCGGTTTTGGCAGCGGCTCCTTCTCCACCCCCTTCTCCCCCCCCTCCTCCCCCCCCCCCGCTCGCCTCATCTCCCTGGGAGGCCTTGGCAGTTCCCTGGCGCTCACCTACAGTCCAGCGAACACTGAGCACCGACCTTGCTCGAGCACCGCAGAGGAGACCTGCCATGCCGATTCGGGCTTCACGGATATCCTCTATCCGCAGTCGGCTGAGTCGTCTCGACACTAGACAGCGCTCGGAGGCTTTTGATTACTCCTTCACACGGCTTTTTGGAGCGGAGGGCCCCCATGAGCCAGCACCATCAGAGTTCATGTAGTGATACCTCCGGCCCGAGGGGAGGAGGCACTTGATTCAGCGGTGGCCTTCTCATTCCCTCTCTGTGGCCCTAGCGACCGGGAGTGGACTCTGGATCTCGCTCTTAGCATTTTGAAGACTCTGGCAGTTGAGTTTTCTCACCATGTGAGCGATCTGGAGGTCACAGACGTGATAGGCCGACTATGGGAGTTGGCTAATTTTTTCTTTGATACCGGGAGTGTGGATGCCTCCGGGATTCGACATTTGGTGCTACGCATAGTGGCAGACTTCGCACGCGACCCTGGATATGTATGCATACACGAGGTTGCTCTGTCTGAGCGGGAGGCAGTCGCCATGGGACACAGCCACTGGCGCCTGATCCGAGATTCTTGCAGCACACCGGGTGGGCAGATTCGTAGCCGCTCGGATGGGGACTATTCTCCATCCAAGCCGCTTGCGAAGGCCCGCCGTACGGCTGAGACAGCCTCCACCTCAGCAGGTCATCCATGAGGATCATCTCATGGAATGTACAGGGCCTTGGCGGCGCACACTATATACGTTATCGTGGTTGCTTGAGGCAAGAGCTTCAGAGATGCCTGGTTGGGGGCAGTATTGATATTGTGATGATGCAGGAGCACCATTTGGGTGAGAGCAGGATCCAGAGATACGGTTCGGTGATGCCTGGTAGATGGGACACCTTTTGGTCTGTAGGGTTTGGCCCCTTGGGTGGGCAAGGAGGAGTATGTATGGTCATTGCGGATGTATGGCGGCAGGCCATTGTGGATCGCGGGATCATTGTGCCTGGTAGAGCACTGTATGTCATTCTGAGGATGCATGATGAGCTCTTTGGCGTGCTCAATGTCTATGCGCCCAACCATGCTAGTGCCAGAGCAGAGTTCTGGACCCAGGTTACGGATGCATTGCCAGAGGCCGCACATTGGTGTGTCGGGGGAGACTTCAACATGCTTGAGGACCCGGCCGATAGGGTGGGAGGCAGTCATGTTACAGTGCACGGCACGGAGCTTGCAGCGTGGGAGCGATTTTGCATGACACTGAGGATCACTGATGCATGGCAGCATGAGGCTTTCTCCCGCTCTCAGGACAGTCTTAGTTTCTCTCGGTCGGATCGCCGGCAGGGAGGGACTAATCTATCACGGATTGATCGCTTCTATGTGGGCGACAGACTAGGGGAGCGAGGGGGCTCCGTCGGCATTCTCACTGGCACCTCTTTTTCAGACCATGCGCCTGTTATTTTGACACTTGAGGAGAGGACACGGGAGACCAACTTGCAGTTGAGGATCCCAGAGAGGGTACTTACAGATCCTAGTCTCGCTGAGGACATTGAGAGGATTTGGCATGACAGCCAGAGCTCAGACCAGGATGCAACAGGCCAGTGTGCTCAGGGACTCATTGAGCTCAGCTCTTTTTTGCACGCTGCAACCTTGACACGGCTGGGAGAGACTCGCGAGCGGGAGCGTTGGTTGAGACGTAGCCTTGCTTCGCTTCAGCGCCTTCAGAAACAGCAGCCTACATGTGAGTGGGTGGCGTCCCAGCTGAGCCAGGCACGCCAGGAGGTCAGAGAGGCAGAGGAGCAGAGACATGAGTTCTACTATCGTCGCCAGGCCTCCCAGTGGACGCAACTGGGTGATAGAGCGACTCGGGAGTTTTTTGAGATTATTGGACCTCGCCATGCTCGAGCAGGAGTCCGCCAGCTCAGGAGGCAAGACGGATCGGTAGCCACTGAGCCCGGGGAGATCAGAGCCATTGCCACTGAGTTCTATAGAGACATGCTTTTAGCGGAGCCAGCCACTGAGGCTCGGGATGCTTGTCGACAAACTGTGTGGGCCCATGTGCAGAGGAGGGTCACAGATCGTATGCGCACAATTCTGGGAGAGCCTCTTTCAAAGGTTGAGCTTGTTGAGGCCTTGAGGGTCCTTCCGCGCCATAGTTGCCCTGGGGAGGACGGATTGACGCTTGCCTTTTTCATGCGCTATTGGGACCTTTTGGGGCCAGGCCTCCCGCAGGGGCTTTCAGTATGTTTTGGACACTGGGGTAATGCCATAGAGCTTTTCAGAGGGCTTGATCTTTCTTATCCCCAAGGGGGAGGGAGTATCAGATGATATTCGGCATTGGAGACCTATTACGATCCTCAATACTGTCTACAAGGTCTTAGCAAAGGCCTTGAGTTTGAGGATCCAGCCCTTCCTGGGGGAGTTGATTCATGCTACCCAGACAGAATTCGTCAAGGAGCGCAGTATCCTTGACAACATTTTCACCTTCTGGGAGGCGACGGCCCGAGCTAGATTTCTCGGTGAGGACCTGGTCCTGATGCTTCTCGATTTTGAGAAGGCATACGATCGAGTCGATTGGGGTTTCTTAGAGGGCACTATGCTTCGTCTGGGCTTTGAGCCAGTTTGGATTCGAGGAGTGGCGGCTCTATATTCCACAGCTCGTAGCTAGGTGCTGATGGCAGGAGGACGGGAGCCGAGTTTTGAGTTGACCAGATCAGTCCGTCAGGGGTGTCCTCTTGCCCCGTTTCTTTTTCTCTTCTTTGTTGAGGCTATGAGCATGTATCTGACGGCACTATGAGCATGTATCTAACGACAGAGGAGGTTGGTTTGAGAGGACTCCAGCTCTCAGTCCGGGGGGAGGACCTGCTCGATGCTGAGTTTGCTGATGACACGGGTTTATTTTTGCATGGCCAGGAGGCCAATCTTCAGCGGGGGTAGAGCAGTCGCTTCAGGTTTTTAGTGCAGCTTCGGGAGCATTGATCAATTGGCACAAGACAGTGGCCTTTTGGATCAGTAGCGCTCCCACTCCGGCATGGAGCCCAAACCCGGGTTTTAGATGGATTCCTCCTGGCACAGCAGTGCGGTATTTGGGATGCCAGATTGGACTAGATTTGTCACTTGAGCAACAGATTGCCCCGCTTCTTCTGAGCATCCGGAAGAAGCTTTTGTATTGGAGTACAACTCGGCTATCCTTGGCTGGGAGGGTGGTGGTGGCAAATCAGGTGCTTTTAGGGACCATGTGGTACATCACGTCTTGCTGGATCTTCTCGAGCTCTTGCATCAGCCAGGTACAGAGGCTGATCAAGACTTTCTTTGGTCTGGGCGGGATGGTCAGCCAGCCCGGGCTAAGGTTGCTTGGGCAGTTATTACACTTCCGCTGGCCCAGGGAGGCTTGGGCATTATAGATCCTTATTGGGAAAGCTTATTGTTCGGGGGCTGCTTCCAGGCGCTGAGCCTTGGAAAGAGCAGCTTTTTCAGCGGCTGCAGGCTCGGGCTCCCCTAGCAGGGGGCACTTGGGCACCAGAGATACGATGGATCTTCATACAGATGAGGAGGACAGGCCTCAGTAGAGGATGGGAGGACAAATTTGCCTTGAGCATCCTGCGAGCTTGGGAGTTGCTGAGACCATGACTCTCTCAGAGACCTGCTCCTTGTGATGAGGAGCGGGCCAGACAACCGCTCATCTGGAGCCCAGCGGTATGCACAGAGCAGGGTCATATGCTGGGTTCTCGGCCTCGTCTAGCCTGGGGACCATTGGCGGCAGGCCCAACACGTAGTTTTGGAGACTGGCAGGCCTTCTGCAGTCTCCCAGAGGAGATCCAGTTGGAGAGGCTGAGTCACTTCAGAGGGGGGCTGATTATGAGGGATGACATTCAGGAGGCACTCACAGAGGAGTGGTTCACGCCTCTCGAGCCAGTGGCCCCACGGTGGATGGGAGCCTTTACACAGTTGGAGATCCTGATTGCTGTCAGAGCTTGCACTGAGGATGGTAGGTGCCTCTACTATGAGATCCAAGATGAGGGCAGACTTCAGAGAGTGGAGGCGGAGTCGCCTTTGGTTGCAGAGTGCATCTTTCAGAGGATACGGGTAGTGGCCGCCGCTTCCCGGAAGTGGCATATTGATCCAGACCCTGCAAATGTGGACTCTGATTGCGCCCCTCGGCCCGGCTCCAGTGGGACCCTGGCGAGTACGAGTGGCATGATCCTTATGCATCCCCCGAGGCCACAGAGATCACCTTTTTCCAGTACACTTCGGTTGGGGAGACATATTTTGACGGCGAGGAGGATGGTCTCTCCAACTGCAACGGAGCATTGGCGGCTACACTGACTCTCACAGGAGTTCCTGGAGGATTTTTGGACCAGGCTCTGGGCTAGTCGACAAGCACGCAGGATCTCGACTTTCCAATGGCTGGTCGCCCAAAGGGGCTCTGCAGTTGGCACCTGGCTTGTCTACAGCGGTCTTCCGGCGGCCTGCGTCCGATGCGGCCACCCTTTGGAGACACACAGACATTGCCTATGGGACTGTCCTCAGGCGCAACAAATTTGGCCGCGGATGCTGCGCATTCTGGCCCCCCTCTCTCCAGAGGGCATGTATACGTGGGGTGCCGCTGCTTGGTCGACTTCGTCAGGGCCTGCTAATGGGCTACGAGACGGAGCAGGACAGCCAAGCCATCAGATTCATTAGGGGTCAGCCTCGCCTCGTTCCTTCACCGGATTTCTCGTCCGCCGGCTGGACACAGGAGAGGGATCTACGATGGGAGCTCCTTAAGCAACCTCACCATCTGGTTCACCTGGAGAGCCCGGTGTTTCAGGGCCTTTGAGGAGAGACTAGAGCCACCAGCAGAGACTGTTCGGGGGATTTGGCAGGAGTTGATCCACACCCTGCGAGGGCAGTATGACCGCATCCGGGGCGACTCGGATGAGGCGATCTTGCGGCGCCAGGCCTTTCACACCACTTGGCACAGCGGCCCCTTCTATACCCTACACACGGGTTCCCCCCGCCGCTGGCACTACAGGCCACCTGTTTGGCTTTTCCCCCCTCCTATTGTATGATATAGCCCCTCAGTTTTTTGTACTGATATTTGTACTTTTCTGCACCTAGGGAGAGTCTCCCTAGCTGCCTTGCTTGGATCTCTGCTCTATTTTCTTATGAGCAGGAGAGGGTCTTTTGTAGCCCTACGGGCGTTTTTTATATAACTAATGAAAGGATCTTTTCTCGAAGAAAAAAAAAGGATATTTTGGTCCACCAAAACCCTGAGAACCATGCTTCTTAAACCTCTGACACGGGCTTAACTAAGAATTAAGTGACAATCGCTTTATCTCACAAACCTTTTCTGGCCACACTGGCTAAGAGAGAGCATTTTTACTCTATGGGTCATGCAAGGTGTAACATGGGTTAGCAATCAACTATTGGAAAGTAAGTTAATAATCCCATAAGAGCGGGTTATTAATAGGGCCTAGGACCTAGGTAAGTGAGTGGGTGTGTGGGTTTGGATCCCATCTACTAGCCTGTGGGGTGGATATACAGGACAGCCGAGCCCCTTGGTTGTTGCAGGGCGTGGTAAGGACACAACCAGTGGTCCTCCGTGGGCAAGGTGGTCTGTGATCTTGAGGCCTCATGCTCAAGTGTACTCCTCTCTCCTACGCTGAGGGATGGTCTGGTGCACTTGGACCTTAGGTTGGGCTAGTGAGTCGTCAATTGCTTTTCTTGTGTTCTCTTTGAGTATGTGCGCGTGTGTTTGGTGCTCTGGATGCAGATTGGTCTCCGTTCTCTAAACAAGAGCATTTCAACTTTTGCCCGAGGACACTTGATGGATCCAACTACTCCCTTTAAAACAGCCATGACAAGTTACAGGGTTCTCAGCTATGATAACCATAAGAAGTGTCCACTGTCAACACAGCCCCATTAATCAGTAGCGTGCAAGAGGGTTAAAAAAACAAATGCAGAGGGATGACATATAAACTCACACACTAATCCACACCCATATGCACTATCTAAAATTTCTGATAAGAAGACAGGAAATTCAATCGACTGAAGGCATTATTTTCACACATACCTCCTGCTAACACATCAAACACCTGCAAACCAGAACATAACCTTTCCTGTTACCTTGTCGGGAAGGCTGCCATTCATCATATATGCTCCACGAGGGACTCCTGTACTTTCAACGATAGCAAGAAGTCTCCTTTGCCCATCTGCCAATTCTCCTTTCAATGATCCAGCAATGGAATTCGCTGAAGCAACTGCCTCCTGCTCAGAGTAGACCATTGCTAAGGCAGCATTGAGATAACCATTGCATGAGAATCAGGGAGTTTTAAACGCATAAGTTCAGCTTGGTAAAGGAACAGGAGAGCACCAAAAATTGCCTATTGAAGGCAGATATTATACCTGCAGGGTGGAAGCAAGGGCAGCATGAGAAGTAGCCGATTCCTGTTGTGCATGGGTTTGATGCTCAGATATGCCCTTCTGAAATGCGGCATCCACCTGCCCAAACATGGCTTGGCAAGCCCTCTCAAAAGCAGGAATCACTGATCCCTCAAGACAAGAGCGCAGTGCTTCCTGCCATGGTCCAAAAGTACAGAGCAAACAATGCAACAGTTAGCACTATCAGGAAACAACTTCACATGCAGTAAATGTATACCACAAACTCAATAAAACACATGCAAAAATCATCCCTAAAAAATGGACCATATGCTATCTTTGCTTTTCTAATCAGCTGTATCATATGAGATAACCTGTAATGCATGCTTGCCACTGGTTTGAAATTGCGTCTGCAATTGCCTCGACAGCGAAGACTCGATTTTTGCACCGAGAGACTTTTCAAGTTGAGCAACCCCTTTTTCGCTGATGCCCTTCTGTGTAACATGTAACATTTATTTGACTAGCTTACAAACATTTCTAGCCAAAGGCAGAAACTTCAGACAAATTAGGTGGGTAGATTGTGCAGCCTAGGCAAAGAGAGGGGGAGAGGAACATATGCCCAGAGGGAGTAGCTGGCGATGCAGACCTAGAATTCCATGGAGAACATCTAGAGATATAAACAAAGAAAAACAGACAATTTGAAAAAGGAGTGCCAACTTTAACCCAGAACAAACCTGGAAAGACTCATTCACAGCTATCGAAATAGTCTTCTCAATGCTCGGTGTAACCAAACGAGCAACAGAAGGACCTATAGAAGAGAATTCTTTCTTCAAAGCTCGTTCTACAGCAGCAGGAAGATCTTTGTTTAGAGAGTTCGCAAGGAATGAGATCAGTTGTTGCAATTGATCCCTTTCCACTTTCTCCCGCTTTGCATTATCTTCCTGTAAGCGGGCCCACATTGCATCCATGTGAGCTTTGAGCACCTTCTCCATGCGCTGACCAAGAACAGCTTCCATTCGCTTCACTTCTTTGGCAACAGGGACCGCTAAAATCACAGCCATCTGCTTTTGGAATTCCCTCTGCATAGCTATAAGCTGCAATGTACCAAAGACCCGAGTGTAAGCTTCATCATTAAATTAGTTGCATCCTTGAGGATGCCTTGTTAGTATGCAAAAACATGTACACCAAGTTTGCAGCTGATTGATGTCAAGTTGTCATAGACATAGACCTGGTTTAAGGAGTCTTGCATTGTAGTAATCTGTGCAGCTAGCCCTGAAGACAAGACACTACTTGTGCTGCTGCTTGAATCCTGCTCAGAAGTACTCGCAATAGGTGCCAAAACACTGGACATTAGTGTTGATGAAGGCGGTGTCATGCCCAACAGTATGTTGGTATCAGCTTTATTCTTATTTTTCTTTTTCTGAGCCTGTGAGACCACTGAAAATGCTGGAGAGTTATCAACCTTGGCAGTAACTTCTTGGACTTGCTCACAAGCTTCATCTGCTGGAAGCCTTAGTAAAGGGTCCTTTTCCTCTACAGCTTCATTATCATCCCCAAGCTGAGCTCCTTCACTGATTGCCTGTTCAACCACATCCGCTTCTCTTACAGTATCAATGCGTGAGTATTCATATGCCATACTGACCTGATCCACTTTCTTAGAATCTGATATAGGACAACTGCTCTTTGCCAAAACCGCTTTATTTGGACCAGTGTCATCTGGATGAAAGGTCATGCCTTCAGTCATTTCTTTGGTTTCAACCATCAAGGCTTCTGAATCCACTTTTTCAATATGATTCTCTGAGTTTGCATCTGGTTTTATTAACTCCTTTGATATGCCAGTGTCCTGAGGTGAAGAGACTGTTGATCCTCCATCAACCTCCAACTTTGACCTTGCCACCATTGACATGAGTTCAGAAGGCGTTATAAGATGCACTGATGAGCCTGCACTACTTTGCAGTTCTGGGATAATAGAAGACGTAAGAGTAGTAGATGTTGACTGCCGCTCGTTGTCCTCAGTCAACTTCATATTGTCATTGAAACTCCTTGGAGATAGAGAAAAAGGGTCCCGAACTGCTTTCTTAGGTGATGAGGGAATGCTAGATCCAATTCTTCTCTCTCCAGACTGCTCAGACTGCTCATATGAGCAGAAGTAATCCACATGTTCTCTAGGAGAGGCTACAAGATTAGAGGACCCATCTTCAATTGGACTTTTGACCCTTGCCCTGGCCAGGGGTGAACCTCTTGGACTCCGTGGAGTTCCTCCAGTCTGAGGAGCTGGGGCTGATATATTAGAAATGTAGGGTGCCAATTCCCTTGTGTGAACCTCTTTTGTCTCCTCAGAAGAAACAATAATCATTCTCGAATCAACCATGGAGGTGGACTCCATGCTAATTGGTGCTGACTGACCTCCAGAGCCAGGCAAATTATCTGAGCTGCCAAACATGGCAGCTTTACTAACTCCAAGGGGTTTGTTAGTTAATGATACCCCAGATATAGGGCCAGGAGACTTGGCTCTTAATATAGAGCTCACTTCAAATGCAGTGGTAGAAGCTTCAGTGGATGCTGTACTATTTGTAATTGACCCACTTGAAACCTGAGACCCATAAACCAAGTCCTTCTCTGTGGCAAACACCGAAGGTTCTCCTACAGGTGGAAGACACTGACACAAATCAAGAGAATACTGCTGTATAGCCTGAGTCTGGACACAATACACTTGCACAATCCCATCACCATCAAAAACATTCTCACTGGTTGCAGTAAAGCTCAAAATAGGCCATACTACTAAGAATTCTGCCAGATAATTCAGACGAGTAGCAGAGGGATTGGAGCCAAAATCCACATGTACTACATATAGAGCACTTCTTTTGGCATTTGCCAACAAGATCACACGTGCTCTGGGCACCACGAGAACTTGATTGAAAAATTCATCTTCAGGTCTCCCTCCAGCAGAGCTCTTCAATTCAAGTGTCTGGATGCACTTCCATTTGATTGGTCCAGATTGAGGAAACCAGCCCTCTCCAGTAGCTGGCACCCACAATTTGAGTTCTTGGTTCAATGGTCCCTGCCACAGACCCAGCAATAAAAGTGATTGAGGTCTTTCCTGCCCTTCCATGATCACCACAAAAGGCAGCACCAAAAGGCATTTCATAGCTAACCATGTTTCCAAGGCAGCAAGCAAAGAAAAGTAACAATACCGCAGAGAGGAGAACAATGTGATCAGAGCTAAGAGGAGCTGAAAGAAATGCAACTGCACCAACTTGCTGTCCTTCATGGGGTGTAAGAACTGAAAGTGAAAGCATATTTTGATCTTTCCATAGCCGTATCTAAAAAGGCACAATGCAATGGCCAGAGTAATTATTGTACAATTCCAAAAGACAGGCAAAACAAGGCTAAGTCTAAAACCCCTGTAGCAACAAAGAAGTTACGTACTGTTCCATCTTTGGAAGCTGAAGCCGACACAGTCCATTGACTGGTGGAAAGATCTGTGACTTCCCCATCATGTCCAACTACAGAACGTACACCCTCAATCGGGTTGTCCACAGGACAAAGAACTGGTTCTTCTGTAGTGAAGCCATTGGGAGCAGCAGTCAGCCTGACCTTTGACATGTCTACGGTGAAGACATGTTTGCCCATTCCAACAACCAGAATGTCCTACAAAACAAAGTAAAACATGTAGATAAGAAAGAACATTATCATAAAACTCGAAGACGGGGTATAGCCAAGCTAGCCAACCACATATGATCCATATGATGGCACCCAAGTGCAGGGAATGGGACTTGAACGTGAACCCAGGATCTCTCGATTAGGAGCCCGATGCGCACCACTATGCCCGCGGTACACAGAGAGCACAAGAAAACTGACAGAGGGGGCAAAGCATCTTGAACACAATGATACATTTGGAAGATAATGTAACATCACAGGTACGCTCGAGGAAAAGCACCTGTGTGTGGCAAAAACAGCAAAGTACAATTTGAACCTGGGATCTCTCAAATAGGAGGCCGATGTGCATAAACCACTATGCCAGCACTCCAAAGAGAACACAAGAAAACTGACTGAGAGGACAAAGCATCTTGAACATAATAAAACATTTGGAAGATGATGTAGCATCACAGGTCTGATCGAGGCAAAGCACCTGAGAGTGGCAAAGCCAGCAAACACGAGGATGCACAGATTTCCAATTCCCAGTAAATTGCAGTGCTAGCAAAATCTGATCTGTTATTTGCAATTTGTTATCTTCACCAGGGCCTTCAACAATTCTCCGAACAAACACCCTTCCATCTGAGCTTGCACTGTAAGGGCCAGAAAAGCAAGCTACGGGCTCAACATTTTTTGCGCCCTGTATAGATCTGCAACAAAGCACAGTCAAAAGGAAGAGAGGAGAACCCATTTGTAAAATACTGACCTTGCCAAAAGGTGCACATCCTCAGCAAAAAATGCCATGTCAGTCACCCTCTGCACGCACAGCACCATGTTGTACTCAAAAGGTGGCAAACATAGCACCATGATTCAACCCCAAAAAGACTATTCTAAGAGTTTCCATGTCTTGATTATGCAAAAATCCACTTCAAACACGACTCTGTATATTGACTAGATTAAGAAGTGCACCTGTGTGCGTGCATTTGTGCTTGCAAAAATAACCAAGAAAATTCTAGCCAGTTTTGAGGTTAAAAACCCATAAATTTACACACCTCTGAGTGCCCTCGAAGCAGACTTCGTGAAGCTGTGTTGATGTTTAAAATACGAATGTGTCGGTTGGGTCGCAGCCCATAACATATGTAACTCCTATTCACAGCTATCTGCCTGCCAACAAGTAGTACAGGATCCGAAGCATACATTGTGATAGGTGAGACTTCTAATTGAGGCTGCGCCTCCCCTGGTAGTCGAACATCAACATCATACACGACATGCTCACCCTTCAAATGCCTGCCTCTTGGAAGCTTGTTGCTACTAAGCCTCCCAGAAGCAGAACTTGGAGCAAGGCTCACAGGAGGGGCTGATGGTACAGCAGGAGCAATGGCTGCAGGAGGAAGCGACACTTCAAAGTTTGTGTTAGATGCATGTGCACCTGATGGGGGAAGCTCAAGGGATGTCGGAACAACCAAGCCACCCGTAGACTGGTAGGTTAAGAGCGCCATCAAGTGTGCACTATCCAAAGAAGGGCTGGAAGGCCTTGACAGACTTGTAGGGTGGGGGGATGCAGAGAGGGGTATGGATGGTGGTGGAGAAGGTGGAGGTTGAGGAAAACCATGATTTTGATAGCGAGGAGACCGAGGTGCCTGATCCTGAAGATAAGGCGGATACTGCTGGTTTGTTGACCCCTGAGCCATAAAAGGATATGAACCAGATATAGGGCTTGTGGAGGGACCATACGAATTTGGTGGACTGAGATTATTGGCAGGAAAGTCAGGAAAGTTATGGAAAGGATGACTTAGATTTGAATATGGGGCTGGGGCTGGGGCTGGGGCTGGGGCTGGGGCTGGGGGATTATATCCAGGCTGTGATGAGCTCTTGAAAAGGTTATGGATGTCAAAATTTCCAGGAGGTCCTGCTGTACCCATGGGTGAATATCCCTCCTGATTCCACTCCGTGTCTTTGATCTTGCAAACACAACAAGACAAACAAAAATTAGCTAATGCATATCAGGTTTACTTGCAAATTACAGCAGAATCTTACATCATGGCATCTCACTCCAACTCAAAGCTCATGGGAAGGACCCCTTTCTCTAGGTACAGTAGTGCATTATCCAGCTGCAAACCTTTTTCTTCCACTTTTCACCTGTGCAAAGACCCACTTCAACTCATTTTTTGAGCCCCATTTTGGACCAACCATTTGCTAAATGTGGAGGCCACTACCAACACCTTTCTGTGCCATTCCCAACAATGTTTTGTTGCATATAAACTGCTGCTGGTTTCTCTTGCTGATTTTCTACACTCTTAGATCACAGGTGCCTATGTTGCTTCAACAAGCACCACTTCACCTCCATTGTTGTGTGGGCTCTTGATTCACATACCTTTACCTTTGTCTTTTAATGCCTTTGACCCACAGCAACCCCCAGTATCCTCTCATGCCCACGTAGAGGGTTATAACAAGTTGGGTACCTTTATTGCCGTAGCTACCTTGTTGATGAACTTAAAAGTAGGGCAGGCCATGTGTCCATGTTGGGGTGTGGCATAAATGACATATTATCCCTACTAAGGCTGCAGCTGGCCTCAGCTGCATAGCCACCTCCTAGAAATATATATACCTTCATAGAAATGATTATTTGTAATTTGATCTTATCAAACGTAACTACATTCAACCAAATTATCGAATGCGCTCTGAACTCCAGTAAGAACCACGGCTTTTCTTCTCATATTCACTACTCAATAGCTCACCACTTATGAAGGCTTCCTTTATCAACCATTCCTCACTCGTACTCATCGAGTGGAAACACCACCTCTAGCCACTTATATGCAAGGATGCTCCTAATGAGCAAGAGATGCCATCTTCCAAAAGCTTGGCAAATCCACATAAAACTAAGAGCATTATACCTTGGAATGCTCTTAGTGCATTTTCCTACCTCGAGCATCGAGGCTCTCTTGGGCTGTTCAAATCTCCAGATAAACTGGAATCAAAAATGACAAAAGCAGATAAACTTTGGCTCAATCGTCCATATCTAGCTCTTAAAAGGACTCAGCATTGATCTGGTCCCCATGAGTTGTCTTTCCATTCTAAACACCCAATTTGGTGTTAAAGGCTCATCGTGCCTCTACCACCTCCATGCCGCCTGCGCCCCATAGACAATTCTTGGAAACCCCTGCTTGCAGTACTGCTATCCTTCAAGCTGCATCATCACTAGGGATCACATCGTGAGAACACTTGCCCTTTGCCACCATGATGGTTCCTATACTCCGGAAGTACACAAGAAACCAAAGCTCGCCCCCTCAAGACAACCACCCATACTACTTTAATGTGAATAACTAGCACGCCATCATCAATGAAGTTGAAATTAATCCCTGCTCGTGTGGCATGAAGGGTAGATTAGTGCCTGCCCTTTGGCACCATGATGGTTCCATAACTCCTGAAGTACACAAGAAACCCAAGCTCACCGCCTCAAGACCTCCGTCCATACTACTTTCATCTGGATAAACTAGCAAGCCATCGACCTCCGTCCATACTACTTTCATCTGGATAAACTAGCAAGCCATCGATGGCTTGCTAGTTTATCCAGATGATGGTTCCTATACTCCAGAAGTACACAAGAAACCAAATCTCACCCCCTCAAGACGACCACCCATACTACTTTCATGTGAATAACTAGCAAGCCATCATCAATGAAGTTGAACTCAATCCCAGCTCGTGTGGCATGAAGGGTAGATTAGTGCCTGCCCTTTGCCACCATGATGGTTCCATAACTGCTGAAGTACACAAGAAACCCAAGCTCACCCCCTCAAGACCTCCGTCCATAGTACTTTCATCTGGATAAACGAGCAAGCCATCCCCAGTAGTTAAGCCGGTGCTTGCCCTTTGCCACCATGATGGTTCCAATACTCCTGAACTAAACAAGAAACCAGAGCTCACCCCCTCAAGACCTCCGTCCATACTACTTTCATCTGGAGCCCTAATCAATGAGATTGAAAATAGTCCCTGGTCGTGTGGCGGAGGCCTACCACTAAATAAATACAACACTCTCCAACAAAATTCCTTGAAATATACCCTGGACTGGCAACACCTTAGCTTGCAACTTCATCTACTTAATTACAGAAAATTAGTCAAATTTACATTAAGAGTAACAAGGGTTAAGCCCTAGGCTGACATTTCATCCCAACTTCCCACGTGCCAAGATATGGACGACATGCTACAGGTATCTCAGGCATGCACTTAGGTCAAGATTTTTCTACATCTTACACACCACAATTGCATTCCATAATCAGAATCCGATCGAGCGTAATCATGCTACTAAGCACTCGGATTAGCTCGCAGAAAGCAGTAATTAGCGTGCAAAAAGATGTAATCAGTGCACCTGGAGAGAGGAGAGAGCAGGCCGATGTAGCAGTCGCCCTAAGAGGTTTTGACGCAAATCTGGTATATTGATATTGCACAAATGGGAAAGTAAAATTTGACATTGAATGCTCCAATAATGGACCCACCCTGGGCCTTTTCACACTCAAGGCAGCCCTGTGGATAGGGCGCCCTCCCACCACAAATGTGGACGGCAACTCAATAGGTCGCAAAACATCGACATGTCCGGCTTCCTGGCTTTTACAAGGAGGTTCATTTCTTTCATCACCAGATAAGAGCGAGGGGGGGGGGGGGGAGGTGTGTTAGCCTAGCGGGGGGGAGAAGGGTGTGTTAGCCTAGCTAGAGTTCGGGAAAAGACAGGTTCGCTTTATCATGGATCTGCTCAACTTTTGAAAAATCCGCCTCATCTTGAGAGGGGAAGGAAAAATGCAGCCTCCTATTTTTCCAAAAAAGAGTAATAATTGGATGAAATATGAAGAAAATTCATGATGAGAAGGATTCATCTCATGTTCACTCGAAAATGTTTCACAAACACTAAGCCTAGCGATAAAGCGTTTGTGCTCTACAATCTGGCTCCCTATTTAGATAAGGAGAAATAAAATACGTATGTGAAGTAAAAGTAACAAATAATAATATTGTATTGTGTCAGGTTAGAAGAGGTGGGGTCGTGAGTTCAAAGGCCTCCAATGAAAATATAGTGGAATGTTCACTACATGATGCCGCGCCCTTTGTAAATAGGATCATGTTTTGCTATGTCGGCGTGTTCATTAGCCCAGCATGTCATGCCCTTTGTATACGATCATGTTTTGCCATGTCACTATGTTCACAAGGGGTGGGGAGGGGTGCCCTTTGTATACGATCATGTTTTGCCATGTCACTATGTTCACAAGGGGTGGGGAGGGGTGCCTTGTAAAGCCAACCTTGAGCTTCTTACACACAAGTCCTAAATTCATTATGGAGTGGTGGGGGTTTTAGTGTGGGATATCCTAATAATAACGAGCACTAAAGATGGTGCCCCTTGCACGCATATGTATGAAACTCCTTAGAAAACCCCACCACGCAAAGCTTGTACACGCTTGTAAAGAAATCAATTATGCTTTTTTCAAGATGTAGATGAATGAGATACAAGATCATGGGAAACAATGTAATGCTACCTTGCACTAAATTTAAAAAGCACCCAACTTGTTGATTTGAAAAACTCCTTTAAGATCAAGACTAAAATAATTTTAAACTAAGAGATTTTAAAGCTTGAATATGCTATTATACTGAATTTAATGGTTAATCCATTAATAAGGAGAGAATATTCTTGGATGATGTGCAAAGCTTAAGTTAGGTAGTGTAAATTCAAAAAAAATAGGGTACTTCTAAAAAAGCACATGCAAATAGGTGCATGCTTGCTTTTAAAAATAGCACATCCATTAATTTAAGAATTATTTTCATATTGTAAGTCATCAAGAAGTTGGTGTAGTGCAAGTGATAGAGCTTGTGAGATATAATTATACCACTTGGATTCAAATCCCCATCTCTAAATTTTATGTGTGAGGATGTGAGTTTCACTAAAAAGTGATTAATTGTACCTCAGGTTTCTCCTTGCCAATTTCTCATGAAATCCCGCGCTTGTTCTAATTAATAGATTATATAAAAGGAGCCGCTATAAAGAAACAAGAGCTCCTTCACAAAGTGGAATGTGAATATTTTTCCTACCATATCTTCATGGCCCTTTTTATATTGGCCTATGAATCTCCCTACCATCTTCTCATCAATCTCTCACAACAAACAACCTTACCATCCAATGATAATGTCCTACCAAAGCTTGCACTTTGGGACACGAATGATAGGTATTATAACATCAATGATCACAACTTGACTTACATCACCAAGACGCAAACAAATTACGCAGTGTGTTCACTCTAGTGTAGCCAAATAAATTATGCAGCGTGTTCACTCTAGTGTAGCAAAACTACTAACTTGTTGGGTTCTTATCAAGACAATGGGTTGGAAAACGGCACAAATCCATTCAAACTCAATAGGTAATCCACTCTCTCTCATGTAGATTTCATCATCTCTTATAATCTCTCTCTCTCTCTCTCTCTCTCTCTCTCTCTCTCTCTCTCTCTCTCTCTCTCTCTCTCTCTCTCTCTCTCTCTCTCTCTCTCTCTCTCAATTTTGTAAATAATTAGAATCATGAATAAACATTATACACAAAAGAACAATATATTTGAAAACTATACAGAAATATGGTGCCCAAAATGCTTTACATACAAAAGTCCCCATAAGCTATATAATGGTTATCAAAAAATCGCATGAATATAATAAACTATACTGAAATGTGCTAGCAAAAATATTTCACATATGAAGGTCATCATAACCAATATAAGGACCACCAGGAAAAACTCATATACAACAAACCTAAACTAAAAGATATAAGTATAATCAAAACCCTAAACTGCAAGATATAATAAGTAGAATCAAATGGTGCCATAGAATCTTGGTGTGCTGATGTAGAGCCTTCTTGGTCAAAAAGGTGACGTCTACATGTTGACCTATGCTATGCTGCGATGACACCTATACTCAAAAATGTCAGCTCTATTCTCAAATTGACCTATACCTAGGTAATACATCAAAAACCATTAAAAATTTTGGATTTTTGAGACAAAACAACTTTACAATCATACAATCATAATATTTAGCATACCTTAGTCACCAGATGGCATACTTTCATGGATATGTGTATAAAAAGGCCTCAAAAAGCTATACATATAGTCATCATTATGACCATGCCCAATAGCTTGCCATCTAGCAAGCTCTCGTTAGCCTAAGTAAGACATAGTGATGCAATTTGGACTACAAGGGCCTGCAACCCTATGAAGATCTACCTTATAAAACCCAAGCAAAATATTCTCCATCAAAGAACTAATCCTGTATAGAGAGATTCAATATAAACATAGCCACATTAGGAATGAACCTATTACAAAAAGAAGATCCCTTAGACTCACTTATGCAGCATAAACCAAACAACACTCTTCTTCACAAAGAATAATTAGCAACAACAAAAGATTAAAATATGTACCTACAAAGACTTGCCATCACTCACGAGGAGGTCAACCAACAACTGAGCGCACAGATAGGAGCTCTCCATCAAAAGGGATCTACATATTTTCTTATGTAAATAACTTTTGTATTATTATTGAAAGCACATAAGCTAAATGCTTAGCACTGCGCATTTATACACCTTCTGTTGGATATATCACCCAAATCCATTCAAAGGTTGAAAGGGGCTATATAACCTTGATTACTTTACTCAAGACACATCCTCAAAAGGGCGCCTACTTCAAATATAGCCTAGAGGGAATATTGCTCATTTATGGCATACCCACATGGGGGAGATGGCCTCTTATGCTTGTAAGACATCATAGGTGATGTCATGTGGTAATGTACTACTTGCCTATATAAGAGGCTCTTGCTAATGAAGAATGTAACTCGTGTGTTTCCATGATTATGCCTAAGTCATGTCTCATTAGTATCTCCTAATCCACTCTTAATCATGTTTATAATCATGACCTAACCATGACTATAACCATGTTTGATCCTCCTTAGATTTGCTAATCCACTCTCAATACCAAGATTTGGTATCAGAGCTACGTTAATACAACCTCATCTCTCTCATTAAGCCATAATTTGCCTCATCATTAGTGTTTAATTAGCTTAATCATAAGCTTATCCCTTCCTATTTCATAGCCTGAAATATAGGGTTGCCTTGGAGCATCCACAGCTCACACTCGCCTCCACGAATTCGTACGGGATTCAAGTTATGCATTCTCAACATCATAAAGAAGCTGCAGCTTGGTGGAATTAGGCGGATCTTGCGCAAAGACGCCAGCATTGCAGACGAAACCGGCGCCAATTTTTTTGGGGGAAATCAGTCCACCGATTGAACCAGTGCAAGATTCACTAATTTGCCTTGGCTTTGGGGGTTTTCAATAGCTGCAAACACGCCTGTGCAGTCATTTTCTTGAATGGTTTAGTGGTTTGGTGGCTTCAGGTCTGACATAATCTCAGAAAGCTCATTTGATAACAGTTAAAGCATGAATGATTAACTCACTTAATCACTAGTAATTAGTGCTTAATCTGGCCTCAAGTCATTGCTATTGAAGGTGCTAAAGGCATTTGGTGTTTAGACTTAGGCTTCTATCTCATTCAAGGACATCTAGTGACACAATTTTTCAGAAATTGTTGAGCTTCATGTATGTGGTGATATTTCTATATGTTGATGATGTTGTAATTTACAATGACTGAACCATCTGATGCTGAATCATCAAATATTCAACATTTGAGGCCTAAGAAGAAAAGCAGAAAGCCGAGGAGACGGGTAAGAAACAATGTCTACAACTCAAGAGCAAACAATGTTTTAGGAGGGCATGATTGGTCTGAATTTTTCATAAATAACCTTCATCTATTTGGTGAAGGTATCTAATCTTGTAAAAGCATTAGACACTGCCCTTGAGGGATACTCAAGTGGTAAGACCTTGCTTTATCATCATGTCTACATCCTCATTTCATGTTGATAAGTTTAATGGGGTAGGCTTTCATACCTGGCAAGTTAGAGTAAGATTTATTCTCATGAAGAAAGGTCTGTGGGGAGTTGCTAGTGGAAAGGAGAAAAAACCTACCACTAGAGATGGTGAACAAGGATGGTTACCTAGGGATGAGAAAGCTTTTGCCATAATTGCATTAGGTCTAAGTGACAACTACATACATCATATCTCTAATGCAAACAACTCAGCTGAAGCATGGGAAATCTTAGAGAAATTATTTGGGGCAAAAGGGAAGCATTCCAAGATAGGGCTGAAAATCCAATTCTTTAAACTTGAAAAGAAAGCTTCTGAGTCTTTACCTACTCATCTTAATTATATGAAAAGCCTAATGTCACAACTTGCAACAATAGGAGCACCAATAGATGAGGAAGATGCCATTGCAGTTTTATTGAAAAGCATGCCTTATGATGAATATGGGCACTTAGTGTCAACTCTCATGAATCTTCCGGATCCTACTTTAGAAGCCATTGAAGCTGCACTCCTTGAGGAGTACAAGAAGAAGCAAGAGAATATAGGGATAATGGAAGGGGCATACTTCTCCAACAACAAGTCACACTTCAAGAAGAAGAACTTCATCGACACAAAAGGAAAGAAGAAGACTTGTGGATTCTGCGGCAAGGACAATCATATTGAAGAAAATTGTTTCTTCAAACAAAAGGCACAAAAGGCATTTCTCGCAAGTCAAGATAAAGAAGAGCTGCAAGAAGAGGCCTCCGAAGAGGCCAATTTTATCGAAGAAGAATGGGCCTTTTGAGTAAAATCAAGGGATAGCCCATACCATGTTTAAAAACCTCTCCATCCTAAACATAACTATCTCATTGTAAGCTTTACTATGGTATTCTAGCATCATCCATCATTGCTAGCATTGTAAACCTAACTGGAATAAGACCTACGGGCACTAGCATGGTCATCATAACTAGTTTTTGTATGTTGTAACTAGAACCTAGAATTGCCATCATAAAGGTAGCATTGTCATGGATTTGGTTGAAGGAGGGTTTGTTGGATATATCACCCAAATCCATTCAAAGGTTGAAAGGGGCTATATAACCTTGATTACTTTACTCAAGACACATCCTCAAAAGGGCGCCTACTTCAAATATAGCCTAGAGGGAATATTGCTCATTTATGGCATACCCACATGGGGGAGATGGCATACCCACATGGGGGAGATGGCCTCTTATGCTTGTAAGACATCATAGGTGATGTCATGTGGTAATGTACTACTTGCCTATATAAGAGGCTCTTGCTAATGAAGAATGTAACTCGTGTGTTTCCATGATTATGCCTAAGTCATGTCTCATTAGTATCTCCTAATCCACTCTTAATCATGTTTATAATCATGACCTAACCATGACTATAACCATGTTTGATCCTCCTTAGATTTGCTAATCCACTCTCAATACCAAGACCTTCAACTTGAGCTGTAAAAATGATGATAAATGTAAAAGATCCTATAATCATAATCCTATTTAAAGTACATACATGTTAATGTGTATGCAGAGGCTAAAATAGAAAGCTTTGTAAGTACCAAAATTTATCAAACTGAATCTGCATCATCACACAGAATAGACTACCTATACTTTGGACTTTGACATGTACCTAGTTAATACATACAACTCACAAAAGCTATAGACTTTCAAAAACAAAGAGCTCTACAATCATACAATCACAATATTCAACCAACATTGGTCAAAAGATTCTGTATCTTCTTTGACACAAGTACATATTGACCTTAAAAAAGCTATACAAATAGTTTTCATTACAACCATGCCCCATAGGCTCCTAGTTAATAGGCTTTTGGTAGTCAAAAAGAACACATCGATACAAAATAGCCTCTTAAAGCCTATAACCCCATCAAGCTAAAAAATACACTCACTCAAGACCGGCAAGAATCGCGTCAAAAAAATAAAATAAACATAGAGGCATCAAGAATGTACTTATTATAATAACACTATCCCTTATACTCATGCATGTACCAAAGAACACTATCTCCTTCACACAGAATAATCAGCAAAAAAAGGTTGGAATATTAACTCACAAATTTTGCCATGTCTAAGAGCTCAACCAATAACTGAGTAGGGACAGGAGGTCTTCATAGGAAGGGATCTGCATAATTTCTTAGGTAAATGACTTTAATGTCATTATTTGAAGACACATAGGCAACACCCTTAGTACTACAATTGTGTATCTTCCACCCAAGCATAGGAGTCAATGAGAAACATAAAAGGAGTCAAAGGAGCCAGCACAAAAACAACTCCTCATTCTATATAAAGCACACATGTATCAATGTCTATGTAGAGCCAAAAATTCTAAAATTTTTGTAAGAATAGAGGAAATGTCAAAATTTATTTGTATCACAAAAACAATTAATTAAATGACCTTACCAAATTACCTCTACATTTATCTTGTAGCCAATTGCAAGACCTCCTTGAAAACCACATTCATGGTGCAAACAATGCCAGAAGTACTTATGTTAGTTTCATATGCAGTGTTTGAAATAAATACTTTCACAACATCTAATAATCTCACTCGTGAGAAAGCCATATATAATTTTCCATGGTTAAATATAGGTGCTAGCAACTATAACCCTAGAATTGACAGTGTTTATCCCTATGATTTCTTGATGGTCATAGCAAATGCAGGCTTCACAAGAAATTGCCTTTGTCTCATATCAAAAGGAAGCTAAAAATTGGTATGAAAGTTATTCTAGGGATGAAAACCATGTCCCCAATATTTATACCTAAAATTATTCCAACTTCTATAACTTTAGAATGGAAATCCTTACCTATTAATCTTATCCCATTGCATGATCCTTTTTGTAGCGAATCCAAATTCCACTACAAAATAATGCAGGCTTCACAAGAAATTGCCTTTGTCTCATATCAAAAGGAAGCTGAAAATTGGTATGAAAGTTATTCTAGGGATGAAAACCATGTCCCCAATATTTACACCTAAAATTATTTCAACTTCTATAACTTTAGAATGGAAGTCCTTACCTATTAATCTCATCCCATTGCATGATCCTTTTTGTAGTGAATCCAAATTCCACTACAAAATAACAAGAGCATTTTCCTTTAAAACAAATCGATGAGTAGGATAACTGCTGCCTAGATTCAAGCTATTAAGCTATTCTATTGCATACAAAAAGTTAGCTGAGAGTTTGCCTCACCAAACACAAAATCTGCACACTCAAGCAAGTATTCCTTGTTCTCTATAGGCATTGCACTTAGAGAAATGTCATTTAAGAGCATCAACCTTAACATTTTGAGGACAAGGATAGCATGCTCTTTAAAAAAACTTGCGTTCCAAAGCCCCGTGTACACCCATTTAATGACTTGTAGCATAGACCCTTTCTAAAGAAGCATTCTAGGAGGGATGCAACACTTTGTTTTATTTCACTATGTATAGTCCCATTACCAATGTCTACGATCCATCATGCAAATTCTCACTCTCTGTCGAGTTACTTGCATTCTGAAGAACATGCATGTTCTACATAATCTTTAACACTTTGGTCTCTCTCTAGATTTTTAAATGACACAATGTTGAATTGACAATGTTCTCTCCTCATCCCTTTAGAACATTTGCCAATATCTTTTTTTGAAATCCTTACCAAAAAGCATAACTTTTCCACTAAAGAGCTTATCATTAGACATTCTATCTTGTAGTGTTCTATCTAATGCTTTGAAGGCATATCGATGTGTCATCGTGCCTCATCCCAAATTATCAATCTAGCCAATCTCAACACCTCTGCAAGTTGACTGTTCACCTTTATATTGTAAGTACTAGTGGCATTTAGGTCTAATGGTATCCTAAATTGAGAGTGAGCCATCTAATGATATCTTAAATTAAGAGGGAGTCATATGCCCAGGCAGCCATACCAGATGAAGCACATGCAAGAGCAATATGGCCATCTCCATGTACTTCACAAAGCAAGAAATTATAGAGGAAGCTCTTTCCAAATCGTCCCTGACCATCAAGAGAGAATACATCACCAACATTCCTATCAATTGCATCAAGAATTTGATTAAAGGTAGTTGTCATTTGCATCTAATTGGCCATTTATGCTTGTTGCATAGGATCAAACATTATCTCTTCTTGCAACAAACCATTCACAACTCTTGCTCTACTCGATCTATCAATCGAAGGCATTTCTTCAAACTCTGACAAACTTTGCCCACCCATGCTGCTATCTACTTGTAAACAAAGCCTTGTTTTTTGCCACAACTTGATAGACATTAATAGTTTGCATTGTACCTTGTAAATCATGGAAGATTTCCTCCAAAATATTTTGATGAGAATATTTCCCATAAACGCTCGAGAAATGCAGGCTCATAGAAGTCAAAAATTGTTGCAAGTAATTGTCTCAATTATCTGGCACTTTGATGAAATACAGCCTCTTACATACATGTAAACCACTCTTCATCACTTTCCAATAGACCTCTAGCTATGTAAGCAGCCTTGAGAGTCAAATAAAGTCAATCGTCAACAATACACAAGTCATCAAAAGACTTACAACATCTATAAATAGTAAGTAAGATATGTAAAAAATATTGCTTCGCCAGAGCAGATGGAGAAACATTGTACATGTGGCCAAAGGTATTACGCACCTTTCTTATAGTTCACTTCTTTGTGCATTTGTTCCAAACCCAATTTCAAGGCAGGTCACTATACATCACATTGTTTGCATCGACATGAAGCTCACTCTGTATGAGTAGTTTTCTTATTGTTATCCTCCTCAACTACATCTCGCAAGTCATTAGTGTCTCAAAACATCATGTTATTTTGTAGTGGAATATGAACTTGCAATCTCTGGATATCGACTTCTCTTCATACAAATCATATTCATAGATTTCGATATGCTAATATATAACGTGCATCCAAATATTTACAAACCATCCACTACACCACTATGATCATCCATCCTTGTCGTTGCTCTGTCAAGACCCTGATATACATGCTTGTATATATATTTCACAACAAAAATTGTGGAGCTCACTTTAATATTAATGTGAACCTTGTAGCTCATTGAAAATAAAGGAGAGTATGGCATGATCCACCTATTGTCCAATGTAGCTCTCTTTACTTGCACATTGTTACCATCATCTTGATGCATGTAAACGGGATAACTAGCACTATCACTGCTGTGTGACTGAGTAAAGTTGCATGGATAACCCCGAATACATCTCCCATCAACCATACAAATAGCATTGGGAATCGATGTACCACATGGACCATGAGCATTACAATGTTTCATAACTTCATGCAACCCCGGAAACATTTCTCTATAGGGCAGCTCAACATATACCAATTGATCATAATGAGCTATGTCACTTAGCTTGAATTCGTTTTTTGAAATCAGTAATCTATGCGAGTGTGGCATAGACCTCTCTTTTGAAATTAAATCATATAGATGTACAGCCAGCCACTTTTCCAAAAAAACTTTGCTTTGTAAGTAACCTCATCCTATTCTTATGCTTCTCGTAAACACATGGGTAGTAAGATCCGATATTTCATGCCATTTTGGGTTGGACATGAACGTAATAAACATATCTGGCTTATCCTTCTTCCTTACAATTTCCATGGCATCTTGGTAAAACTGATACATAAAATGAGGCCCTCCCATACAACTCTTTGCCCTGCTACACACCCTAACAAACTTTGTACACCATCAACTACATTGACCATGTTAGATAGTCCCCAGTAGACTTCATGTAAATTTTCTCATTATTTTGAATCCATACTAATCTTGACTCCTTGTCAATACCATAAACATCAATAATGTATTGTTGCAACAATAATCTTCCCTCGCAAAAAAAGGCATGCAATGGTATCAGGTCTAATTTGCAATCAATATACATAATATTGTCTCTGCGTGACACATTTATGAGTCCTAGTTGTCGTTATGCATGCGCACATCAGCATGTGGAATATGTACATGCCACCCATCCTCGTGGAAATTGGAGGCATATATTACCGATGCAAGTTACTAATTCTTTTCACCACTCCATTGTAGGAATAGATTTGAATATCTCAAAACCCAAGATCAAAATCATCCCCTTGCTCTGGCATAATAGCAGTGACCTCACAATAGTTGGCACCAAATACTACCTTGAAGTACGTCGTGTCTCATGGATTACCATCCTTAACTTTGCATGTGGATTACTTTGCAGAAATTCTCCCACAGACTGAAACGCATTAGCATATGGATTACATTCATGCATCATTTATTGCAACCTTTCCCAACACATCGAGATGATCCAACCTAGCCATATCATCTAAATAATTCTATCTCATGTTCTATGTCATACATATACAATTGTGCATACCATGGATTGTCTTCTAGTGTTTGGTCGAGCAACTATGTTTCGACATGATGACATAAACTACCATGGATTCGAGAATTAAAAACACCTTTATTTCTGCCAAATCTTTCATCAACATGAGCACCAAGTGAAAGAAAAGCCAAGGCATTATTGTAAGCTTGTATATCCTTTCAGAATAACTTGCTTTTGGCATCAACACCGAGAAAAAGAGCTTTTATGGCTTTAGGGGGACTCTTTAAGTCCAACAAAGGTACCTTCCCAACCCCATAGCAATGCTTCCCCACAAAGAGCCCACAACTTGTCGATGGCATTTCTTCTTTCCATAACTAAGCATAGCAAAAACTAAAAATATAATCCAGAGCTCCCAAATGATTGAACACTACACATAGCAAAAAAACAAATGGATATGTTGCTGGATGCCTTATGTCATCTCTTGTAGGATATTGATGAGCAATAGAAAGACATGGCACTCTTTGACATCGGCACATCACCTTTGATCCATGAACCATGTTCCCTACAAACTGAGCAATGAGAACCTCTTTTTCCTTCCAAATGAGTGAGACTATTTTGATCTGGATCAACTATTAGCACTATGGAACTTTATAGTGTCACATTCCATGCATGATTGATACTTAGGTTGATCCCTACATGCACTTACTTCTCTTCTAACATATGCCATCCTTTCTTTTGTAAACATAGATGCTTGATTCCTATTTTGATCTTGATTAACCACCACTACTACTCTCAGCTTAGAAGTTCGTGTGCTAAATGTGAAGTATTATACACTTCTAATAATCCATTTTGTCTTCGTGCTACCATCTTGCAGTGGAGAACAAAACTAAGTCCATAAACCTCATCTACTATTCCCACATATTCATAGCTACACAAACATATTATCCAAGTGTATGTGTATATATTTGTGTCAGTGTGTATATTAAAAGCTATAATCACTTACTTATGTATGCTTATGACATTGCAGTTTACATATTTAAACTTGTATGCATATTCATTTGGGTGGTTGCAAGATGAGGGTACTCACTTTCATTCACTCTCTCTAAAATTGGGACATCGACGCAACGAGCGAAACTCTCGGGCGAAGTACCTTGATTGTGATATCGCCATTAATAAAAACATGACACGTCCCTCCCGAGCCAAAAGCCCTATATCTCGATCGAGAAATCAACAACCGCCATGTTAGCAGGCTCGAGAGGCAAGTCACCATCCATGTCACAAATACATGTCACCACCACCTAATTATCTTGATCGGGATATATAGGCCACTCGGATCCACATCAATGCCACAATGGATCCCCCTCAACTTGCCCACTTGGATGTACATTTAGCATATTTAGTGATGTCGTCTCCACTGTCCACGTATCTCGAACGAGATAGGGAAATATAATCTCGACCATTGATGTATCTCGATCAAGATATGGAGATGTGATCTCATCCATTCATATATCTCGTTCAAGATACCAAGATGCAATCAAAGCCGTAGAAATAGCTCGATCGAGATACGTCCATATAATCCGACCCATCCATTTAAATCCATTCCAAGATGCGATCCCAATTGTTGACATATCTCGATCAAGATATGTAGTCGCGAATCGTGACCGTTCTCCAATGTATCTTGATCGAGTTACTCTCACTGAAAATTGAAGCCGTCCATTTATCTCAATCGAGATACCTATTTCAAATTGAAGCCATCGATCACCACCAACCCTAAAATTAAACGAATATCGAGACCATTTGTTTCAACCCTAAAACCACGGATACATCTGGGGCGTTGATCTTGTAAGCCCTAAAATGGACGCCATTGAACCTCGATCGAGATTATAAAACTACAAAGTTTTTTTTTTGCCCTCATTCTCTCATGTCATTTTCCCTCTCCTTGCTCTCTTGGATTGAAGCCAATTAGTGGGCTTTGAATCCATCATTAGTGTTGTTTTATAGCTTCATTAGTGTTGTTTTATAGCTTCATTAGTGCTACATTAGAATTTTCTTAGCGCTAAGCATTGAACCTTTCACATTGACCTGCCCGTTTGTGTTAGGCTTAGGGTCTAGCATGGAGTCACGCGAGGACGGCCACGAGGAGGGCCCCTCGTCTATTGTGGACCTCATTGCAGAGATAGACCGTGAGTTAGCAGCTATCCATAGGACTGCTAGAGACACACCATCTACATTACATATTGTGTCAGACTTGGAGGTGATGTTCTCATCCCCTCGTAGCCTCAAGATATTGTTTATGTAGATGAGTGAATAACACACTACCGCATTCTCCAGTATCACATGGCTTGACATATCATCAGGCCTGTGAGCTTGGTCCTATTAGGGATGGAGCCTACTTAGACCTTTTCTTTAATAGGGTTGGGATGTGGCCTGGGGCAAGGAAGCCCCTTGTTATTTCGTGGTGTTCACATCCTCCTATGGTGGAACATATATCTATAGTCGATATGTTGCTGTCGCATATGGGAGGATGCCGAAACCGCCAGATTCCCATATACTTTGCAAAGCAATTATATACAGAGTTGTCTAGGGGAGAAGGTGGACTACACTAGCCATTGGCCTAGCGGCGGTGCTGGTTGAGGTTGTCTCCAGGACCAAGGTAGGCGGCCTCCACCATCCTTCGTGTAGTTGCTGCTCTACAGATCCTACGTTTGTGCCTTTGTCTACTGTTGAGGCACTAGGCGCCCAAGTGGGGATCGACGTATGAAGTACCATAGAGAGCATCCAGCACGTGGTGTGCCTGTTTTCTTATCGATACACCAACAGATGTCAAGGCATTTATACATATTCATTGCTTCTTTACGTTTTTCATAGTCATTTGTTTACATGTTTATATGTACTTTTCTATATTTTTAAAATGAGTAGCATGGTTGATTATGTCACGTAGGGTTCCATACCTCCTAGTGAGAGACTCACTCAAGATTTTCTGTAGGTGAGAGCGGAGATCGTCGACCGTCTTAGAGTAGCATTCTAGATGACAGAGACAGCCACTGCAGAGGCGCGCCATGCAAGAGAGATTGGCATCCACCTGGTAGGTCTCTCTTGTATGTAAAAGAGTTATAATCAAGGTCTAAAGTTATAAATTTATTTAAGTAATACGTATTGAGAGAGACTAATTAATTATTTGTATGCTTAACTTTTTGAGTAAGCCTAGACTGAGGTAGAGAGTGCTAGAGCTAAGGCATAGCAACACATGATTATGCAGAGGATTCTACAGCAAAGAGCAGAGTAGTTGATCCTATATGTTCAGGAGTTTCGCAGGTCTTTTGACGTGACAATGCCTTACTTGCCTTCGACCTCTCCCTCAGGATGCACCACCATTCCTCTGCGACGCTTGCTGCACTCTACGCCTCGAGGACATTGACAGTATTGGTGGATATGCTTTGGGATGTGGACATTTTTTCCATTTGTCCTCTGCAGCATCAACCAGGAGCTAGTACGTTTCTTGGCATGTCCCTCTTACCAAGCACGAGTCGACCTAATGACATATAAAGTTCTCGGCATTGACGATCTTCACCCAGGCTTTGCTTGAGTTGATATAGGATTGGTAGGCCACTTGATTTTACATCAGCTAGTGACTTAGGACTCGATGCTGAGATGACAGAGATCAGGAGCCTGAGGTGCCTCTAGAGATTGAGTAGAGTGCACACGAGTTCGATGGATACCAGAGAGTCCTTCAGGAGAGCCGGCTCACAGCACACAAGCATGTGGGTGGTGCTGGTCCCAGTGGCACCTCAGGTGATGGTGCGACAACAGTACTACTTCACATGAGCAGTGTGTCCTTACAATAGGGAAGTTTACACGTGCAGAGTGGTAGGCATGGACCATTGCCGATTACAGATTTTAGGTTTACAGACAGAGACATTTTACAATAGCACAATGTAAAGTGAGGGAGAGGGCTATAGCAGCTTATGGGATTCATGAGCTCCCGAGTACACCAGCGCCAACTTATGATATCTTGCCTTTGAGACAGACCTCCCCATAAATATTCGATGACCCCTGCAGTAGGCACAGCCTCCTCAACGTGCACAGCAGTCCCGACGTGCATGTCAATCACCAGTCAGAGATGATGATATTGATTGATTGCCCGTTGATAGTGAATAAACTCAAACTAGTTGGGTTAGCTCACTTATATTGTATGTAGATTTATTGGCAGTGACTAACCTCAGACTACCTAGGATAGCTCATTTTCATTATGCCTTGATCTATTCACTATGGCATGGTCATGGTACCCATGTTTGGGTACTATTTCATTTTCACTATGGCATGGTCTCTTAGTGCTTGAGAGGCCATGGAAAATCCCGCTCTTCCCCATGCCATAGTAAGCATGTGGGGGGGACCCACCCCCACATGCTCGCAAAGTTTGGTCAGCGTCGGACCATGTTTGGGTTAGTAATTAGCACCCAGTGTAGATTTTTCAAGTCTCTTAGTGCTTGAGAGGCCATGGAAAATCCTACTCTTCCCTATGCCATCGTTACCCAAACATGCTAACCAAACTTTGCAAGCATGTGGGGGGACGCACCCCCACATGCTTGCAAAGTTTGGTTAGCATTGGAGCATGTTTGAGCATGATTGATTGAATAATTAAGATAAACATAAAGATAAAAAGAAAACTATTATCTACTTAAAAATTAATATTATTAATAAATTTTTTTATAAATCTAAATATTTATCATTAGTAGATATATAAATATATTTTAAATTTCATCTTTTATTTTGTAATTATATAACTACATTTTCTTTCATAATGTATTTTTTTCAAATTTTATTCAATTGTTTTTCCTATACATAAAATATTTTCAAGAAATATTAAATTTTAAAAAGTAAAATTTTAAAATAAAATAACATGGATTAAAAAAAATTATTATTTATCTAATTTAAAAATATAATCCTTTGAAATTAGTGATTTTAAATTCTTTTATATTAATAAGTTATATATATTTTATTCTTTAAAATTTTATATTTTATTTCTCTTTTTTGGAAAATACTAAAAAATATACTAAATTAACTTTTTTAAAAATATATTTTTAAAATTTTTCAAAAATATATTTTTGAAAAAAAAGGAAAGGTGGGAAGGAGGTGCTATGTGTCACAGGCATGCATGTCACGTGGGATTTTCTTGACATGTGGCACTATTATGGCTAATGTCGCTATTCCATGATGTGGCATGCCATATCACCAAGTGCGAGGTGGCATGCAAAGGTGACAAGAAGATGTGGCATTAATGATGACTAGGATGATGAGGTGGGAAGTTAACTAGGTTGACCATGTTGACATGGAGGGTGGAGGTGGCAAGGTGCTTATGTGGATCCTCTAGAAGCTAATGTGGACATAAAGTGGCATGAAATATAAGATTTGTGCCCACCCAAGCCTCACAAATGGCATCATATCTAGGCTTTGAAGATTACCAAGCCTAGATTTCCAAACCTAACTAGGATTGGTTTTAGACTTGAAAAGGGGAGAGTGGACACAATACGGGAATTTTCACTTGAGAAGATTGAAAAAGAACCTTCCCATACTCAAATTAAGCTATTTTTTTTAATAAATTCATGGTAACAAGTATATTGATCCCTAGAGTTTTTAAATTGAAAGATTCAATATTTGATTTTCTAGAATTAAATTACAATTGATTTAATGCATAATAAATTTTCCAAAGTAAATCTACAAAAACCTAACCGTTAGATTTGTAATTTTACCTTAGATCCACATTCTATTAATCTTCCCCAATCTAATCATCACCAGATCCATACAAATTGAGCATTTTAAATGGTAGATGTGGTGGGAGGATAAAATAGTATGTTTTTTAACAATTCTAATGCCTTTTAAATAATATAGAAAATAGTAGAACACATCAAGAATTACTCGATTAATCAAGTTAAGCTCTATGTTATGTGTATACAATTTTGGTTCCCTACCCAAAGGGGCTTTGCAATTATTGGCTATTCAATCAAATTATAGTTTTAGTTGCCCAAATTTGCATGTGATGTTTCATTAGAAGACCTTGAAGTGAAACTCCTTGGCTAACTAGGAGAGACTGGCTATTCTTCTTAAAAAATTGTCTATTTTCAGGCTATAAACCCAAGGGTGCCTACTAAACGAAACTAGATAATCTCATCTTGCAACCACCCATTTACATGGACATGGCTACGGAGCAAGGCAACAACAAAGACTTGCATGCACTTCCATATACGGGGCTAAAGAGACAGATGGAATCACTTTGATCGTCTTTATCACCTCATAGAAATTAAGGTAGTTACATTTACATCACTAAGAGAGTTTGAATGTCAATATAAAAAGTAGCTTGAATTCCCCACCTCATAGAAATTGAGGTAGAATGTCAATACAAAAAGCAGTCATTAATAGCTTTTAATAGCTTTTAATGACTGTGCTAATAGCATAATCATTAATAGCTTTTAACGACCGTGCTAATAGCTTTTAATGGCTGTTGTTAAGTCCCAAATTCTAAACATGTGTTAATAGTTGTTGATAGCTGTGCTAATATTTTCTAATAGCTAATGTTAATAATTGTGCTAATAGTTGTGTTAATAATTGTAGTAATAAATATGGCACTTGTGTTTAAAGTTGTATTAATAGTTGATAACGTTTTCTCTACTATTTTTTTAGCACCTTCACCTAGGAGGGTATCACTTGAAAGTGGCCCAACCAGGTCTATTTGTAGCACACTTGAATCGGCAACCAATGTCGATGACCCTTGGGATGTTGCCATTGAAGGCTCTGCCATGGTTCAAAATGTTGCTGAGAATGTTGGTCTTGATAGCACAGGTAACAAATGGTGGAACCTAACAGTTTTGTTGTTGGTAGCCAATAGCTGTGTGATGCCTACATGCTGATGGATGTGTTAGTTGTTAATAGTTTTATATTTTTTGATGGTTGTTAAATGTTTCCTACTGTTTTGGCAACATCTTCACCCGAGAGGTCACTTGATATTGGTACAGACCGACATATACCAATTAGTGTGGATAAAGCATGTGGAGACACCTTGTAGGACTTTTTGAAGAACGCAAAGCGACAGAAAGGCGGTGAAGGAAAGCAAGTGCCAAGGAGGGTCACGCGTGCATCTTAGGGTGTGCACGTGATCCGGAGCATGTTAGCCATGTTGATGGTGATTCATAGTTTCAAAGTATGATTATGAAAACATTGAATGATGCATTGGTTTGTTGGGATTTTGACAGTTCAGTTCGTGTAATGTAAAATATTGTGCTTGGTGTCAAGTTTCTTGCCTAAAATTCCATGCTATCTATGTGCAAGAATTTTTGTCGAACGAAGCATGTGAGGATACCTTGCAAGAAAGCTTGACGCAAGCAAAGCAAAAGAAACCAAGTTGTGAGAACGCATCATCCAAGAGGCTCAAGAAAGCTCCTGCGCATGCATGTAATCTAGTTGTGGAAGTATCTGAGGAAACACGTGTGTGGAAAGTATGAAGAATACTATTGCTAAAGGGCAACAGAGACCATTGCTGGTGTGCTGACACTGCTCCTGAGCATGATGCTCCTAAAAGCCATACTGATGATGGTGATTTATTATCCCAAAATATACCTAGGTAACTCTGTTTCGGCCAAGAGCCAAGAAACATTGAATAATGTATTGGTCTTTTGAAATTTGATGATTCTGAGTGCAACCATTGAGTTTTTCAATTTGTGCATACATCACGTTTTGTGCTTAAATCTGTACTTGTCTATGTAATATTTTGTGCTTAATGTCGAGTTCCTTGCCTGCTATGTGTGCAGTCATCCATAGAGAAATGAGCATGGATTTAGTATGCTTTCAACCCAAAAAGCACAAGATGAGGCCCAAGCTACGTATCCCCTGTCACCCATATCGTGATAGGTTGAAACGGTAAAGGAGCTCAAGGACATATACTATAAAATTTTGAGACATGTATTCCAGTCTAGCTATTGTGCATGGGCTTTTTCGAATTGCAATGATCTAACATCGATGCTTGAAGCACCTGAGGAGAATTTTGCCACCCCAGTTAGTCTCGAGGAGGATCCTCGTGCTCTAATTCTTGACCTTAATGGTCTTCTCATTCATAAAGTGGATCAAAAAGAAGAGTTGTTCTTCCCATCTTGGCATATTCGATATGGGAGAAAATTCTAGTGCTAAAGCCAAAGAGAATTTACTTCCTTGTGCACCCTTATGTGAGCCAGTTTTTGCTATGGGCCAATAGGCACTTCAAAGTCTTCATATGGAGCGCACGCATAGAAAAGAACTTGGTGGAGCAATTCTGTAGTTACTTTCCAAGTCTGTGTGGTGTTATTATAGGCTTCATTGGGCAAGGTTCTTGCAAGGCTATCATTTGCATGGCAAGAAACACGTGTTTTTCAAGCATCTTGATGATTTTTGGGAGAGAAACAGTCAATTTGACGAAGACAACACATTGCTTATCGATGATAGCCTTTACAAGTGCATGAATAATGTTCGTGGCACCTTCTGTATTGTACCAAAGTTTGGCTCCACGAGTGATCCATGGTGTGCACCATTTCTTGCAAGTTGGCCCCATGGTTGTGGAAGTACCTAAAAGCACTGGATAGAAGTTCGTTTATTGGGAGAGGTGATGTCTTTGGTGAATATGGCAATGCTGAAGATTTGCAGGTTATCACACTTATTGAAGAACATGTCAAGAGAAAACTGAACTATTGTGGGGGTGTTGTGGTAGGCCGTGTAGCTCCCAAGACCGAGGATGACATGCGGATGGCACACGATGACATTTGTGGGGATGCTCAAGAAGAGAAAGTGGCAACCAAGGTGGTTTAGGATACACCTTTCTACAAATAGCCAAGGATCTCGCGAAGAAATTAGGGCTTCTATGGGGCCGTGTTTTGCTGGCGATTGTACTGTGGTGTAACATTTTGATGTAATGTAACATATTCTCATCTCCTCTGTAATGGACATGTAGAGAGTGTACTGTACCGGACATGTGCAAAGATATATAATGCAAATCTTTTTTTGTGTTAATAGCTATACTGGCTGTGTTATGACTTGTTCAAAATTGTTAATAACTACTAATAGCTGTTAATAGCTGTGTATAGGTGGGTTGATAAGTACTTTTGATTGACAATATTTGTTCACCAATTGATTGACACTTTTGAATGCTAGGCTGAAGCTAAAATGTAAAATATATTTAATAACCAAAGATGAGTTTACAGCTCCCATGGCATGCTATTGTATACAAATTCAAAGACCTCAGGCGAGATCATATACAATCCTGTGGCACCTTGAACAGGTGTCATAGGAATTTTAATACATCTAACAAGATGGGAGTATATGTAGACCAGAGGCTTTCTACTTAATAGCTTGTAACAAGATTTATCTAGCTTCTTATAAAAGAATCTATTTAAAAATATAGGACCCTGCTTCAATTTCATTACCCCAACTGTCCTCCTCATCTACTCTGAGTTGTTGCTCCTTTGTACTTGTGCACTTGATCAAGTAGAAGTCCACGTCTTCTTCATTGCCCTCCTTTGCATTGACAGCAAAGTTATCTCCTACTTGGAGTGCTTCGCTTAGTGCTTCATAATGCCCTTCATATGTAGGCTCATCAAATTCTTCATCACTGTTTCCATTGTCAGTTGGAGTTATCTTATGGTAGCTCTAGCTTGTCACATGTGTTTTGTGACTGCATCTTCTCCATTGATCGTGCATGCATGCACTACAGTGACAAGACAGTTGTCTATATGAAAGTGCGGAGCCATCTTGTTTTGAGTAGCCACGAATACAATGCAATGAGTGTGCCTTAGGGAAAGCTTGACAGTCCCATCGAATCTCTCGATTCACATCTCCCACCTTGACCTCCCAAAATATACGTTCTACATGCTTATGCTTGGAAGGGTAGTGTGCAATAGATCCATTGGATAAGTGCTGATGAAGGAATTGCACGACTTTTGCTGCACATTTCAACTCAGCTCCATTGTCCTTCAATTGCTCGTGTGTTAAAGCACTCTTCACAAACTGCACCTGCCCCATCATGTTCTCCCGTACCATACACACTACCAAAAAAGTTCCATACCATTATTTTTCCTGTTAACCTAGCATATCTCCCAACAAAATAGAAGGGTCTCTTTGCCTTGAATTGATATGCAACCCCATCAGACCAAACCCAATGTTGGTTGACATCCAAGTCTTTGTCCTTCAACCATTGCCAATGAAGCATGAAGCAATGTTGCACAATAGAGTGTCATGATTTTTATTGTCAAAAATGAAGAAGTGCATAGTCTTTCTCACCTCACCTCCAACACGATAGTAGGTAATGTGCACAAAAATGGTGACTTGATTGGAGTACCAATGCATGGATTGGATTTCATTTTGTTCCTTGAAAGAGTAATTTTTAGCGAAGTCCGTGACTAGAACAACTACATCAGCTGGAACTGTTTAGCCTGCCATCGATACATGAAGTTATGTTTGATGAACTTTTGAAGGTATCTCTTAAACAACTGCAATAGATCAGTGCAACTCATCTCTTTGCATACAAGGTCCTTCCTTTTTTTCTTCTTTCCACCTTCAGAAGTGCCTGTTTCCACATCCTCAAATACTCTCTGCGATGGTTTTTGCATCTTCAAACAGCACGCATGGGCAACATTTTAGTTGCTCTGCTCCACACTTCATACATTTACCCAAGAGACATTTTACTGTATGGTAAGTAGGCCCATCTTGCCTAGGGCACAAGAAAGAATCTATAACCTTTGAAATGCTCTTCATAGTGTGTTTAGATGCAAAACATTGACATGGTAGTGATGAATCCATGCACACCATGCATGTACATTTGCACAACCCACCATGAATTCCAAAGGCCTGACTATGCATATGATTGACAGCATCCTTCAAAAATGAAATTTGCACATGGTAGATACAATAACATAATAACCTGTCCTTGAGTTTTCGGACAAAGTATGGCTTCACTGACTCAAAAAGCACGAAGTTGGATTGTGACATTGGGAAAAGCATCCTTGAAATGTTGGAAGAGCTCAGTCTATAATCCAGAACATAGAAAGCATGTAAGATACCTATAAACATTAATAACTATTAAACCACTTATACACTGCTGTTAACAGCTATATGCAAGCTATTACAAAGTTATTAGACAGCTATTAAATTGCTACTAGAATCTTGTCTACTAATAATTAGCTACAGCAGACAACTATTGGGTGGCAGACAATCATTAAACAACTATTAGTAAGCTATTAGGAGGCTGTCTCTACTAGCTTTTAGGTAGCTAATAGCGGTCTACAGTTATTAGTAGTGACCAGCTCTAGTAGATATAAGATAGATAGCTATTAGATATAATTCTATTAGGTAGCTATCAATAGCTACTATTAGGTAGCTATCAATAGCTATTATGTAGCTATCAAATAGCTAATAAACAACTATAAGGTAGCTATTACACATTAATTAGATAGCTATTAAATTGCTATTATATAATGTTGTTTAATAGTTAGCTATCAATGAGCTAGCAGACAGCTATTGGGTGGCTATTAAACATTCATTAGATAACTATGAGTAAGCTATCAGGAGGCTATGTCTACTAGCTTTTAGGTACCTAATAGCTATCTATAGCTATTAGGTACCTAATAGCTATCTATAGCTATTAGCAAAAATGACCAACTGGTAGTCAGATATAAGATAGATAGCTATTAGATATAATTCTATTAGGTAGCTTTTAGGTACCTAATAGCTATCTATAGCTATTAGTAAAAATGACCAACTGGTAGTTAGATATAAGATAGATAGCTATTAGATATAATTCTATTAGGTAGCTATCAATAACTACTATTAGTTAGCTATTAATAGCTATTAACAACTATTAAAACTAGAAGATAAATAGCTATTCGATATCATTCTATGAGACATAGAGCTATTAGTAAGCTATTACACTACTATTACACAACTAGATATATAGAGCTGTTAGCTATTAGAGGCACATCTATTAATTAGTTACACAACATCTAATAAATAGGTATTGGATAGCTATCACGTATAAATTAAGTGCACAACTATAATTGAACTAAGGTTGCTATTAGATTTATATCCTACTAGTTAAAATAGCTAGTTATTTATTAGATATCTAAAAGATATATAGCTATTATATAGCTATTAGATAACTATTATGTATATGTTAGGTGAGCATGTATTAATCAAGTCTTAGTTAGGTACACACTCTAACTGTCTATGTATTAACTAGCATAGCTAGTTACCTATTAGATAGGCTTCAGATATATACAACTATGAAAAAGCTATTAGGTAAATATTAGATGCATAGTTATTAAACAACTATTGGGCATACATGTGATACATCTAGTAGATGAATTGGGTGTTTGATGTAGTTCTTTCGACCAATTCTTTTTCGACATATGTCCTTTTTGTTAGGGGAGACATGAGTCTCAGTTGTCCAAAAAGTGACCACCAGCTCCTTTACCTCATCAAGTATGCGGCTTCTTGGTTGTTTCCTATGACATGTGGAGAAAGACAACATGGAGTTGTCATTTTCAAGTTCCAGTTGAGATTTTGCCACATAAAAGTTCCTTCTATCAATGGATAGTAGCTTAGAGACATCAGTGAGTTTGAGGCCAACTGACTCCTCTGATTCTTTTGAGTTTAAGAGCATCATCATGGCAGAACTTTTGAGGAATAATTCATCCCCAGACCATGGCTTCTTCAAACTTTGGATCGTGTTGTAAATATTTGCTTATGAGCGCTGTTTGAACATCGTTCTGGTGCTTTGGAGCTGTGTCTTGCAAATCTTTTAATGACGGATAAAGGATTAGCTGATTGAAGATGTCTTTCTTAGTGTCCATGTCCATGTCCATGTCTTTCTTAGTGTCCATGTCCATTTGTTCGTTGATGAAAATACCGCACAATCTCTTTGGAAGTTTTTGCTCTTCTTTTGCCATCAACGGTCTCTACATGGTCCTAGTTTCTTGCTTCCTTTGCTTTTCTTTTGTTTTTGGCTCTTTGTTTTCTTTTGCATTGTGCTTCATATTCCCTAATGAACTTACGTTCCTGGGATGGGAGTGCAATAACCTATAACATATAAACTTATGTTAAATCCCCATTTTTGCATTGCGTAGAAAGAGAGAGAGAGACAGAGAGATCGGTGTTCAGACCTACAAAGTTTCAACCTCTTCTAACTCTTGTAGTTCCACCATGTTTCTCTTTTGTGTATTCAGCTGGACAGAGAAAGAGAGTATTCAATCGTCTGTGTGTGTGTGTGGGAGAGAGAGAGAGAGAGAGAGAGAGAGAGAGAGAGAGAGAGAGAGAGAGAGAGAGAGAGAGAGAGAGAGAGAGAGAGAGAGAGAGAGAGAGAGAGAGAAATGCAAGCTTTGTTTGCGTGTGGGCACACGAGCGTGAGAGAAAGAAACAGAAAGAAACTCCAGCTCACGACGTGGGAGAAGGGAATCATGAATTGTAAAACGTAAAAGTTTGAATAAACTCTAGCCCATGACGTGGGAGAAGGGAATCATGAAGGTTTGAATTGTAAAACCTAAAAGTTAGAATTGTGAGCTCTTTTTTGTAGAGGAAAATAGATTTATTGAAATCTAGCTTTACACCTTTCAAAGAGCCAGTTTTCTACCCAAATAGCAATGTCCGGGGGACACAGCATTTTGTACACATATTCATGCTTCCACCCATTTAGGATTTAGGGGTCATCCTTCAAGAAGGGGGTGTGTGTGTGTGTGTGCGTGTGCGCGTGCATGGTCTCTATTTTCCCTCTTCCACAATCTTCAAAAGGTTTTGAAAGAGAAACTGCTCACCGAAGGTAAACTTTAAAAAAAATAACGCTTTAGAGCACCACATGCATGTCAAATTCAGGCATGCTTTAGAGATGTTTAGGATTTAGGGGCCACCCTTCAAGAAGGGGGATGTGTGTGTACGTGGTCTCTATTTTCCTTCTTCAAAAGGTTTCGAAAGAGAAACTTCCCACAGAAGGTAAACTTAAAAAAAATGCTTTTACTATATGTGTGTGTGTGTGTGTGTGCGCATGTCTGTGTGTTCCTTATGTGTATTACAAGGTCATTCAGATTTTCAACACCTAAAAATGGTTATCTTTCACATCCCTAGCTTTAGCTTTAGTTCCCAATTTCTTACTCTAATTTTTGGTTTTTTATTTGGACATGTTAGAGTCTTAGTACTTAATTGAGTGTATTAACTGGCCCCTCCCACAAAGAAGAAGATTTTTGTATCATATTCATGATGCCTTCTAAAAAGGGCAATTATAAGATTTGAGACAACCCCTAAGCCATGGCCAAGGATTGAATGACTGTGCCTATGTGATGCTTAAGTCCATTGAAGCAAAACTTAAAACACAAAGAATTCTTTGACTATCAGAATCCTTGGGGTTGTCACCAAGAAGGGAGAAATTTTAACTTTGTAATTACGTTTTTGTTTTTTACTTATTTGAAAATCCTTTAGTGTATTTCATTCCATTTTTGTTTACATATATAGCCTAAAACGTGATATAGCATAAAGATATACATACATACATACATATATACATATATACATATATGTATATATGTATATATGTATATATATACATATATATATATGTATATATATACAGATATACATTTAAATACATACATACATACATATATATATGTATATATATATATATATATGTATATATATATATATATATGTATATATATATGTATATATATGTATATATATATATATATGTATATATATATGTATATATATGTATATATATATATATATATGTATATATATGTATATATATCTATATATATATATATGTATATATATGTATATATGTATACACACACACACACACACACACACACTAGCATACGTATAGCCTAATAGATTTTCAGCTACACAGATGTGTGTGTGTGTTTATATGTGTGTGCATGTGTGTTTGTATGTGTGTGTGTGTGTGTTTGTATGTGTGTGCATGTGTGCAGCCTAATATATATATATATATATATATATATATATATATATATATATATTATATAGCCACACACACACACGTGCATGCATGCGTGCGCGCACGCGCACACACATATTAGGCAATATATAGCTTATTTATAGCCTAATATCTATGTGTGTGTGTGTATGTGTATATATACACACACTAAAATACATATAGCTTAATAGATTTTCAGCCATATATATATATGTGTGTGTGTGGCCTAAAATATATATAGCCTAAAGATACCCATGCACGCACATGCACGTGCACGTGCACACGCGTGCGCGTACACACACACATACACACACACACACACAAGTGCCCTTTCGAGTGGGTAAGATGACAAAGCGCCTTATGGTAGGTCAGGTGGGTGAAACCATATTAACCTATGGAGTGGTTAACATAATTTTAACCCTATCAGGGCCACTGTTTCTCTTAGGGAAGGACTAGTATATATCCCCTACACAATGGCAGGAGGTCCAAGCCCACTTTTGCGAGTGAGTACAAATCAAGTGAGCATAGATATCACGCAAAGAGACATAGCATGACTCATAGTCTTCTATCCTCACAAGTCGTGTAGTGTTGGCATCATCTCACCAAGGATTGGCTGAAAGACTTAGGGAAGCCCACCACTTGTAGGCATAAGCCTCAAGATTGTTGTTGAGAACAAAGCTAAACCTTTGGGCATCCTTAGGATGCAAAGATTAAGACCTTTGGGCTAAGCTTCCACAACACATTTGTAGTGATGGATTTTCAGAGAATAGGGTCATACACCATGATCCTTGAAAGATCTTACATGAGAGACACAAGCCTAGTTCACGATTGGGAAACCAATCACATTTATGGGTAATCTTTCCTTGAAAATATACTTGAAAACATGGAAGCTTTATCCCATGGTCATCAAGACATTCTTGCTAAAGCCTGACATAACCGCTTGGAACATGCCAATCCATATTTGTATAACTTGTAACAAGGTGTTGGATGGTGAAGATAAGGACTAAGAATATGAGCCTCCTGCTAACTTCGAAGATTGGATTCATGTTTTGGCGACCATGTATACTTTTTTATCGAAGCTTGGGAAAAGCTTGATGGTGCCGATATCACATCCCCTTTTTATGCTCGATATATTTAAAATAAAAAACTAGCAATGGACTTGCTTTCCTTGAGTTGGAGTTTCCTAGAACGACCACCTAGCTACATGGCCCACCTTGGTTAACAATGGGACTAGCCATAACGTGTTATCTTGTGAGACATGGACCTCATTTAGCCACCCACCCCTGGCACCATCTACCATAGCAACCAATACTGTGGTGGTAAACAATGCCCGATGCATGACTTTCTGGGTTATTTTAAAGATAAATTTATTGGAACTACAGCTCTGCCTTGAAAGTTTTATGTGACCTATCATTCAAGAGGGGATGGATTACGGCCATTGATTATGTAATCAATTGCCAGAAAACAATTGTAACACTAGAGTTCCTGACACGGGATGGTTGTTGGTGGGTATCTTGAACCTATCAACATCCCAAGCCTCATCCTTCACTTAAAAGCCATCCCCTCGTAACCCCTAACACTTAACAACCCTCTTACCACATCGACCACCACCTCAAACCATTATGGAGATCTCAAACCTTGTAGAGCGATGAAGACAAAGATGAAGACCACCCCCCAACCTCAACGTTAACAACCCTTAGGGAGGTCACTAAGAGGGAGTGGGTCTAAGAGTACTTAAACTCTAGCTAACTAGGAAAGTATGATACCCATGCTGCAGAGACATGATAGACACCATTTGCTAAAAGCCTACCTAGGAGCAAAGATTTGCACCACAAGCCTCTGCAAAGAAAATCCACATCACAAGTCTCTGCAATCACACCATCAAACACTAGACCAAAGATGGAGTGGAGACTAAAATTTATTGTGTTTTGAAGTTTAGTTACATTCTAGGGCATTCTATTTTCATATCTTGAAAGGAAAAAACCTAATTTGATTGGCCTTTTGCATAATTTTAAAGTTTAGTTGCATTCTATTTACATTTCTTGGAAGGGAAAAAAACCTAATTTGATTGGCCTTTTACATAATTTTGAAGCCCATATAAGGCTATGATCGTGTAGCTTAGTAATTATGATTTGGAGTGAAGTTCACTCTGAAAATATAAGTATTAAGCTTCATTACATTTGGATTAGAGTGGGATAGTTACTTTATGTTCATGCATTTCATATTTTTTCATGCAACAATATTGTGTAAATTGGTAGCTTAGAAGCATGTAAATAAAACAACAAAAAACAATTAAACATAGCCACACCATTAACTAGGATTTGAAATTGCAATCACCCCCATCAAGTCCAAAAAACTTTTAAAACTCCAAAAACTAGGCCCAATTAGCTCTTCGGTTGGGAGACGTGACCTCCCACAAAAAAAAAGTGAGTCAAAAACATGAGTAAACACATGTGAGCTGTGAGCCTAGACATGTTAACACGTGCATCAATCAGACATGAGTCTAGAGGTAGGTATACCTAATATTGCACCAACTAAATATTACTACCTTGAAGACTTGTAAGAACATACCTATTCATTTCCTTTGAGGATTTTCCTATCATATAATCTGTACTAGCTATAATTTCTAAAGAAAATTCTTGTCCTTTACAATTTTACTCAAAAAAATTTTGAGGATTGGTTTTCATGAAAAAGTTACCATGCCCTTGGATGAGCAAGGATGAGGGACATCCTTTGGATGAAGCCTGGGCAATCATCAATATGATTGTGACATGTGTACCCACTCCAAAGCTTAGCTGGATCTATGATGTGATTGGGACAGAGGTCCACCAATGCAAGTGTACCAACCAATGTCATTGTGACACGTGTACTCACTAGAAACACTCCAATGCTTACATGAGACTTGTGCCAACATGACACTCCAAAGCCACCCAGTAGTTCTTAGCAGTTGATGCCACACTTTACTAGATCTGGACCCTGAACCCTTATCAGAAAAGGATCTATTCTTACCCACAGAAGAGAGAAAATGGAAGCTAAGAGCACAGACCACACAATGACTATAGTGGAGTCCTGTTTTGCCTGCCCATCAACCCTTTGAGGAAAGGGTACAGATGCACTATGACCCAAAAAGCAAAGAAAAGCTTCCCAAAAAGGGGACCCCAAGACTGGAAGCCATTCGAGATTGCATCAGAAATGCCTGCAACAACTCCAACAAGGTTAATTATCAAGAGGGTTGTGGGTGGGATGAGCAATGCCAACCACTTGAAGGTGTAAAGTTCCCCATACTCCGTGTCATCAGATGCCTTGGCTGTGACTGTGAAGTTGGTGTCCATGCCAGCCAGGACCTTCAGAAGGCCTTGGAAAACAGCAAAGAGGTGGGCTGAAACACCTCCAATGACCCAAAACTGCTCATTTCTCCACCATTCATCTATCCCCACTCCGCTCCACCGCATCTCGAGGATGCCCGTGGCAAAGATCGAGAGGAAAAGTGAGATGAACCAGAGGCTGTCAAAGTTGCTTATCTGAAACAAGCACAAAAATGGGGCTACGTCAAGCACCTCCTGTCTGCATATACAACAAAAGGAGGATTGAACTCATGTACAATTTTAAGGCTGGGTACAGAATCGATGCTGCCAGTCTATATTATTCATCCAAATCCCTGGCCCCCCTATGGGTGGGGACAGTTTTGTATTGAGCCTAAGGAAAAGGATCTTAGAAGCTGTTAAGAACTTACAGTTGGAATCATGAATTCTCCTGTGAGGAGGCACACAGCTGGAAGAGTGCAGTAGGTGAGGAGAGGTATTGAAGTGAAAGGGTATACAATGGTGTTCACATATGCAAACCTCTCCAGCCACTTCAGGCGGCCGCCATACCCGTACCATAGCGGACAATGCCGGCTGAGGAAGATCTCCACAGAACCTAAAGCCCACCGAAGCACCTGATTCAAGCGGTCTGATAGATTGATGGGCGCAGACCCCTTAAATGCTGGTGGATGGGGCATACAGTATATGGATCTCCATCCCCTACCATGCATCTTAAACCCGGTGAGAATGTCTTCTGTAACAGATCCATATATCCACCAAATCTGCAACCATCCACAGTTTATTATCAAATTCAAGGTCAAATGTGTACTCAAGGCTTGTGCGCTTTTTAAAAGAGTCGTAAAGAAGGCATGTTACCTCCTTTCCCCAGTCTGTCTTGTCCTCGTATCCACAACTGATAACATGTTCAAGAGCGCAGCTGGACCAGTCTCACTGACTGCGGAACTGCGCCCTCTTCTAGCAGCGTAGAGGCAACAAACACAGAAGACTGCCCAAATTGATTCTCAAAATTTTTGTGGCACATGAGCAGGATCCTATCATCATCAAACCCTTCACAAATGAAGTGATCAGCATGTGTCCACATTGTATACAAGCTCCGCACACCGACAACATGCCACATGGAAGTCTGAAACGAGTCTAGTCACTTGACAACATGTACAACATATCCCATAGAAGTCTGAAATGAGTCCAGTCATCTGGACAACATGCAAAGCATGTCACATAGATGTCTGGAAAGACTCCAGTCACCCCAAAAACGTGTACAAGACATGTCACATAGAAGCTTGAAATAAGTCTAGTTACCCACCTTCTATCCCCTCTTCTATGTCCTCCAGATTGAGCACAGGTGCAGTCCGGTCCTTCCTTGACCTGGCAGGAAGCTGTTTCTTTGGCCTTTCTCCTTTTTTGACCTTGATCTTTTTGTTTCTAGGACCACATAATACAGTGGAGAGGCAATCACAAGACATCCTCTGCTTTTTCAGTTTGGAGGGTGCTTCATATCCATACAAGGCTTGCCTTCTAAAGCAGCACCCAGTGCCCACATATACAGGACCCTGGATTCCATCCAAGCCTTTCATGTTTATCTGCAAAATGTGAACAAACCAAGATTTAATTCAGCTTAAAGCATCTTGCCTTCATAACCCTTCACACAATCTGTGATTAATTCTGACTGAGACACCAAAGCAAGACTCTGAATGAGAGCACACACACACACACACACACACAATTTAATTTGTAAACCATACACCTATGCATGTTCACTTTCGCACACAGTAGCATATACATAAACACATATACATGCATGCATCATGCATCCAGACATACATTTGTACCATGATGATCCACACCATTGAACTGCTTATAAGGTCTAAGTTCATGGATATATCTATGATCATGATGAGGAAAAGAAACAAGGAGCAAATGGAAAGGAAGATGTGGATAGTGTACTTACATCAAAGAATACTGTGTTATGGTTGGCATAACAATCATTAGGATCAATCCCATCAAAGCGTTGAGGGAGCTGGACATAGCACACCTTCTTGCCTACTGTAGGATCCATCATGAAACACATGGCTTCATGCAAAGCTTTACTATTGTTGATGTAATGGTCACAGTCTAAGTCAATAAAGTTTCCCAGAACCCAAGCACCACCCCACACCCCACACACCACCACCACCACCACAACCCCCCCCCTCCCCCCCCCCCCCCACCCCTCCCCCCCCCCCCCCCACACACCCACCCACCCACACACACTAATCCCACAAAAGCCCACTTCCCCAAGCGTCCCCAAAAATCATTCACACAAACACATCTACGAAGCAATCCAAGTACCAATGGTCACATACACAACAATACCGCCATGAAAATATTGGTGCGTTTGGCTAGCCCTGCCACCCAACCATAGGCTACAAACAGGATACAATGATAATCTACCCCCAAGGTAGAGACCATGCAATCCTAGCATGGTCCAACTCCACACCACAAAAGCACATCATTGATGCGACCAACTCGTGGGTTATCCAATAGCTGGGCCCTTGGGTGCTCCCTCTCCCAAGGTTTGAGTCCCACACTGAATGAGCCATAACCCAACTATTTATAACCCAATAATCTGCTATGTAGAGTATCCAGTCTCAATGCTAGCTTTGTTATGCTCAAACAATGGAACATAACATTGTTCCCCTCCTATTTAGGGGCTCCTATTTAGAGGATGAACGGTAGAGAAAATCCAGAAACTAGCCATGGGGTGAGGCAACATTCTCGCAACCTGCTCATGGAGAACATAAACAAATAGATTCTCTAAGTCTTGCAAACTCTTTTTCAAACACCAAGCTATCTTTTGCACCCAACACCTCTTTCAATCTACTAACATAAAAGACAAGATTTACATGAACTCCATCCAGGAAAGAGAATCTGAAAGTTTTTTCAAGATCATATAAGGTCCACAATATCTTAGGCTTACTTCACACATGTCCACTGACATGTATGCTCAAGGAGCTTCGGCCACTCAGAAAAAGTGAATATGCTTGGTCATCCGCCATCATCTTCAGACCTATTCGGACGGACATGGAGGCATTGTGATGTGGCATGTTGACTCATGGCGAGGGAGGGCAGTTTTTGTCCGGCCTCTCACCGCCTCTCACCCTTGCCCCTAGGCGGAACATGCGAAGAAGGAGAGAAAATGGTGGATTGAACCCAAGACCTCCGTTAGCCATGTGTACGCTCTAACCACCACTGGACCCAACATGGCCTTGAGAAGTGTGTAGTGCAGTTATTAATATTATCCAAAAAGGTGTCTCGATGTCACATATGCACCCTGCATTGTGGTGCTATGTGACACACTTGCTCAGCATTTTATGTAACATTATACAACATTAATACTCTTTAGGATTATTTGTCGTATGCCGTGGCCCCATTGTGAGCCTTAGTTTGGGACATGTCAGGCACGGGCTACGTAGGCCAGTCTCCCAAGCCTTAGAGAGTTCGCATGTGTCAATCCTCTTACCCACTTGGAGAATAATTCATCTTATAGTGCATATAGATGTCAGCCTTAGCATTAGGTATTACATTATTAGGACACATTATTAGGGGCATGGGCTAGCTCCCATAAGGCACCCCATGATGGGGTTGCTTTGTATTCGTGTTCGAAAAAAACCCGAGTTTAGTGTAATTTGTACCTGCATATTTTGACATCTTATAGTGCATATAGATGTCAGCCTTAGCATTAGGTATTACATTATTAGGACACATTATTAGGGGCATGGGCTAGCTCCCATAAGGCAACCCATGATGGGGTTGCTTTGTATTCGTGTTCGCAAAAAACCCGAGTTTAGTGTAATTTGTACCTGCATATTTTGAAAAATACTTTCAAATTTAGAACTTAAAGGTACAAATAACTTCAAATTTTAAAAAGTTATAGAACAAAAACCTTTAGATTTCAAAATTTTCAATATAAATAATTTCATAATTTTTAGATGAAGGTTTTTCACTCTTTGGGTCCAACACTGCTTTGTACGGCCAGCATAATTATAACTACAGCGGCATCCCTCTCATATATAAGGCACCTCTTGGTCCCTTGCATAAATCATTAACATTCACGAGTATTTAGCAAAGCATACCTCTCATATATAAGGCCCCTCTTGGTCCCTTACATAAATCATCAACATTCACAAGCATGTTAGGGCACAAGCTATTCAAGTCAGTCTCCCAATCCTTCGAGAGTCTGCATGTGTCAGTCCTCTTACCCACTTGGAGAATTCATCGTATAGTGCATGTAGATGTCAACCATAGCATTAGGTATTTTCAACATCCCTCTCATATATAAGGTGCCTCTTGGTCCCTTACATAAATCATTGACATTCACGAGTATTCAGCAAAGCATCCCTCTCATATATAAGGCACCTCTTGGTCCCTTACTTAAATCATCAACATTCACAAGTATGTCAGGCAAAAGCTACGCGGGTCAATCTCCCAAGCCTTAGTTGAGGGACTAGTTCCAACAGACACTCTGAAATCTGGTAACTTCTTTCCACCCTTCTCAATCCTCCACAAGCCGAGCCATAGCCTTGACAACAGTAATCCATGCCTCACTGAACTTCACCAAGTACGACGGCAAGTGTGACCATTCGGTTGTGACTCACTTTATTCACTAGTTTGTTGCCCACTTTCCTCGTCCATCTGGCGGCTCCACACCTCATAGGTAATGTAATCACTTGGTGGCAACATTAGTCCCGTTTACACAGATCCTTACATTGGCTTACTGGACTATGATTGGGACACCTTTGTGTATGATTTGAAGACCATGTTTCTACCTCTGCAGTACATGACAAATCTAGAAGATGAGTTCTATAAACTCACCCAGAACGGTTCCCCTGTGCTTACCTACTCCAATAAAGTGATCACATCAGCTCAACAATTGGGGAAGTTTGAGGAGGAGAAGCTCAAGCAGTTCATTCGGGGATTGGATCCAAGCATTCGGTTCCCCGTTCGAATTTTTGAACCTTAGACATATGACAGGCCTTTGACTCTTGCGCAAAATCATGAGATGATGCTCAATGGAGGCAAGCCCACTCCAGTCACTCCCAAACCTCAACTAGTAGCCCAGGCAACAGACTTAGACCACCCGGCAGAACCAGGCATCTAAGCAGCAGTCAGGTAAGGGTGCTCCCAACAACGAGGATGAAAAGAAGAAGGGCAAGAATAGCTCTTTTAGTGGAAAGGAGCGCCAAGGTAGACCTAAGAAGACCACGAAAGAAAAGATCAAGGAGGGCCTTACTAGAGGATTCTTACAGTCATGTGAGAAGGAACGGTACTTCAAAGAGAACCGTTTTTTTTTCCACCATTCAAAACATGCCAAGAAGGATTGTACCAAATGGCAAGCGAAAAAAAGCAAACAACTAGCCTCTACAGTGTAGGCATATGCTCACTTATGGTAGTACTATGTGTGAACATGGCTTAACCAAGGGCACTCTTCCCCATGTGGTTTTTCCCCTTGGATATCAAGTGTGAAAGGACACTCCATCCATATAACTTTTGTACTTCTACATTATATGGATGTGACTCACATGCAAGGGTTGACTTGCATTTTGTGATCACCACACATTTTGTGTCTGGCTCTCTCTCTCTCTCTCCTCTGTGTGAGCTTCTTCTCCCTGCATCTAACCCTAATCTGCAGGAAGCATTGCTATGTGTGAACTACAAGAGTAGAAACCTGTAGCGACCCTTATGGGGGTCGCTACAGAAGTCGTTCCAAAGGTCACTCTTGACCATCGTTTAAACGACCTCTATAGCGACGTTTTTGAGATGCATAAACGACGCTTTTTGGGTGGCATAAACCACGTTTTGAGGGTGGCATATACATCGCGTTTGGGTGGCATAAACGACGTTACGAGGGTGGCATAAACCACGTTGTTAGGTGGCATAAATGACGCCGCGAAGGTGGCATAAACGACCCTATTTGAGTGGCATAAACACCCAAGTTTGGGTGGCATAAGCGACCCAATAATTTATTATTATTTTTAGTCGTTGGGGTTGCTTAAAAGACCTTTGTTCTGAACGTTTTTTTTATAGCCGATGCGCATTCTCTCTCTCTCTCTCTCTCTCTCTCTCATACACATTATCTCCACTTGTGTCTCTTGCACACACATTCTCTCTCTCTTTCTCCCTCTCTCTCTCTCTCTCACACACACACACTTCACATAAACATTAGTCTCTCTCTCTCTCTCTCTCTCTCTCTCTCTTTCTCCCTCTCTCTCTCTCTCTCACACACATACACACACACTTCACGTAAACATTGGTCTCTCTCTCTCTCTCTCTCTCTCTCATACACACTTGCCTCTTTATCACACACACATTCGTACGTATACAAACATCATAAAATCTCTCTCTCTCTCTCTCTCTCTCTCTCTCACACACACACACACACACACACACACACACACACACACACACACACACACGCACGCGCATTCGTGTACGACAAAAGACCCAAGAATCGACATACATCGACTTTTGAAAAAGCAATGGCCGACATCGATTACGGTAAGTATAAATTAAATTTTGCAATCAATTAACATTTAAATCTGTAGATTTGGGAGGTAGACACTTCAAGAAACTCTTGATAGATGTAACACATGTGCATCATGGCCAAAAACACACATACATAAAGAAAATGTTAATGAAAGAGCGCTATCATTCTGAATGAGCGACTATATGTACCAAAAAATTATGTCTACAAACTTAGAACTAAATGGCTCTATCATTAATTGGAGTCATCGGAGGAAGAGTCCTCCTCTTGTACATTCTTGGGTGGTTACGATGATAACCTTGCTGCTACCTGTCGAGCAACCTCGTCCATGTCGTTCTCACCATATTGCTCCTACAATTAAAAATGTCTATTAGCTATTTGAGTATAAAAAAAACCACATAACATATAACACATGCAGATCTTGATTGGCATAAAATAATATTTGATAGAATTACTTACAAAAGCATCGGGTGTCGGCATCTCCTTCTGTAGCGCTCTGTAGCCGTAAATTGTGGCTCTCCGTATCTCGTCTGCAGATGGTGCTCGACCATAATCCTTTCTTTGTCATTTAAACATTGCATATATATAAGTAAGAAGTGAATTGAATGCATATGAGATCATAGATACATGGATACATACATACATATATATATATATATACACACACACACACACACACACACACACACACACACACACACACACACACACAATAGCTATAGATAGACAAACAAAAAATTTGTGCACTTACAAAGAGTGCTCGAAAGCCACTAGAGCCCATCCGCCCAAGCCGAGAGGTGTGCCCTGACTGGACACGAGCCTATGCTGCCTCTTGCAAATTAAATGCGCTTTTATATGAATATATAATTAATGTTATTCGAGAAGTACCTATCATATGCATTGAGTGAATTAACTTTGTGTACCTTCTGTTGAGGCCATGTCACTCTCAAGCGAATCTCTTTCCTGAAGTGCCGCCAAGAATCTCTGCACATCGCAGGTGGGCGTGTATGCTCAGGGACGGCCGCAAATTTCCTAAGCATTTAACAACAGTGTGTTATTACAAGGTTTCACAATTTACGATCAATAAACATATAGATGGATATATAAACACATATACATAGGTAGGTGGATAGATAAATAGATAAATGTAGCGGTCTGTATGCACTATGGATGCTCAATTGGGTGCATTTGGAGAGCATACTGGCTCTCTGAATGGACCAATTGCACATCCATAGTGCATACGGACCGGCCGACGGTCCGTATATGCTATGCTAACGCATTTGGGTGCATGAAGAACTATTTTGTGCAAGGTTACTGTAAGCCTCTAATATGGACATAAGTACAATAAGAAGGTATGATTACAAATTAACTAGTTTCTGCTGAGGGAAGAACATTATTCCTAACCTGGGGATAAGCAAATATGCATTGTGCGCTACCATAGCATTTACAAACACTTCTAGGATGATTTTGTATGTGTATTATTTTTGTTCAAGTTTTCTTTGATTTTTAATGATATTAATATGACATTAATATTTTATGAATGCAGATTCCGGGTCATCCTCTGGGACATCGCCTCCTCCCACTCTTCCTGTGTGTCCATCTGTAGTTGCGAGAGGAGATGGTTCCTCTTCTTCCACATCATCTACGACACTAGGCGACTCACAAACATATTACGTTGAAAGAATCCCATGTTGGTGTGCAGCATGCCATGGCACTCATCGACGAATGCGACGCATATGTTTTGCCCATATGGAGCAGTATGGTCCATGTCCTGATATGCCACTGTAAGAGGAATGGGAGCATCCCATGGTAAGTGATGTCATCCCATCTACCATTCCCAATGGTGGACGAGGTCTCTTTATTGCACAGGATTTACGCGTGCCCGCAAACTCAGAGGTGACTCTTATGTCATTTTGTGGGCCCATTTATGGTTGGGGCGCATGGCATGCACTTGTTCGCTTTATCAGAAGTATGACAACATATGGGCTTTGTGCTAATGCGGCCTCACTCACCAAAAGAAACATTAGATATAATTGTGGATCGCGGCTTTATATTGATGGAAGACCCTATGCTCAAGGAAATATAGCAGGGCTAATCAATAGTAGTAGAGGGAGAAATGAGAGAACAAATTGTAACTTTATGGAGTGTGAGAATAGTCATGAGCCATGTTATATGATTAGAGATGTACCCATATATATAGTAGTGTGTGCTACAAGATCATTACAAGCTGGCGAGGAATTATTTGTAAATTATGGATGGCGTCGGCCATCACCAGCCCCTCTTTGAGAATGAAATTTGAGATAAAGTGTCGGCCTCTTAAATTATGTATGTTTCAAATAATGTATCCAGCTTTGTAGCCCAATCAGTTTAATTTTGATAAATATTTGATGATATATTTCATTGTCTCGTCAGTAATACAACTAAGGGTATTTTAGTGTCTTGTTTAAGGTTATCTTGAGTATAGATTTTTGCTGCTAATATGCTTGAATTGTGTTGTAAAAAGGGTTTTAATGTTATGATTATATCACTTAATAATTCGATTGTTGTTACTTTAAATCATTTCTTCATGTAGACTATGTTTATACATGCAGTGTCCAGATGTTGAGGGTGTATCTAGCTCTCACCGAAGTCACCATATCTTGCCAGAGGAGTACATGAGGCTTTTACGTACACAAGATCCAAGTACATATCAACGACTTAGAGATGAGTACAATGCAAAATGCAGAGAAAAAGCGACCAATGAGGGACATGTTGATGATGACATCAATGAGTTTATCGACGATTGGTTCCAAGCAAGTAGTGAAGAAGAAACTTGTCCGCATGAAAAATTTCTACGAGAAGAAGCTTCAAGGCCCATCTACGATGGTGCATCCATATCAAGATTGAGTGTGACCTTACTCATCTTGAATCTCCAAACACGCTACCAATGGAGTAATGCATCGGTTTCTGCATTACTATCGTAAGTTATATTTGTATTTTGTTTGCATAAAAATAATGGCTCTCAATCACTTTTGTGCTCATTAAATATTTACAATTGAGTGGTAGGCTTCTTTCGAACAAGATTCTACCATCAAACAATGTGATCCCAAAGTCGAGGGACGAGGCAAAGAAAATGATCGCATCCCTTGGATCGAATACAACACAATTCATGCATGTGTCAATGATTGCATTTTGTATCGTGGAGAGTATGAAAATGCAACCACTTGTCCCAAATGCGGTGTTGCTCGTTTCAAGGCAGAAACCTTGAATGTCCCTATGAAAGTTCTGCGACACTTTCCCTTGGCACCACAAGTTGAACACATCTTCCGCAGCCCCGAAATAGCCAAGCTTATGGATTGGAGTTCGAGAAATGCAAGTATAGACGGAGTCATGAGGATTCCAAGCGATAGCAAAGCATTTAAGCATATTGATGCTACATGGCTAGAGTTTCATTGGGAGCCTCGCCATATAAAATTTGGAGTGATGATAGGTGTAGCCCACTATTCCAGTGTGCATGGCTGTCCCATAAATCTTATGCATGTGTCGTGGTAAGTAACTCCTCCCATGATCGCTTTTCAGAAGGGATCATATGAGATCTATGAGTAGTGTTGTCTGATGGCATGGGAGAGTTATTAAAGTCTCTGCCAAGAAGAGCACAAGATCGCCATGGGTAAGAAGCAATTGTGACATGTGAGGCTTCAACCGTAGTAATCACAACCTTAGTCTAACTAAACTGCACTTAATGATGTTTAAGAGATAGACAAATATGTGTCAATGCAATGCAGCTATATTAGATGATGAATGCGGTTACAATGAGATCCAAAGGGATCTATGCTGTCCTAGATGATGTCTACCCCTGGAAGAGAGGGAAACATGCTGAATAATGATGAAGGATGGTTGAAAGATGGCTGTCCTGACTCCAATGCTGAGTTCCACCACTTGTATGCTGGTATCCCTCTATGTAGGAGTTGGGAAGATGGCTGAATATGCTGATGCGTGGATGCGCTGCTATTGCCAGCCCTCTTGGTGTAGAAACGCTGAAGGAACACACTGTTGGATGCTGAACTGTATCCCCCTTTGCTCCTAGGAAGGAAAACGCTGAAGAGATCCAGATGTCTATGCTGAAATGATGCGTTTCTTTATATATGGGGAATTGGTGCTGGTTGGCCAGCTTGGCTGCAGTCGGCCAGCTCTGAATATGCTCACGACTGCCATTTAAATGCCATAAATGCTTTAAAGGATGGTCGGCTGACTTGAATGCTGTTGGCTGCCTCCACAAGCCCCAATGCTTTTGTCTAGATGGTTAATATGATGCTACAATGCTGAATCCAACCCATACCATGTGGTACATGCTGAAAACATTCATTTAAATGTCCATAAAATGCCTGATAAATCTTGATTAAATGCCTGATGATGCCATGCCATAAAATAATGCCATGTCACTGTACACCTGAATGGTGTGCACGTGACATTCCCCACTGCTAAACTGTTGCTGGGTGGTATACCTGGCAACCTTCGACTCCTCTGTGATCCTTCTCCTCCGAACCGCTGCCCCCTTCTGTCTTTTGCTGCCGGGACTGAGGTCGTCTGCAGGAGTGAAATCCTTTGAGCCAAGACTCTATATACTGCGGGAACTGAAATCCTTTTAGCCAAGACTCTATATACTGCGGGAACTGAACGGCAAATGCTGGAAATACCTGAGTCACCCCTGACCTGCCTGTGGAAACCTTTCTCCTACCATCTCCGTCGTTCCTGAAGCTCTGAACCTCCAGAGGCGATGTTGGAGCAAACTTCCATCTTCTGTGGAAGAGAAACCCCCTGCTCTGCTGCCAGTTGAAGCCCAAAACTTATGTCCTCCTTTGATGATGGATGTCATTCTTTCCCAGAGAGTTCATGGGCAAACATGTATGCCTTGCAGATGCAAGATGGACTGCTAAGATGACTGCTAAGATATCTGCTATGCAAACCATAAGTGCAACCCTATATGTTGTGCAAGAATGCAGATGGATGGGTTACTAATGCATACCTAAGGGAAAATCCCTAAGGGTGGCCTGCAAGATTTTGAGAACTGGGTTTAATTGTGCGAAAGCGATTAACATGATGTCTGACTGAATGACTGATGGAATGAACATGATCTAAGGCTGGTTACCCTGTAACGCTCTGATACCAATGTGACATGTGAGGCTTCGATCGTAGTAATCACAACCTTAGTCTAACTAAACTACACTTAATGATTTTTAAGAGAGACAAATATGTGTCAATGCAATGCAGCTATATTAGATGATGAATGCGGTTACAATGAGATCCAAAGGGATCTATGCTGTCTTAGATGATGTCTACCCCTGGAAGAGAGGGAAACATGCTGAATAATGATGAAGGATGGTTGAAAGATGGCTGTCCTGACTCCAATGCTGAGTTCCACCACTTGTATGCTGGTATCCCTCTATGTAGGAGTTGGGAATATGGCTGAATATGCTGATGCATGGATGCGCTGCTGTTCCCAGCCCTCTTGGTGTAGAAACGCTGAAGGAACACACTGTTGGATGTGCTGAACTGTATCCCCCTTTGCTCCTAGGAAGGAAAACGCTGAAAAGATCCAGATGTCTATGCTGAAATGATGCGTTTCTTTATATATGGAGAATTGGTGCTGGTCGGCCAGCTCTGAATACGCTCACGACTGCCATTTAAATGCCATAAATGCTTTAAAGGCTGGTTGGTTGACTTGAATGCTATCGGCTGCCTCCACAAGCCCCAATGCTTTTTGTCTAGATGGTTAATATGATGCTACAATGCTGAATCCAACCCATACCATGTGGTACATGCTGAAAACATTCATTTAAATGTCCATAAAATGCTTGATAAATCCTGATTAAATGCCTGATGATGCCATGCCATAAAATAATGCCATGTCACTGTACACCTGAATGGTGTGCACGTGATAGCAATGGCATGCCACATGGAAGCTCTAGAAGCAAAAGTTTGCGAGGCATAAAGAGAGGCAAATTCCCAAATATCACCATTGACATCACATTGAATCACCATCCATCTGCCATCACAATCATTGAAGGCAAACTGGGGTTGTAGTTCATGTCTGACCAATATGCAAAGACCCGAGAAATGCTTAGTACCTGCATAGTGGATATCATAGCCCCCAAAATAGCCAGCCTGGCCAGCCATAGAATGTTGGTTATGTTCTTGCAAACAGAGAATGTCCGGCTGCCTGGTTAAAACATAATTCCACACTAGCCTCCACTTAGAAGGATTGTAGAGGCCCTGTACATTAAGAGTGACACAATGGAGTTTGTCAAGCATGAGGATATATGCAAAGGAGGAGACCAAGAATATACAACCAAAGAGTGCTTAAGCATCAGCCATCATGGGCTGCAGCCCTTCCTTCCCTGGGTCAAAGGATAGCCCTTCCTCAGACTCACAAACAGGAATGTGTTTTTTGAGAATGGACCGTGGTTGTAGGGAGTCTGCCAAAAAGCCAAAAGTGTTTCCCAAAAAAAGAGTTAGGGAAACGAAGGCGAAGTAACATGGAAATTTTGCGGATGAAGGCCTTAGTGCTGGAGCACGTCCAAAACAAATGAGGCACCGTTTCAGAAGGGGCCATGCATCGAAGACAAGAAGCAGATGCAATCCTTCGTTTAGCAAGAGTGACCCCCATAGATAAGGAACTTGTAAGACAATGCCATAGGAAAAGCTTTTGCTTGAGAGGCAATTTACTCCTCCATAAATTGCGAAGATTCTTTCACCACCAAGCAAGTGATTTTGTCATATGCCAAAGAGAATTAGCATGTGAATGAATCCATGGTGATGGCTGGAGGAAAGAGTATGTCATCCTAACCGTTAGGTCAGAAAGAATAACAGGATGAGAATTTGAGCCCACCGGGTGTAACTGCCAATCCTGTAATCTGTCCCTGTTAGATAAAGGAGGGATAGGAAGAAAAGGCTGCAGCAAGTCAGCAATTTTTCTCCAAATGAACCTGTGATGCATGGCTAGTGGATAGGAAGCCATAGCCCGAGGGAAGGAAAGCATTTGACCAGTAGCATCAACAACATCATTTATGCACCTAATCCCCAATTTGCTGAGATTGTATGCCCGAATCGGCTCTTGCAGGGCCAATGGAGAATCAAAAATAGCACTCCAGTAAATGCTTTCCTGCCAAAGGGATTTGGCATGAGACAAAAGGAAGGGTGCCCAATGAGCATGCGAAAGGACCTGTTTCCAATCGCAAATAAGTGAAGTGGCAAAAGGGCAGCCCGGGATAGAACCTACAAATCTGCCCAAAATGACCTCCCAGTTGATCAGTGATCCATGCACCATGTGCAGAATTGCGTAAGGCCGTGCACATGGTTGCAAGCATACGAGTCCATGGCTGCGTCTGACGAAAAAAGGTAAGTAGGAGAGGAATTTTCCTTGCCAAGACATGATGCACAATATTCAGCACATTCAATCCGCCATGCATCCTCGGGGAACAAACTTTTGCCATCCCCATAAGTCTTAAAGCTTTAGCACAGAAGACTTTGTTTTCCATAATAGCTCCATAGCCTGAGACATGAAAGTAGAAGTGTTCTGAGAGGTCCAATGTATCAAAGGCAAATAGTACTGAACATAGGCCATGATAATCGACTGGACAATCTGGAGCCTAACATGGAGTGGCCAGGTGGAGAGCTTCCAGTAGTGGAGCTTGGCATGAAGTTTGTCAAAAATCCACTTTAACTGTTGTTTCCTAGTGATGTACCAGCCAATAGGGTAACCAAGATGGCGGACCACATCATAGGGTTGCATAATGTGTCCGGGCCATAAAAGAACATGCCAATCATATAAATGCAGAGGTATGAGGCTGGATTTGTCAAAATTGACATGCAGGCCAGTAGCCATGCCATATATAGAGAGAGTGTCCATAAGAGTCTTCAACTGCTGTGGAGAATTATGCTGCATAAAGAAGGAGTCATCTGCATATGCCTGAGCCATAAAGGGAGGGGCTCCAGGAATCTGAAGACCAATGAGAAGGTCCTGCGCGGTAAGATGATCCAAGTATCTGAGAAGTGGGTGAGTGGCAATGGCATATAAGAGGGCACTGAGTGGACACCCTTGTCTGACCGAATGACCCAAGGACCAAGATTGAGAAAGATGATTGCCAAGGATGCATTGGGCTGTAGAGTCAGCATACAAGCAGTAGATGACATTAGCCATTTTTGGCCCGAATCCCATTTGAGCCATTGTCTATGAGATAAAATCCTAGTTGACCCTGTCAAAAGCTTTAGCAAAGTCCACTTGCATAATAAAAACATCCTGGTCAGAATATTTTGCATATTCAATAGCCATGAGAGCATTGCCAATATTATCATGGATCTGCCGCCTAGGAACAAAGCCATATTACAAGGGATGCAGACCCTCATAAAGCACTTGCAACAGGCATCAATGTGATGGGCCTCCAATCCATGAGATGCTCACACAAATTCCGCTTGGGGATGAGTTTAACTATGCCATGCTTCCATGATTGGGGGAGTACTCCTGTATGCCAAGCCTCATTAATCATTTGCAGGATAACACCTTTAAGGTCTTCCCAAAAGTGTAAGAAAAATTCCACCGTGAGGCCATCATACCCTGGTGCCTTACCAGTGCTGAGATGGGACAAGGCATCATTAAGCTCCACATCAGTGAAAGGCATATCAAGTTTGAGAGCTTCCTGTGGGTTGAGAATGGGAAGAACATGCTGTAAAAGAGTATCCCGAGCTTGTAATTCGTGCAAAGAAGTGGTAGAGCAGGGGATGCAAACAGTTTCTGAAAATAAGAAAAGCATTCATGTTGGAGCTCTGAGAAAGACCGAGTCCATTCACCATCCAGTTTACGGACTCTGAGGCAAGAGGTCTTCCTCCTGGAAGCATGTAACCCTTGAAAGAAAGATTTTGAAGAGCAGCCTTTATCCATGAATTGAGTCATCCTTGCCCGAACCTGCCACTTGGCCAATTTCCGTTGGTCATTAGCTTGCAAGAGAGCTGTTGTGACTAAGAGAGAGTGTCCATTTGTTGAGAGGAGAGGGGCTGCAATTGGGAATGTGCAGTCAAGGACTGAACTACTGCTTTGGCATGCTGAACTTTAGCTCTCTAGTCAGGCATGAAATTACTCCCATATTCATGAATAGCATGCTGAAGCCTGTCCACAAGGCGTTGCCATGCAAAATTACAGTCATAATGGACATGGGCTGTAAGACGAATTATGGCATATCGGATCAATTGTTGAAATTGTGCATGCTGCAGGTATCCTTTATTGATATGTTTCATCCGAATGGAATGTAAAGGCATGTCATCCCAGGGCTGACCAAACTGAATATTCAGCCATAAAGGAGCATGGTCAGAGAGACCAAGAGAGTGATCAACCTCAATATGAAGACTGAAATCTGTATATTGTTGAGCATGCAGTAAATACCATCTATCCAAGCGAGCCCAGTAGTTAGTAAAGGAGCATGGTCAGAGAGACCAAGAGAGTGATCAACCTCAATATGAAGACTGAAATCTATATATTGTTGAGCATGCAGTAAATACCATCTATCCAAGCGAGCCCAGTAGTTAGTAAAGGCATTATGATGATAGGTGTAGCCCACTATTCCAGTGTGCATGGCTGTCCATAAATCTTGTGCATGTGTCGTGGTAAGTAACTCCTCCCATGATTGCTTTTCAGAAGGGATCATATGAGATCTATGAGTAGTGTTGTCTGATGGCATGGGAGAGTTATTAAAGTCTCCGCCAAGAAGAGCACAAGATCGCCATGGGTAAGAAGCAATGGCATGCCACATGGAAGCTCTGGAAGCAGAAGTTTGCGAGGCATAAACAGAGGCAAATTCCCAAATATCACCATTGACATCACATTGAATCACCATCCATCTGCCATCACAATCATTGAAGGCAAGTTGGGGCTGCAGTTCATGTCTGACCAATATGCAAAGACCCGAGAAATGCTTAGTACCTGCATAGTGGATATCATAGCCCCCAAAATAACCAGCCTAGCCAGCCATAGAATGTTGGTTATGTTCTTGCAAACAGAGAATGTCCGGCTACCTGGTTAAAACATAATTCCACACTAGCCTCCACTTAGAAGGATTGCAGAGGCCCTGTACATTAAGAGTGACACAATGGAGTTTGTCAAGCATGAGGATATATACAAAGGAGGAGACCAAGAATATACAACCAAAGAGTGCTTAAGCATGAGGATATATACAAAGGAGGAGACCAAGAATATACAACCAAAGAGTGCTTAAGCATCAACCATCATGGGCTGCAGCCCTTCCTTCCCTGGGTCAAAGGATAGCCCTTCCTCAGACTCACAAACAAGAATGTGTTTTTTGAGAACTCCAACCCAATTGAGAAGAACCGGGGGAGTGGCTGAGGTAGAGGCTTGGCCTGGAGTAGGAGTAGATGCATCCTAGTGGCGAGATTGAAGGGGTCTTTGCCTCAACACCCTCTTGGGCTATAAAAAACCATCATTGTCAGGGGCCTTCTCTTTCTCTTTACCTTTGTCCTTGCCTTTAGCTATGGCTAGCATTTGCGAAGCCACTTTCCCAACTTTGGAGGCATTTTTATCCAAATTCTTGGACCCAATAGTCTCTTGCTTATGAGTGGGCTGAACCAGGGGAGAAGGTATAGCAGTGGCTGGAGGGGGATGCAAGACAGTAGGGCATTCAGAGGCCAGATGCCCGTACTTATGGCATGAAAAACAAGCACCTGCAAAAATTCCCCATTTCAATTCAAAGTACTTTTGGCCCATTGGCAAACCTTCAACCTCGACTGCAATGGGGAGGGGAGGGTAGGGGTATCTATGTCCCACAAAACAAAATCTATTACGATTCCCAGCAGGGCGAGAGGGGGGCAGATAACTTGGCCCAGTGCAGCGGCCAATCCTAGCAATTCTTCTCGCATATAGTCTGGGAAATTAACCACCTCCACCCAGACAGGACAATGATGTCGTATGAGACTTTGATAGTCCTTATTGGGGGACCATGGCATAGCATGTACCATTTGCATGCCATAAAATAAAGGAGAAAATTCAAGCACACACTGCTTCTGCAAGGCATCGGTGAGGTGAACTTCATAAAACCCACGGGAGGCAAAGTACACCCCCTCCACAAAAGAGCCACCAAGGATAATCCATGGCGCAACATCATTGGCAGATGGTATCTTTCCTAGAAAGAAGATAATGACAAGCTTCTTAAGCGGTTGTACCAGAGATGGTAGCTGCAATTTATAAGTAACCTGAGAGGAACAGGCTTGCTCCAATCCTGGCGAGATTGATGGAAGTCCTCTTTCAGAGTATCAAAAACATATTGAGCCTCTACATCCATACTTGCATTTGAAATCAAATCAGCACATCGTCTTTTGACCTCCTGAGTACGCTCCTTGTGCACATAAGAGGTTAATCTATGGGTTTAAGAGAGTTTTAGGTAGCGTGAAAGGGTGGGTCTAACTAAGGTAGAGAGAGAGAGAGAGAGAGAGAGAGAGAGAGAGAGAGAGAGAGAGAGAGAGAGAGAGAGAGAGAGAGAGAGAGTTAAGATAATTCACATGTTTGAACTTCCCTTCACAGCTTAATCATACTCTTAAGTAAGAAGCCTCTATTTTCACATGTTTGAACTTCCCTTCACAGCTTAATCATACTCTTAAGTAAGAAGCCTCTATTTGGTTTCAACATGAACCCACACACTTGGTTCATAATAATCAAAGTATTGTCAATCTATGAAATAAATAGTTAAAACCAAAACTAATGCTCGACATGACTAATCAATTGTGGGTCCTATGGATGCCCCTCTCCCAAGGTCTAATTGCCACAGAGGAACTCCCTTAAAACTAAGTTGCACCCCAGAATCCAAATCACACTAAAATCAACTATCTGGCCTCCATGCTAGCCTTGTTATGTCTAGACAATGGGACATAATATCAAGTAATGAATTCTTAAGGCAATCCAAAGAGTTTCAAAAAGGTGTTACAACCACTTGCTTAGTCAAATAAGTACAGTGTCGGAACTTGATGAGTTTCATTTAATACTGCTAAATCCATGATGAGGGAGAAGAGAACAAGAAAAGGAAGGCAAGGGGTATAAAACAGGAAATAACACTGGCAACACACACACACAACCAACGGGCAAAGGACCAGCAGGGGATGAACAAGGAAAGGGCAAAAAATTACGCACTGCCTGTGCGGCCTTCTGGCTGCCGCTAGTGTTCGCCCCTGTGCACCCTGCCTGCTTTTGGCTGCCCGCTTCTGTCTGCCCCAGTGCTCTCCGCCTGCCCTGCGTGTCCCCTCCTTTAGCTCGTTCTCTTTTTTCCCCATTGTTGGTCGCCTGCCGCTTCTTAGCGTCGCCCCTCACTACACACACACCACACACACCACACACACACACACACACCACACAGAGCGGGCAAGGCGGTTGTGGCATTGTAAGCCTGGCGTTAGACAGCAGCACGTCCGGCGTTCTTTACGACATCGATACCCCAACAACACACATGTTACTTGTGCTGGCCGCCGTGAGCTTGGGATTGTGAGACGAATCGAATGTTGGAAGCTGCTACAGTGCGCGTCGCCGTGAGCTTGGGATTGTGAGACGAATCGAATGTTTGAAGCTGCTACATGCTACAGTGCGCGCGAAACGCGAAAGAAAATTGACATACACGTGTTTTTTTAAAGATTTGGTCTCATAAACGACCCAAAAAATAACGTGGGTTATGCATCGCAATTTCGATGCATATGCCACTTATTTCCAGTTTGCTATGGTCGCTACTACAGTGGCATATACAACTGCATTTTAAAGGTCGCATAAGCATCCACGAAAGCGACCCCCGCTACTTTCTTCATATTTATATGAGGGTCGCTATGTATAGACCATTCTTGTAGTGCACGAAGACACTGGATCCATAACCAACTGGAAAAGTTCATAGTTAAAAATATCTTCCATTAATTCCAGCTCATTGATAAAAGTTTCCTTAGGTACAACAATGTTTCCTTTAAGAACTACAAGGCTTCCATTGTGATGGAAAGACATCAAATGTTTGACCCAATCAATAAAATTGTGAGTACTACCAGGATCAAATAAAATATGAACCTGATGTCCTTTCACTGATCCATAAACACAAAATAATTCGTTTGGACCATAAACGTCTTTATTGAAAGTACAATCTGAACATTGAGTTCCTTCAAGATGCGAAACATTAACTTCAGAGAATTTACCTTGAAGTTATGTAATGTGTACATATTTCTTTGGAATAACCTTTTTCGGTGGTGCTGCCTTTTGACCAGGCGCCGAAGTTGTTGTAGCTTCATTCAAAGGACAAAATTTCTTTGTATGCCCTTTCTCTTTGCACTTAAAGCATGTGAGTTTTTCCTTACAAACTTTGGTTTTTTGCTGGCATTGTTACCATTTTTTGGTAAACCAATTTCCTTTTTTGTCCACTGTTTGAATTAGTGAACGTGGGTTTCTTTTCACTTGACGCTGGTTTTGATGAATCGGCGCCAACCATTGTCTTATGAAAAACCTGAGCAGCCTGAATAGCATCCTCAGCCATTTTAACTTTGCACTTCTTCATCTCGTATTGATAATCACGAGATAAACCATTGATGAAAATACCACACAAAGTATGATCATCAGACTTGGCTTTAGCAGCCAACTGTCTAAACTTTTGCACATAGTTATCAAAAGACTGATTAGCCGTGCTATTTTTAACTAACTTGGCAATAACTTCGAATTCATCCTCTAGTTAGACAAATTCCTTCTTGAATGCAACTTCAAATCCTAGCCAAGTAGTGGGAATAGAATCTTCTTTTAGATCCTTCCACCAAGTCAAAGCTTTCCCCTTTATTATCCCTGTGCCATTTACAGTTTCTGCGCGTCAGTGAAAGGGTGAAAAGCAAAGTGTGTATTCCACCTGTTAAGCCAGGCATCCACATATTCTTGTGTCGTCTCCTTCTTCTCCCCACCATACACCTTTGGTCCAAAAGACGGAGTAACTGTTTTGGCAGCTGTAGATGAGGTGGCTAGAAGAGCTTTCTGCAGAGTTAAAATCTGCACCTTAAGTGATTCCATCTCATCATGGTACTTTGTTTATCGTAGCCTCAAGACGTTGTGTCACCTCCAAAAATTTTCTCTTTGCTACCGCCTCCTCTTCTTCTTCATGGAACTTAAGATGTTCCCTTCTAGAGTTGAGATGATCACTTATGTCATCGACATTGTCATTGGACCGAAAAGTCAATATGAGCCATGGTAAATGAGTTCTCTATAAATCTAGATTAGACTTTTCTTCACCTTTCTCTTGACCCCTCTTGACCAAAAGTTCTAGAAAATTATTTCACTAGAAACAACTGTACATAAGAAAAATGCTTCAATTAGCATTTGGCGGCTAGATATTGGCTAAAAATCATGAAAACATTGTTTAGAATTAATCCAAACGAATAAAGTATTAATACAAGGCATGCTCACATTAATAATATGCAAATAACCGGCATTTGTTTAGTGTGAGTACATAAAAAACGTACTATAACACCAAATATCCCTCGAAAATAAGAATTCTCGAGAAAAAAGAATTACCATGATTTTTTTCTAATTTTTTCTAATTTTCTAGGGCCTCAAAATATGTTAATTTTTAAAACCACCAAAACCCATCTTATGGCACTCCAAACCTATAATTTTCCAAAAAAATTTTAGCAAATAATTTTGCCAAAATACCATTGATATTTAAAAAAATACCAATTTCTAGGATCTCTAAAAATAAATTCTAGAATATTCCTAATTTCTCATGAGAATCCCATTGTCGAAATTTCCAATTTCGCCCAACAATTCTCAAATCTAATGAAAATTTAAAAATTTTAATGGATTTCTTAATTTTCTGGGTCAAAAATAGATTTTTAAAAGAATTTGAATGGTCACGAGTGCTCGAATGGACATACCACATGCCAATCACTAATCCCAAATATTCCAAAAAATCAAAATAACCTTTGTCTAATTTTTCACTAATTTAAAAAAATAAAAATTTTAATTTACCCCAAACGTATTTAGAATATGAACGATCAAAAAAAATTTCAGAATTCCAATGGTTTTCCTTGAATACGGAAAGTCAACAGTTTCGGGAAAATGAAAAGACAAAAAAAAAGGAATATGAAAGGTCAGAAGTTTCCGGAATCCGAAAGGTCAAAATATTTTCCGGAATTCAGAAGGTCAAAAGATTTCTTGAGAATGTGGAAAGCCAAAAGGTTCAAGGAAAAAAAAAATTCCAGAAGAAAGAATAAAATTTTCAAAGAAATAATATATTTTTTCCAGATTTCTTCTCCCTTTTCCAAGCTTCTTTCCATTTGAAAATCTCTTGAAAAGGAAAAAAGAAAACTATTTTAAATTTATTAATTTTTTTAAAGCTAAATTTTTTTAAATTAAGCTTTAATGCAAAGCTTACAAATAAATTTTTTTATGGCGGGGGTGTTTTTTTCGCGCAGCGGCTGCTGCGTAGCCCCCTCCCCCCGTCTGTGCGCCGAAATGAGAGAGAGAGAGAATGAATCTCTCCTCACTCTTCTCTCCTCCCCACCTTCTCCAATACCTTCTCTCTCCACCCTCTTCTTCTCTTCTCTGTTAGAGATGGATGATTAAGGCCTAATTAATCTTGTATTAATCATAATTAAGTTTAATTATGATTAATATTTAATTAAATCATCCTATTAAAATGCATTCACATGCACGAGAGAAAAAGAAGAAACAAATTCAGATTTTGGGGAAGAGAAGAACTTTACGCGCACGAGAGAGAACCCAATGCATCAATTGACTGCCCCACATTGCTTTTCAGCAAAAAATTGGCAGAAATCGAAAACATAGCCGCGGAAAACCCGCAAAATGCATTAAAAATACATTTTTAACCATAAAAATGCTCAAAAAATTTCTAAAAAATTAGAAAAAATTTCCTAAAATTTTAGAAATTTAGGGAATCCATTCTACCAAAAATAACCACAATAAAATATGTGGTATTTGGTAAAAATTTCCATTAATGCTTATTTTAAACCATAAAAAATAGAGAAAAAATAGCATTAAAACTCACAGAATTCCCTCGCAACGTCGCATTAGGAACTCAATGGAGTCTTCTTGGGCCCTTTAATTTGGACGTTTAGTGAAATGCTTAAAATGCTAATCCATCTTTGACCAAGCCTAGAGGCCTAGTCCTAAAAGCATATATTTGATTTTTCACAAAAACAAAAAAAAATAAAAAAAAGGAGATATTCCTAGATCTGGCCACCTAGGTGACTTTAAAGCTTTGTAATGGGCTGTCAGTCAGTTATCATAGCCTGCAGCAACCTTTTCGAACTCCAAACATTCCAAAAATTCGTCACTTTCTTCCCCCCTTTTTTGTGTGTACACCAGATCTCTTTCTCTCTCTAAATCTTCTCTCTAAAATGCCCTGCACTCCTTCTCCATGGAAAAAAGCATCTTTCTCTACTCCAAAAGCCATAGCTAACAGATCTGTACTCCTAAATGAGCCTTCTCTCTCCAAACCCACAGTAGTAGCCATGGCTTGCAGGGAAGAAGCTTACCATGAGCATTCTCTCTACAGTACTTGGTCCTCTCTCCATAGCTAGCAGGTCTGTACTCCTAAATGAGCCTTCTCTCTCCAAACCCACAGTAGTAGCCATGGCTTGCAAGGAAGAAGCTTACCAGGAGCATTCTTTCTACAATACTTGGTTCTCTCTCCAAACCCACAGTAGTAGCCATGACTTGCACAGAAGAACCTTTTCATGATGTATTCTCTCTCTATATTGCTTAGCAGCCATAGCTTGCACTAAAGAAGCTTCCCATGATGCATTGTCTCCTTTGCATTTTCGTCTCACCATTGCCAACCCTCTCTATGTTTCTTTGGCTCCCTTTCTGGCTTCTTTCTCTATCCACAATGCAGCTCTAGAGAAGCAACCCTCATCTCCATTCTTCCCATTATTTTTTGATACCATATCCTGCTCCTTCCACTCCTATTCAACCCAAGCTTACAAGCCTACTTTCTTGTAGATGGCACTACAAGACATCACCAATAAGCCTTCTAAGATCCGCCTTCAGGTTGATTTGGAGACAGAATACGCAACCCTACGCAGTAGGCATGTTGCACCCAATATTTCATACGATCAGCTTCGAATGCAAGGAGCAAAGGCCATTGATCTTTGGATTGATGGAAATCTTTATCCACCAGATCCAATATCTGGTGCCCCTCCACCATTCAAAAGCATTACAAGTTTTCTTAAGTTTGTTGGTGATGGTTTCAATGGGCTTCTTGGCTATTGTAGGAGATTACACATGTTGTGGCTAGATGAGGCAGCTGAAAAGAGGCAAACACAATTTGCCTTCGACCAGCTTCAAGCGGCATCGACTAAGCAGATCAATAGTTTGATGCAGAGGATTAAAGAGCTCTCAGAGGAGCTTGAGGTGCAGAAGAATAATCTAGCGGATCGTGTGCGCACAATAAATCAATTTACCGATAATTATGTTCGTCTTCAACACTCCACTCGTAATCTTCGGCGTCGTGTTCACCATTTCACTCACCTTCCCATGGGATATCACGCAAGGCAAAGAAAACGTAAAGCTGTTGGGTTGCTTTCTAAGACAGCAGGCGCATGCAAGAGGCGTAAACAAACAACCAGGTAAAATTTTTTGTAGGAATTATAGCAGCTTTGAGAAGCAATTAATGAATAAAGCATCTCTCATGGGTGACTCTTACGATTGTAGGGCTTGTGCAACAGCTATACTAGGATGTAACAACGCTGAGGACAATGTTAATGCCTCCCTTCTTCAGCATGTCCTTCAGGAGAAGGATATTATGGAAATGATAACAGGTTCTGGTAATGATAAGCTGCGGGAGACCCTTCGTCAACATTTCTTGAAGGAAATCAAAGAAATTGTCACACCCAAAGAGATGCTTGATATATGTGACTCAGCAGGTATTAGCCAGAAAGGTTACAGAGCAATGTACAGGTCAATCACTTTAGGGTTGCGAGCAAAGGGAGTTATGCAATCCTTGCTTCCAACACTTTATAGCTTACAGATGGCAAAGAAGTGTGCTAATGGTGATATTGCATCCATGTTCGAGGGTGGGTACAAGTGGGTGGAGGATATTATGCCAATGCCAACAATCAAACCCTTTGAATACAATGCATATAACAATGTCTACATTTACATGGAAGTGCTACAAAAAGCAATGATTCAGTACTATGGCCTCACACTTGAAGAGACAGGTGGAAATGCCGTGTTTGTCTTGAAGCTGGTGGATGAATGTCAAGTGGTTAAAGGTCAAAGACTGGAGCGTGTTAGTTTAACCTTGATGAGCCGAGCACTTAGAGGAAAGCCTTTAGAGACCCAAGAGTTGGATGCAACTGAAGACAGGAACAATAGGGGTCAAGGGCATAAGCAAGACTACTACGGCATTCAATCAGAGAAGAACATCTGGTGGCAAGCAGCATGGGTCCTCCCAAAAGAGAACCATGATACCTTGAGGTGGTATTTTGAACGGTCTGGCATTCAACATGTCGTCTCTTGTCAGGTCAATGGTCAGAAGCTTGATGTTCTCGGAATAGGCTGCTTTAACGTTGAATGGCACTTGGGTGGCGATCTAAAAACCTTAAAGTGTATGTTGGGTTGTAAAACAGGTGCGAATACTATATTCTCATGTGTTTACTGTTGTCATTCCAAGACAGCAGTAGACTCAAGAGTAAAAGGGAAACAACCTAGCAAAGGCAAAAGTCAAAAACAGGTGGGTGCAAAAAAAGCAATCGTTTTTGATGCTGAACAGAGGAAAGGATCAAAGGTATGGCATAATGGCATATTAAGTTGTGACCAGAGCAAGCCACCTAGTCGTGACCAGGAGGACAATGCTTGGAACCCAATCTTGGAAATTCCACTATGTCAAGTGCATGTGTGCACATTACATGCAAGACTCAGGATTTTGGATAAGCTATTGATGCTCCACATAAACTATGTCTGGAACATGGAGCCCGAAGATCGACGAGAAGAGTCAATACGTGCACTAGAGGGTGTACTTTCCTCTATGGGATTACATGCTGGAGCAGTGGTCTTGACAAAGGACAGAAAATCAAACCCTACACAAGACAACCCTAATAAAATTTGCATGGGTGGATCAAAGGCAAGACACTTGCTATCAAACCACTTGGGTTCTCATAGCCACACTGACTTTGAAATTTGGAAGAAGATATGTGATGTCACAACATATCGAGGAAATGATGCCAGGCTTGGCCTAAAACGTGCACATGTATGGGAGGTGTGTAATAAAATGGTCGATCTTCTAGAGCGACCTCACCTGGATGACCATGGTATTGAGGCACTTAAACAAGCCACTTGTAGATTCACAGAAGAAATGGTCGAGGCATGGGGAGAAACACACATTACTCACTACATGGTAATGTTGTATTTCTTGTGTCCTTGTAGTATGTTCTTCATACTGTTTATTGACTTTTTGTAATTTTCTATGCAACATATATTGTATGCACATGGGCCATACTTTCTCGATAGATATGGCTCTTTAGCACTTTGGAGCAATCAAGGCATGGAGAAATCACATTACCAAGCAAAGGCTGTGTATTTTAATAAGGGCACTCGCCATGGTGGTGGCAAAGTCAAGAGTAATGCACTCCATGAAATGTTCAACTGGTTCTATCGCGTTCTGGTTGGCAAAAAAAGGCAGAAAAGTCGCGGCAATTTGTCTCTTAGGCATCAAATAATGAAAACTGTTAATGCAAGAAGAACTGAAGGATACAACAGATCAAATGCTAGGGAGAGACTACGACAGCGGGTAGCAAGCAAGCGTCGGTGTGGTTCCTAATGGGCTTAAACTCTCTGATTATAATCTTTTTGTGTTTTTAAATTTTCTAAAAGTTTTAAAAAATTATATTTATAGACATATTTAAGTCATTTTTCATTTATAGCCACCACATTTCAATTTCTTCTTTGTGCTCTACTCTCTCTTGCCCTCCCACTATCTCTTGCACTCGTACATACCTAGGCCATGCCAGAAGAACAGGAGCAAGACTTGCGGTTTTTCGATCAACTCGGCCCACTACCTGCTACAGCAAAAAGGACAAGTCTACCTATCGTAACAGAGCAAGAGGCAAAGGAGATGAGAGAAGAAGAGCGCAGGAAGGAGGCCGAAGAAGCGCAACGCAGGAAGGAAGCTGAAGAAGCAGAGCCTAGTAGAGAAGCAGAAGAAGAGCGGCGTCGAAAAGAAGCCGAGGAAGGTCAAGGGCAACCACCGGAGATTGTTATTGAGGCCGACACCCTAGAACAGCTAGAGGTTATCTTACAGAACAGGGAGGTCGAGCTCTTGTCCTACGGCATCACGAAAGATACCATTGACAAAGAGTTTGCTCTTGTGAGGGCAGCTTGGGAGACAGAAATGCAAAAGAGACAGCAGCCCAAAGAGGACGCAAGGAGGGCAAGCCAAGCACAGCCACAGGCAGCCACAACATCCAGACGGCCAGTCAAGAAGTGTGGTAAAAGAATGGAGGGCAAGTTTCGGGACCAACAAGAAGAGGAAGAGCGTGCACAAAAGAAAAAGAAGTTCAGGTCTGAATGACCACCGTGGGAGAATCAAAGACCACCACCGCCTCCACCAGTTACAAAGAAGAAGAGAAAATGGAGGCCAGGGACAGTCGCGCTACGAGAGATTAGGAAATATCAAAAAAGCACAGATCTTCTCATCCCCAAGGCACCATTCTCTCGACTGGTGAGAGAAACAATGGAAAAATATTCTGACAGGGTTGACCGCATACAGAGCACAGCTCTTGAAGCTCTTCAAGAAGCTGCTGAAGATATTGTAGTTTCTGTTTTTGAAGACTCAGTGCTGGCTATAGTACATGCCAAGAGAGTTACTTTGAAGCCTGTAGATATGTCCCTAGCCCTACGTCTACGTTTAGAGCGTAGCCTTCTACCTCAATAGGCTAACCCACTTTGTAATTCTCCCTACAAAATTTTGTAATGTTCCCAAATTCCTTTGTAGCTTTTTCACACATTAATGAAAGCTTTGTGAGTTGTGTTACATTCTTTGTTGAGTCCATTTTTTTTGTATGCTCAGTGCCAATGAACATTTCATTTAAAAAATATAAAAGCACTATACACACAGGAAAAAACACACACAAACACACACACACACACACACACACACACACACACACACATATATATATATATATACACACACAAACATATATACACACACATATATATACATATACAAATATATATACATATGCACATATGTATATATATATGTACACACACACACACACACACACACACACATATATATGAATATTTATATATACAAAAAATGTAGATCCTATAAAGTCACCTAGAGACCCTTATAGAGTGCCTTATGAGCCTCAAGGCCAAAAAAATAAAAAAAAATAAAAAAAAATGCCATGTGCGCTACGGCGCGTTAATCGCTAGTTTGACCAGGTCAAAATGGCGATTTACGCGCCGTAGCGCACATGGTATTTTTTTTTATTTTTTTTTGATATCTTTGGTCTGGTGAGGCTCATAAGACCCTTTAGGTGCCCTAACAGCCCCAAATCTTATATATTTATATAAGATATTATATATATTTATATATATCTTATAATAGCCTTAAAATCTTATAATATCTTATGTCTTATGTATATATATCCTATATATCTTTTATATATATATATATATATTATATATATATATCTTTCAATAGCCCCAGAATCTTATATATATATATAGGTACACACACACACACACACATATATATATATACACACACAAACATATATACACACATATATATACATATGCAAATATATATACATACACACACACACACACACACACACACACACACACACACATATATATATATATATATATATATATATGTACACACACACACACACACACATATATATGTATATTTATAAATACAAAAAAGGTAGATCCTATAAATGCACCTAGAGACCCTTATAGAGTGCCTTATGAGCCTCAAGGCCAAAAAAATAAAAAAAAATACCATGTGCGCTACGGCGCGTTAATCGGTACTTTGACCAGGTCAAAATGTCGATTTACGCGCCGTAGCGCACATGGTATTTTTTTATTTTTTTTTGATGTCTTTGGTCTGGTGAGGCTCATAAGACCCTTTAGGTGCCCTAACAGCCCCAAAATCTTATATATTTATATAAGATATTATATATATTTATATATATCTTATAATAGCCTTAAAATCTTATAATATCTTATGTCTTATATATATATATATCCTATATATCTTATACATATATATATGTATATATATGTATATATATATCTTTCAATAGCCCCAGAATCTTATATATATATATAGGTACACACACACACACACACATATATATATATATGTATATATATACATATATGTACATATATATATACATATATGTGAGTGTGTTTACATCTATAAATACAATATTTTTTCATACCGCTCTAACCCAATCTCGATTACTTTTTTTAATCACGATCTCAATTAAAATGAATCCTAAACAATATTTTCTATGAACACATGAACAAAATCTTAAAATTGCGAGGCTTGAAATGGTATATCACAAGTACGCCAGGAAAAATCACAACTTACAATGCACAACAAAAAAATTTTATTAAACTTGGAAGAGAAGTTTGCATTACATCTTTTTAATAAGCTCTTGGAAGAGCTCAGGAGAGAGAGTTCTAGAGGCTAGTTTCTGGCCTAAGCTTTGGAATACATCACTCGGCTCATTGATTCCTTGAGCCTGAGAAAGGGCACAATGGCCTAAAACTGAGCCGGGATGGTTGCCCGTGAAGCAATACAAGGCAGCTTCCCTAGCTACCAAAATACATTTATTTATGTTCGAGGCTAAGGGGTTCTCCGACAAGACTGCACTAAGTGCTTTACATTTTAGGAGCTCGGCATAGGCGATCTCTGCATAGTCTAAATGAAAAACCCGCACTATGTCGGCTCAGGGCAGGTATGTAGTGCCAAAGGGATGCATCTCGACCCTCTGACTTTGGCCGCGTTCCTCCTACGCGCATAGCAAACTTGTCCACTTCAAAAGCAGTCTGTCAACATGTCAATATAGAAGTTAGGAAGCGTGAAATGATACAACTAAAAATAATTTGCTTTACAACTAAGAAGTAAGGACATACCTCAGTTGCATCGTCACTTGCAACATTCGTCAAGTTTATGCTTCCTTGGTCTTGAGCATCGCCAGCAACCAAGGGCATGTGTGGTTCAAAGGCAGCTACGCTCTCATAGAATTGCACTTCTTGCTTTATTTCAACGAGCGCTTTGGCCACTACAACTTCCAAGGTACTGCTACCAATATCATATGCAAGCGCTTTTGTGAGGTTGTCATCTTCAAAAGAGATTTTCACTTTTCCTTTGTCTTGACCCCCAGCATTCACGGCAATAATAGAAAGTGCCTCATCCTCACGAAACCCGAGTGTCTTGGCAATGTCATCCAAAAACAAAAACTCTTTCCCATCAATAATGATTGGATGCAAAGACATGATAACAAGGTCTGGGACCTCCTCGAGTACTTCATCGCCCTCTAGAACTAGGTCCGGAACCTCCTCGGGGACATTATCTTGTAGAGCCACCAATGCCATTGAGGCCTCCCATTGTTCTGTAACATTCTCTTCCTCAGCATGGGCCTCTTGGACCTGCTCCATTAGCTTTACTTTGCCCTTTTCTTTTTCCTTGCCACTTTCTTTCGCCACACCCTCTTGTAACAGAAGGACCAAAACCATGTCCCAGCTTAGGAAAGAAGTGCCGATGTTGCCCATTTGTAGATCCAGGAGTAAGTCTTCCTCCTCATTTCTGTAGTCCTTTTCTGTGAGGGATTTTAAAAACCTGGATAGGCGAAATCTAAAATTCTTGTCTTCCCTGCTTGATGAGGTCAACTGGAACCCATAAGCCCTCATCACCCTCAAACATGATGGAGTACGTGCTGATGTGTTCATCCATATACTGAATGACATCTGTAAAAGCATCCGCGTGTAGATGCATTGTTGCACGCACATCAATTGCTCCCTCAAACATAGGGACGATCTCATTAACCCTATGAAGTAACTCAAGCTTTCCTAGCTGTGCAATAAGTGCGTCAAGTAGAGGTGCCATGTCTATGAGTGATTGGAGGAAATAGAGAGTGTGTGATATAGAAAGGTGTGCGAAATTGAGAGCAAGTGTTAGGAGAGAACGATAATTGTCAATTGATGTAAATGAGTAAAGTATCGTTTATAAATGGGCGACCTTGTTATAAAATTTTTAAAAACTTTTAAAATTTGTAAGAACCAAAAAATTTTAAAAAAATGGTATGCGAAAGCAAGAACGTATCCTTCCATCGCAAGGTCATTTCCAATTTACTAGTGGCTCACGCCACAGATGCTTGTGTGACCAACCTTACACTATCACAAAAAAATAAAACTTGCACAAGACAATTGAAAAACCTTAATAAGACAATGAGGCAAAAAAATTGAAATTGTATTTACTTCAATTCAAGATTACATATCCAGTGGTTATCTGATAGCTACATAGCCAGGGAAAGTAATTTCTCTACAAAGAAAAGATCGTTCCTTCCTTTTGCGCACTACTCTACCATTGATTATCAAAGCAAAATCACCACTCAGAAGAACTAAGTAGTCACGTAAGTTGGCAAGGGACCAGTCATCATTCACAGTAACATCTTCTACATCCCCACCTTGCATGGATATATGTAGCACACCCTGTTCTGTAGAGGTTGTGTCGGAGTCTAACGCCTCCCATTCTCCATTTGTAAGCTTCCATCGCCTGTAAGGAAACGCAATGGACAACTGTTGCTTGGCAATATGATAGCGCATCACAACCTTCTCAATAATTACTCCGCATCTGATGGTGTCTCCATTGTGTTGAACAACTTTTTTATCCCATGCAGGTGATAAGAAACAAGTCAGAGCTCTCTCCCCCTTTGCAATCCATAAAGTTGGGGTACGATGTGTGTCACTTGTACGGAACAGGTACACAAAGAGGTGTAGAGGTATGAAGCAGGTTATGGTTGCTTTGTGAGATCCATATGTGCACTTCATAGCATTTTGCACCTTGCTTTCGATCTGCAAACAAGCCATGGCCACTGAAGCATTGTCTGGAATTGGCCATTCAATAGATGTGAGAGTTGGCGTAGGTTTTGGAACTAATTTTCCAGTACCATTTGCTGTCGTGGGAACCACATATGTATCCTCATAGAAGAAGATGTTTCGTGCAAGAAGTTGTGCAGCTGGACACCCTCCAAAGATTAAACTACCAAGCTCCACATGGTATGCTTCAAAGGTTCCTGAAATTGCCTCCATAGGCTCCCACTCACTATAGTTTGAGGGAAAAATATCTACGCACAAGAACAAAAGAACAATCGAAGCAGTGCTCAGTATACCATTATTAGCACACAATTGATTTAAAAACAAGAATATAAAGTGGTGAAATAACTTACAATTTGCAGGAAATCGTTGACGTTGGTCATGGTCTGCTAGTTTCAGCTCTGTTGCCTTGTAAACATGTTGGACCTTGGCTAGCTTTTTTCCATCACGATCTTGTTTGAGCTCCAATATCCGCCCTTTCCAATGGTGACTTTGTATATCAACGTATCGCTTTGACACCTTGTGGCTTCCTCTTGTACTAGGCTGCATCGTAATCCAATTCCACTTCTCGTACTGTTTGATGTTCCAGTGCCCATCCTCATCTTTACCACTGCTACAAGAGAGAGATTGAATACTGATCGGAGGCCTTCGAGCTCTAGAAGAAGACATCAGATGTATATATTAGAGAGATTATAAACCTTGATGGCAAAGAAAAATAGAATGGTGAGAAAAAAACTTAGACTAGGGAGATGTAAAAAAGAGAAGGAGTTGTAGAGCAAGTTCCAAGGGCTTGGCTGTGCTATTACTGCACTTTGAAAGAGGATATTGGAGGGGGTGAGAGGAGACAATGAGTAAGATTATGAGAGCCAAAGCATTTGCAACTCAAGCTTCCATAGCTTGGCTCCACTGTTACACTCTGTAAAAGGAGGTTGGACAAGGTAGAAGGATGTAAGTGAGGATCAAACTTCCCTAGCTTCTGAGAGGAGGTTGCAGATCAAGCTTCCATAGCTAAGCTCTGCTGTTACACTCTGTAAAAGGAGGTTGGACAAGGAAGATGGATGAAGTAAGGAAATGTAAGTGAGGATCAAACTTCTATAGCTTCTGAGAGGAGGTTGCAGATCAAGCTTCCATAGCTAAGCTCTGCTGTTACACTCTATAAAAGGAGGTTGGACAAGGAAGAAGGATGAAGGAAGGAAATGTAAGTGAGGATCAAACTTCCATAGCTTCTAAGAGGAGGTTGCAGATCAAGCTTCCATAGCTATAGATCTAGGTTTCTGAGTGAAGAGAGAGGTAGATCAAGAGGTAGATAGCTAAAAGAAGTAGTCTAGAGAGTGAAAAACGCCCTGCTATGAGAAAGGGGGAAGAGAGAGCGTTTTGGAGGGAACGTGGGAGAGAGGGATAGTGGAAAGTGAAGGGGAATGTGCATTGAATGCATGGGAACTCGTTTTTGGGCCTCTATCACTTTAGAGACCTTAGTTAATGATGGCTGCAGCTATCCTTTTCTATAAAAAATAGGGGAAAAATGCATATACGTTTTAAATTTTTGAGTTTTAGTTGATTTTGAAAATTTAAAAAGAGCCTATTTAGCCTATTATTCTAAGTTTGACCACTACCTTCTAGGCTCTTACAAACCATTGGTTTCAGTCCACATGTAATCTCCCTATTTGTCTATTTCTTAATCACCTCCATTAGGCAATGGCAAATTAAAGGGCCCAAAAAGACTCCATTGAGTTCCTAATGATTCGTCCATTGAGTAGTAGTAACACGCGTTCCAATCGCCATATCGACAATCCACGTGCAAAATCACCAAAATAAACCAATAAAATAATATTTTTATTTAGTAAATATAAAAATTTACTTTTAAAAAAATACCAAAAATTAGAATAAAGAAAAAACAACAACAATTAACTAGAGATTGCTCTGATACCACTGTTAAAACCCTAAGATCTCTCTAGATAATCAACATGCATAAACATGCATAAATAAGACATAAACTCTACCACCCAACCACGCTCGAGCCCAAGGGTTGCACACATGAAATATAATGGAGTACCACATACCTTAACCTTGGTGTCCCATACCACCAAGAGGTATGACTCCGATATAACAGCACTCAGCTCTATAGTGAAATGGCAAGAATATAGATACAATCCTCTACACACAAGAGAACATCCCTTGAGTGTGCCCCATGTCCCTATTATATAGGAGGGCCCTCAAGTGACTCTTGACTCTCCATTTCCCATGTGTGACCCTTGGATGCCTGACCCTAACCTTAACCCTTAAGGTTAGTCCTAACCCATGCTCCACTAGAGCTTGTTTCCATGCTCCCATGCTCACAAGCCTAATGTGGGTTAGCCTCCTAGTATATGCACATATAATGTGCACATAACAGTCGCCCAGTCCACGGCCTGGGTGCCCGGATCAAAGAAGTCCACCCATCGCTTGCTCTACACCCACCCCTTCAGCCATCGCTTGCTCTACACCCACCCCTTCAGCAGCAGCTGCTGCTGGGTACCCAACAGGGTTCCGAGTGAGAAACGAGCAACAGCTCCAGGTGCTGCTCCTTCTTCGAACCATGGCACACCACTCCACGCTTGTCGGACGAAGATCCCGACCACCGAAGCCATCGCCCATCTCCCATGAATGATCTCGGCTTCTCTGTATACTAGGTCATCTCAAGAAGATCACTTGCAGGTATTTTTATTTCAAACAAAAAAAAATATTTGTTGCAGACATTCAGGTGTAGGTTCAGAGAATTTTGGGGGTTTGGCAAAATTCCCCTTTGCATATGAAGCACCATAAGTATACTTCTCAATTTGATGTAGAATTGCCAAAAATTGAACGTGTTGCTTTGCTTGGAATTTGGGGGTTTTTCAAATTAAGTTCAAAATCAGAAAATTAAGCCTCTTCTAGGTACAGAAATTTGGGGCTCTTGTGAAAATTGGGCAATTGACTGCACATTGAAGCAATTGCACTGCATAAAAATTGGGGCTTTTCAGTTTGGAGCATGTAATTTGGGATTACAGTAGTGATTTGTCACATATATATACACATTGTGTGTAATTGGACAATTTGGTGTAGGTTTATACTTGCTTTCAGGTTGCAAGCAAAAAATTTGCACGACATTGGGTTGCCTAGCAGTGCACATTGGTGCTTGGTTGCCTGGTGGTGCACATTGGTGCTTGGTTTGCTTGCAGGTGTATTTTGTCGACATGGCTCAAAATGCTGCAGATGTATTTGGTGTGCTCACCCAAGAGGACAATTTGGATAGATCAAACTAATCCCTCTGGAGTTTCATGATCCGTAATTTGCTAGTAGCCAAAGGGCTTTGGGGCATCGTGTGTGTGGTGACGACACACACCCACTTACCACACATCCAGCAACGCCTCAAAGGGGAGTTGCTCAAAGAGCTCCTAAGGTAGAACTTGCTTCCACACCAGAGCAGAAGAGATGGGACTCTAGGGATGCACAGGCCATGTCCTTGATAGCCCTTTTAGTGAAAAGGTCTATTATTCCACACATTTGGTCTTGCAAGACATTGAAGCTTGCATGGGACACATTGGAAGCAATGTATCAGGTACGCAACGAGGCAAGAGTTGCCTACTTGAAGAGGCAATTGGATCTTCTTTCTATGGATGAGGGTGACTCCAGGTCAGATCATCTCACCAAAGTGAAAGATTTGCAAGAACAATTTCTCAACATTGATGAGGTTATCCCAAATAGACAGCTAGTCACTAGCACTCTTCATTCTTTACCACCTTCCTACTTGGGCTTTCACACCTCTCTCAACCTCTCTATGAGAGGAGGTGGTGATCCCATCACTTTTGAAGAGCTGGTGGGTTTACTCTTGCAGGAAGAGGAAATAAGAGCAAACATATCTAGCAATCGTGGTGGAGACAAGGCATTTACAGCCAAGGATAAGGGTAAAGCAAAGAGCTTTAAGCATGGGGGACAACAGTCTAGTAAGATTGGTCATGGATAGCCCTCTTCTGGTGGTGAAAATTTGGACAAAGGGGATGCAAACAAGCCTAAAAAAAGGGCAAATGTCACTACTGCCATAAGCTTGGCCACTACATCAATGAATGTAGAAAGCAGATTGCAAAAGAGAAAAAGAAAGATCCAGGCAATACTAGCAGACTCTTCTGATGACAAAGCACAGCAATCGGCTAATGTAATTGAGGAAGAGTACACTTTTTTGGTCACATGCACTAGTGACACACCAAGTGCTTCAGACAATGATATGTCTTGCATTGCATCTAACAACAGACAGGATGTATCATGGTATTTTAATACTGGTGCTTCAAGCCACATCACTTCATGCAAAGATGTATTTCAGCGCTTTGTTTATGCTTCAAACGGCCGCACTGTATCATGTGCAGATCATACCACATATCTGTAAAGGGAATTGGAAATGTCATACTTGTTGCGGCCAATGGTGCCAATATATGTATGACAAATGTGTTGTATGTTCCAGGGATAAAGAAAAATCTGCTCTCCATCTCAATCATAAACGACCAAGGTTTAAAGGTTGAATTTGAAGATAGGAAGTGTTTGGTAAAAGAGCCATCAAAGGGTTATGAAATAGTCACTTCCGGAACATGATATAAAGGCTTGTATAAGCTGGAAAGCTATGACAAGCATACTTATGATGCAAATACAATGGCTGTCCACACTCTTACTATGCATGATGCAGAGCTATGGCATGCTCGTTTTGGGCATGTAAATTTTCAGAGTTTGATGCTTTTGCAGAAGCATCATATGGTTGATAATATGCCGCCTCTTGAGTCTCCAACAAGACATGTATGTGAGGGGTGTATTTTGGGAAAGATGCATCGAAAAACATTCCCTAGGGATGGAGCTGTTAGAGCTGAAATTAAATTACATCTCATACACAATGATGTATGTGGTCCAATGCGGACACCATCCATAGGGGGGCATCTTTATTTCGTCACATTCATTGATGACTACTCCAGGTTTGCTTGGGTTTACCCCTTGAAAGCGAAAGCAGAGGTGTTTACATGCTTTCGACACTTTGTAGCAATGGCTGAAAATATGTGTGGATATTGTAAAGTCCAAACACTCCGCTCATATAGAGGTGGAGAATACATGTCAAATGCATTCAAGGATTATATGCTTCAAGGGCATCAAATACCAATGTATTGTGCCTTATACACCGCAGCAGAATGGTGTAGCTGAGAGGAAAAACAGATCTCTCATGGAGATGGCAAGATGCATGGTGAAAGCATAAAAGTTGCCTCACAATTTTTGGATGGAAGCTATAATGTGTGCAACTCACGTGTTGAACAGGTGTCCAACAAAAGATTTGAAAACCATAACACCATTTGAGACTTGGTATAGCCGAAAGCCAAAAGTGGATTATATGCATACATTTGGGTGTTTGGCATACACACATGTGCCAGAACAACTCCGAACAAAGCTAGATGATAAAGCAATGAAATGCTTTTTTGTGGGCTACAGCAATGAGAGCAAAGGATACCATCTTTATAATCCAACAACACGCAGGATTTTTGTCAGTAGAGATGTGGTATTTGCTGAAAATTCAGTATAGCCCATGTACAGCTTGTATAAAAGTCATGATACAAGCATATAGGACATGTTTGATGGGCTATTACCCGTTGCAATTAGGGGGGATTCAGATCAGCTAGCCCCTACACAAGAAAATCCTCATGTAGAACATGTGGAACAACCAGCAATTCAGCCCCCTTCTATGGAAGAAGTTGAAGATCTTGTCAAGGAAGAGCAAACAGCCATAGACATAGCCAAGTCGGTGCCAAGATGGTTGCTGAAAACTTTGCAATATAGCAAACTTGCAGCTCCATTGACAGGCAGAACAAGGGCTAGTTCCAGCCATGCATAGTTCCAGCCATGCATTGAATATGCATCATGAATATGCATCATGGGGAGTCTGCATTAGTCATGGGTTGCAGAAAGGCAAGAATGTCATTGGAACAAAGTGGGTGTACAAAGTCAAAAGGAAGTCTGATGGTACTATTGACAGGTACAAAGAAAGACTTGTGGCTAAAGGCTATTCTCAGAAAGAGGGAATAGATTATAAGGAGACTTTTGCTCCTAATTCGAGAATGACTACAATAAGATCAATGATTGCATTGGCTGCACATAAAGAATGGAAAGTGCATCAATTGGACATCAAAACTGCATTCTTAAATGGGGATTTACAGGAGGAAGTATATGTAAATTAGCCCATTGGTTTTGTAGTTCCTGGTGAGGAACATAAAGTTTGTAGGCTACACAAAGCATTGTACGGGTTAAAGCAAGCTCCAAGAGCTTGGTATGATAAAATACATGCTCATCTATCTAGCCAAGGTTATGTGAATAGTCCAGCTGAAAGCACATTGTATGTGAAGAAAACCGGTGCCAATATTCTCATAGTCATCTTGTATGTAGATGACATGCTCATAACAGGGACTAGCAAAGCACAAATTTCAGATTTCAAGGCTGATTTGAAAGCTGAATTTGATATGTCAGATTTGGGGCCTTTACACTACTATCTCGGCATACAGTTTATGCATAGAGATGATGGCATTGTTATGCAGCAAACTAAGTACATAAAAAGTTTGTTAAAAAGGTTTCACATGGATGAATGTAAGCCAATTTCTACTCCAGTAGAACCAGCTGTACAGCTTACTATGCATGATATTGGAGAGCCTTTTGAGGCCGGCATTTACAGCCAGGCAGTGGGATGCCTCATTTACTTGTGTAACACGAGGCTTGACCAATCTTTTGGGGTGTCTTTGTTAAGAAAATTCATGCACAGCCTAGGCACAAAGCATTTGCAAGCAGTCAAACGTATTTTTTGTTATCTTCAAGGTACCCTGGATCTTGGTTTGTTCTATCCCAGGGGGCAGCTTGCAGCTTTATGGATACAGTGATTCAGATCGGGCTGGTGATTATGATACCAGGCAATCCAGTGGGAATTATTTTTTTCTTGGCAGTTCATGCATATCTTGGTTTAGAAAAAAGCAACACATTTACTTGTGAGGCTGAGTACATGGTAGTCTTCACAACTACAGTAGATTGTGTATGGTTGAGGAGATTATTGGCTGATCTTCGTGTGAGTGTCAGCAGACACCCACCACCATTCTCACTAATAGCTAGAGTGCTATGACCGTGGCACGAAATCTCGTATTTCATGCACGTACCAAGCACATTGAGATTCATTATCACTATGTCAGAGAGAGGTTATATGCAAGGGAGATCAGTTTATCTTATTGCCTTACACATATTGCCTTACACAGGATAATGTTGCAGATCTATTCACAAAGGCTTTACCTCGAGAGAAGACCACCAGGCCTCAAAGTGGTTACAAACTATGCCAAGTACCCAGTGGAGCGATAGACAGCACTGGTCGAGTCAGTTGTTCCAACAATTTGGAGGAATGATTGAGTATGTACTAGGTAAGAACAACCCTGTCTCGCAGATGCTCTGAGTCACAAAGGTAGTATTCAAATAGTATAGGAGTCCACTGTGTTGGAGATACAAGGAAAGAATTTAGACAATATGAAGACACAGTATATAGAGTGTCCAGAATTTGAAACTCCTTACAGTATGGCCCTTTATTCAGAACCAGGTCATTATACTATTCAGGAGGGTTGGCTCTTTTATGAGAGTTGACTATGTGTTCTCAAGGAGAAACGATCGGCACTCCTCCATGATGCCCATGATTCACTTGTTGGTAGTCATCATGGGATCAACAGCTTGCATTTGGCTTTCTCTACTAGCTATTTGGTCAGTCTTGCTTCATGGTCTTGCTCTTCCTTTTCAATCATCCATCGACACCATTGTTCCATTGAGGAACTTTTTTCTTTAGGTGTCTCTTGTTGGGCCACGGTTGCCTATAATTCTGCCAGTTTTTTTTCCATCTGCACTCTTTCAAGTTGAATCCGGAGTTTCCTTATCTACTCCTTTAGCTTTTGGTTGTCTTCGTCTTCTTTTTGTGGAAGCGTTTCTTCGAATGGTTCTTCTTCTTTAGCGATGTCTTTGGAGCTTGATGCCATTGTGGATGGCGAGTGGTTTTTCCTGATCTCAGCTTTACCATCCACAAGATACCCTCACCCTAGGTTTCCTGGTTGAATCACATCCCAAGCTCTGATACCAATGTAGCATGTGCCGAGCTAGGACCATGTGAAACAATGAAGCCTTTCTTTAAACCTAAGTTTAGTGAGTCTTTAGCAATCCTTTAAAATAGCATACATGAATCTGAAAGAGATGAAGTAGAGACGACATCAAATGGGGTCCCGAATTACCCACACTGAAGGGCCCTCCTACAAGCAGGAGTATTTGCTCTATTTCTTCTTCTGAAGAACTATATACAAGCTGAACTGTGTCCACCAGACTGAGCAGACAAACTGACTGATTGACTGCCAAATTCAAGGACAAAGCGACCATACACTGGGTAGAATTGTGTATAAGCTTTAGGCGACTGTGAAGCAAACTTCGAGAGAATACACCAGCCTGAGACTGAGGGTAGGTGTGCTGAATACTCGTGAAGAGACTAAGCTTCTTTGCCTTGGGCTACGAGCACAAGTATGGCTATAGGTATGCACATGCTAGAGCCTAGGCATACATGCTTGACTTCTGATGATAATCTTTGATTTATGACACGATTTTTGGACTGAACTGATCTTTCCCTTTCATATGCTTCAGGGTGCTTAGTTAGCTACCTCAAAAGCTTGTTGGCTAGCAATAAATGCCCACGACTCGCATTAAATGCCTAGTCGGCTGGCTACCATACCTAGCCCCGACAGGAGCCCAAGTCCACAAGGACCTGGCCGACAGCCTGTACAGGAAATGAGGGGCCTGCCACCTTGTCTAAGTACCCCTTGCAAGGCATTGCCCAAGTTAGGGCTGGCCCCTCTTCTACATGGAATGTAACTGAGTGCTTAACCTGCATCCAACTGCTATGGCTGACATCGACATGTCCTATATGATGAACACTTGCTAAATTCTCCACAGTGGGTTAAGAGGACTGACCAAACACTCTTAAGGCTTAGAGACTGACCTATGTAGCTCGTGTTGACATGTCCTAGACTGGGCTCACAAAGGGGTCATGGCATATGACAAATATATCCTAAGAGGTACTACTTCTGTACATGATTCTTGTTGGATATATCACTCAAATCCATTCAAAGGTTGAAAGGGGCTATATAACCTTGAATACTTTACTCAAGATACATCCTCAAAAGGGCGCCTACTTCAAATATAGCCTAGAGGGAATATTGCTCATTTATGGCATACCCACATGGGGGAGATGGCATACCCACATGGGGGAGATGGCCTCTTATGCTTGTAAGACATCATAGGTGATGTCATGTGGTCATGTACTACTTGCCTATATAAGAGGCTCTTGCTAATGAAGAAGTAACTCGTGTATTTCCATGATTATGTCCAAGCTATGTCTCATTAGTATCTCCTAATCCACTCTTAATCATGTTTCTAATCATGACCTAACCATGACTATAATCATGTTTGATCCTCCTTAGTTTTGTTAATCCACTCCCAATACCAACATTTGGTATCAGAGCCACGTTAATACAACCTCATCCCTCTCATTTGCCTCATCATTAGTGTTTAATTAGCTTAATCATAAGCTTATCCCTTCCTATTTCATAGCCTGAAATATAGGGTTGCCTTGGAGCATCCACAGCTCACACTCGCCTCCACAATTTCGTACGGGATTCAAGCTATGCATTCTCAACATCATAAAGAAGCTGCAGCTTGGTGGAATTAGGCGGATTTTGCGCAGAGACGCCAGCATTGCAGACGAAACCGGCGCCAATTTTTTTGGGGGAAATCGGTCCACCGATTGAACCAGTGCAAGATTCACTAATTTGCCTTGGCTTTGGGGGTTTTCAATAGCTGCAAACACGCCTGTGCAGTCATTTTCTTGAATGGTTTAGTGGTTTGGTGGCTTCAGGTCTGACATAATCTCAGAAAGCTCATTTGATAACAGTTAAAGCATGAATGATTAACTCACTTAATCACTAGTAATTAGTGCTTAATCTGGCCTCAAGTCATTGCTATTGAAGGTGCTAAAGGCATTTGGTGTTTAGACTTAGGCTTCTATCTCATTCAAGGACATCTAGTGATACAATTTTTCAGAAATTGTTGAGCTTCATGTATGTGGTGATATTTCTATATGTTGATGATGTTGTAATTTACATCATTGTTTAATCAATGACTGAACCATCTGATGCTGAATCATCAAATATTCAACATTTGAGGCCTAAGAAGAAAAGCAAAAAGCCGAGGAGACGGGTAAGAAACAATGTCTACAACTCAAGAGCAAACAATGTTTTAGGAGGGCATGATTGGTCTGAATTTTTCATAAATAACCTTCATCTATTTGGTGAAGGTATCTAATCTTGTAAAAGCATTAGACACTGCCCTTGAGGGATACTCAAGTAGTAAGACCTTGCTTTATCATCATGTCTACATCCTCATTTCATGTTGATAAGTTTAATGGGGTAGGCTTTCATACCTGGCAAGTTAGAGTAAGATTTATTCTCATGAAGAAAGGTCTGTGGGGAGTTGCTAGTGGAAAGGAGAAAAAACCTACCACTAGAGATGGTGAACAAGGATGGTTACCTAGGGATGAGAAAGCTTTTGCCATAATTGCATTAGGTCTAAGTGACAACTACATACATCATATCTCTAATGCAAACAACTCAGCTGAAGCATGGGAAATCTTAGAGAAATTATTTGGGGCAAAAGGGAAGCATTCCAAGATAGGGCTGAAAATCCAATTCTTTAAACTTGAAAAGAAAGCTTTTGAGTCTTTACCTTCTCATCTTAATTATATGAAAAGCCTAATGTCACAACTTGCAACAATAGGAGCACCAATAGATGAGGAAGATGCCATTGCAGTTTTATTGAAAAGCATGCCTTATGATGAATATGGGCACTTAGTGTCAACTCTCATGAATCTTCCGGATCCTACTTTAGAAGCCATTGAAGCTGCACTCCTTGAGGAGTACAAGAAGAAGCAAGAGAATATAGGGATAATGGAAGGGGCATACTTCTCCAACAACAAGTCACACTTCAAGAAGAAGAACTTCATCGACACAAAAGGAAAGAAGAAGACTTGTGGATTCTGCGGCAAGGACAATCATATTGAAGAAAATTGTTTCTTCAAACAAAAGGCACAAAAGGCATTTCTCGCAAGTCAAGACAAAGAAGAGCTGCAAGAAGAGGCCTCCGAAGAGGCCAATTTTATCGAAGAAGAATGGGCCTTTTGAGTAAAATCAAGGGATAGCCCATACCATGTTTGAAAACCTCTCCATCCTAAACATAACTATCTCATTGTAAGCTTTACTATGGTATTCTAGCATCATCCATCATTGCTAGCATTGTAAACCTAACTGGAATAAGACCTACGGGCACCAGCATGGTCATCATAACTAGTTCTTGTATGTTGTAACTAGAACCTAGAATTGCCATCATAAAGGTAGCATTGTCATGGATTTGGTTGAAGGAGGGTTTGTTGGATATATCACTCAAATCCATTCAAAGGTTGAAAGGGGCTATATAACCTTGAATACTTTACTCAAGATACATCCTCAAAAGGGCGCCTACTTCAAATATAGCCTAGAGGGAATATTGCTCATTTATGGCATACCCACATGGGGGAGATGGCATACCCACATGGGGGAGATGGCCTCTTATGCTTGTAAGACATCATAGGTGATGTCATGTGGTCATGTACTACTTGCCTATATAAGAGGCTCTTGCTAATGAAGAAGTAACTCGTGTATTTCCATGATTATGCCCAAGCTATGTCTCATTAGTATCTCCTAATCCACTCTTAATCATGTTTCTAATCATGACCTAACCATGACTATAATCATGTTTGATCCTCCTTAGTTTTGTTAATCCACTCCCAATACCAACAATTCTTGCATTATTGAGCCAGTTTGTCACCGTGTACCACAGTGATGAGAAAACGTGGTGCTCATGCTAGATCAAGTATGTGGAGAGGAGAGACTCACAAAATACAAGAATAATATCTTGCTTATTAAGTTGCTTATACATATAACTAGGCCTTGCTCTCATGCAAAATGCCTCATAGCCTCACCTTTAAATAGGTGAACAAGTGGACCTCAAGTCCATTCACACTCACACCCTTCTCTCACCCTTCTACATAACCTTAGTCTCTTAATACCCCCCCTCAATACCAACTATGGAAGGATGGAATAGGTGGTATTGGACATAAGATGCCTTTATAACATTAGGCGTACAAGGCTTGGAATATAGGTGTGATTATCTAGGATTTACAAATGTGTTCCTAGAGCCTTAGAGGCTAATTCATTGTTGCCATCTAAGTCTTTATTTGTTGTCGATGAAGATGTACACCTTGATGATGGTGCACCCCACTCTTTGTGTTTGCTTGACTTCTTGTGTGATTATCTAGGATTTACAAATGTGTTCCTAGAGCCTTAGAGGCTAATTCATTGTTGCCATCTAAGTCTTTATTTGTTGTCGATGAAGATGTACACCTTGATGATGGTGCACCCCACTCTTTGTGTTTGCTTGACTTCTTGTAGTAGATGACATGTTTGTGACATCCATGCCATTGCTTCCACCATATGCTTTCCACCTTGACCATTCTCACACAATGATCATAAGCAGGCTGCCACCCTTTCTTAAGTGGTTTGCTTTTAGATGGTCCTCCAACATGCTTTATGCTTCCTTGAATAATATATCTCCTCCATGAGTAATGAGGTAGATTTAAATGGGAAAGGGAAAGGGAGGGTCTTACCACTTGCCTTATGCATTGGTCAAGGGCAGTGTCTACTCCACAATTACAATAGCTTTTATGCATGTTGGTTAAATGATACCCTTTAGGGTTTGAAGTTACAAGCTTAATGAGTAATTGGTTGAGATAAATACTCAAACAAATAAGGTTTATCATCTTTGGCTCAAGAAGGAGAGGGCATGGCTCATAATGTTGCCAATGCCTCTTACAAAAGTAATGCCAAAAAATGCTTAAAATCATGACAACCAACAAGGTAGAGCATTTAGGGATGCTATGCTCAACCTTACAACTCATCTTGGATGATGAAAATGCAGAATATGTAGCGGAATGAAATGCCTTGGGCTTGGGAAATGAGAGCATATGGCTCATGGCATGCCTATGCCTCTTACAAACAAGGGCCTCAAGGGTAATAAACATAAACATTGAAGATGAGCACTTAATGTACATGTGCCCAACTTTAAGAACACTCAAAAATCTGAGTTTTATGATAAAAAACCAGAATTCTTCAACCTCTTTAGCTTATGAGATGAAGACTATTGGTTCATGGTTGCACCATTTCTTTTTGGAAGAAGCGGTTGATGATGAAGACTTGAAATGTAGCACTTATGGTGTGTGCCCGGCCTCCATGTTGATGAAGAAGAGCCTCCGTAATGTAGATGACCTCCTCCTTTGATGATTAAGACCACCTTAGTGTTTAGCAACACTTTAGTTGATGATTAATATCACCATTTGTGTGTATAAAACACAATTAGTGCTAAAAAGCACATTTTTAGTGTAAAATAACACTTATTTTGGTGATTAACTCACCATTAGTGTTTAATAACACTATGAGTGTTTAAAAACACTTTAAGATAACCTCCCTTTGCTGGATTAACAGAGTGATTAGTATTAAACAACACAATTAGTGCTTAGAAGCACACTTCAATCACTTTGAAAGCTTAAAACTTGATGTCGGTGTTGAAGCTTGACGGGTATGAGGTTTATGGCTACCTCATGTAGATGGAAAACACTTCAAAATCAAGATTAGGACCAGCAATACTAATGCACTCTCACACTTGAGTGGGAGAGATGATTAGAGAGAGCAAAAACCCAAAAACAAGCTTTAATGGAGAGCTTGAGGTAAGAAAATGAAGGCTGCCCTGGTATTTTGTCTACAGCCGTTGCGTCGATGCTCCATTTGGGCTCAAATAAGAGCTGTAGGGTGTCCACTCCATGGGCTACTATAGTCCTAAGAACCCATACCAAATGGTGGCTTAGAGGCGCTTAATTCTTGTACGGCCGACGCTGCAGCTGGCGGGTCACTCAGACTGTAATGCCGCAGCGACGCAGAGAAGATTCATGAAATTGACCATATGAATGTGAATGCCTAGAGCTTATCTTCATCTTTCATGAAGAGGTCGTGGACAGATGAGCCCTCTACACGACTGTGGAAGGCCTCCAAGGGCAGTAGGTTGTGCTCCACAAAAAGGAGATGAGCAAAAAATGGATAATTTTGACCTATTCTCTACAGCACAAAGTTTGAACTCACCTAAGCTCTAGATACCATGATAAGAAACGTGGTGCTCATGATAGATCAAGTGTGTGGAGGAGAGGGACTCACAAAATACAAGAATAATATCTTGCTTATTAAGTTGCTTATACATACAACTAGGCCTTGCTCTCATGCAAAATGCCTCATGGCCTCACCTTTAAATAGGTGAACAAGTGGACCTCAAGTCCATTCACACTCACACCCTTCTCTCACCCTTCTACATAACCTTAGTCTCTTAATACACAGTGCATGGGTGCATGTGAAACTCTTAAAGTAAAGTGGATTGCATAAACTCACAGGTTTAAAGAAGGCTTTGTTGTGTGTTACGATGGTCAACCTATCGCTTGCTACACCAAGCTTGTGAAGATTGTATCAGATTGGGCCTTGGCTATGTAAACCTTGCAATTTGGGATGATGTCACTCCTAGCCAATGGCCGTGATTCGAAAGGTCCCTATAAACAAGCCCAAATGACCATGAGAGTATGCATAACTTTTGTGGGTAGTAATGGCTTCAAATGTAACATGCTAACTATGCGGAAGTGTGATTAATGATGATGATTAGCACTAAGAAAGACATATTAATGCTAATCACATGCACAATGATGAGTAGAGAGAAGGAGAAGAGAGACTCTTTACCCAACCTACTACTAATGGATATTACTGAATGGATGAGTAATTACAATGATTACAGATCACAAATCTGACTCTTGAATGCTATACTATCCTCCTCTGTGCATTAGTGGAAAACCTTGATGTGGAGGTGTACTTGGCTGATCCAGATGTTGTGGCTACAAGCCGTTGGTCTTGGCTCTACAACCTCTGCCTTTGAATGCCTACAAATGACCCATGACTTGCCTTTTTGTAGGGATCTTGATAGCAAGGCATATTCAGGTCAGTTTTGCCTTTTTGACCTACATAATAATGTTCAAAATATCATATTTAGCTACCAAACTATACCCAAAAGGTGTGCCAACTATTGGTCCATTTCTTGGGCAACTCTGGTCTCCATATAGGCTCCCAAAACTGCTTCAAATTGCGGATATATGGCCTCCAACTTTGCCCTTAGGCAGTTCCAAGAAATAATCATGTCTACATGGCACCATCTCAGAAGGTGTGCACCTGACAGCCCCTCTTGCTAAACTTAGAGCAAACCATGCACCTTTGCTTCTTTCTTGACTTGGTCATTCTGTAGGCTCACCTCCCAACTTTTTGGGTCCTTGCCAATGCTACCTCCATTGGAACTTCCATTGGAATTGCTAGCTCTTCTTATGGCCCTGGCCCCTTTTGTCAATGGATGCTTTGCTTACATGGGAGACTCTTCTGTCCTTGTGAAAACTGATGTAGAACTATTCTCATCCTCCTTCGTATTGGATTTAGAGAGACATACTAGAATAGTAGGCGCTTACTGCCTCCTTGAAAATCTACTGGTCATCTGAGATTCTACACTCCTTACTTGAGGTAACTGTCTCCTGATCCACTTCCGGTCCTGGAAGCTCTATGGTATCCTTGGAAACTCCCTCATGTTGGGCTTTAACCTCTAGTGAATTCTCCACTTTCGTGTCTTTCCGTTTCTGCAAATGGCTTTCAAGCGGGCTTGACTTTCTTTAAATTCTTGACCCCATTGAGCTTGTAGTTCTTCGTATTCTTGATGCCTTCGAGCTTCACGTTCTTCTTAAAATTTGGCCATAGCAAGCTTCACCTTCTTCTTTTCTTTGCCAATACGTCTCATCAACCTCACATTTTTCGCAAATACTTCTCATAGGGTGGCTCCTTGGTGATGAAGAAATGCAGATTCTGCCTACTAGACCTAGACTAGACACATGCAGACTCTTCTACATGCAAAATGCAAAACCCAAGGTTTATGCAAACCGATAAATAGAGCTGAAAACTCTTATGTAGGGGCTGATTTGAGGGATGGGAAGACCTAAATTTTGGGCTGAAACCCTCAAAAAGTGAACCCTAAATTGAGAAACTGTAATTCAGCATGCATCATTAAGATGGACTTTTCTACTTTGCGTCTTCAAGAATGCGTAGAAACACAAGAGAAGTTAGTAAAGAAAGCAGATCAATCCCCTCTTTCAACAACTTGTAAATCAGCTTCTCAAGAGCTTTCCAATAGCATGTAGCAATAGCAAATGCTTTTTACTAATAATAATGCATATATTCCAACTTGTCAAGTTCAACTTGTAACATCAAGCTTCAACCAAGCTTGTGGGCAAAGTTCACATTCATCAACACTTCAACTAAATGTTGTAGTAAGTATCCTGAATCTACACGTGCACCCTTATCTAAGTGTTTTATTCATAACTTAAGCTACATAATTCCAAATCCAATGTTTGAGTAGTCTAAACATACCTATGCAAAACAAGTTTTTTGTCTGGTAGAGGTGTGCTCCTCCATAAGTGTAGTAAGCTAAGGGTTGGCCCATAGGCTATAGAATCATCTCTTGAGCCCTATAGCTCATTGGTGTCTAATCCAATGTTAAACGACAAATTATGTGGCGATCCTTGACTTATAATCACACTGGCACTTGATATAAGCAAGTGGAGGAAGCTGGATAAGGCAAGCAGACCTTGTAATTTTATCTATTTTTTGGGGAGAAAAGTAAATCATCTATATGTTTGAAATGAATTCAATCTAGGAGAAGTTATTATGTGTTTTACACTTGTTTATCAAGTTGTAGGCCTGTAATATTTTATGGCCAATCACAAATTCAATAACATATGATAGGGGATGGTTTCCATGGGTAGGTAAGAAAGAAGAAAAGTTTACCAATTATGTTTTTTTAAAAAATAAAGCTTTGTATGGGGGAGAGAGGAAGAATAAGAAGAAGAATGTTTTAATGTCCTAGCAATCAAGAACCCTTGAAGGATTATCTGGCACAAACCAAGATTCTAACTCAAGGGGGCGTGAATTAGGGTGGTTTGACAACTTAATCAATGAGAAAGAGGGTTTAAACCACCTGAGTGGAAAGAGAGAGAGAGCCGCTTAACGTCGACTTTATTGATCTAGAGAGACCAATCAATGGAGAGACTTGAACCTAGGTGGGTCCATGTCATCCCAAAGGCAATCCCAAGAGAAAGAGAGAGAGATTGATTTAATATGTCTCAGGGTGGTTTGACGACCTAATCAATGAGAAATAAGGTTTAAACCACCCGAGTGGAAAGAGAGAGAGAGCCGCTTAACGTCGACTTTATTGATCTAGAGAGACCAATCAACGGAGAGACTTGAACCTAGGTGGGTCCATGTCATCCCAAAGGCAATCCGAAGAGAAAGAGAGAGAGATTGATTTAATATGTCTCAGGCCCGCTTGGGTATCAACAAAACTATTTGGGTGTCGGATACCTAAAGAGTAGAATGGTCGGCCAAACCAGAGTTTATTAGTGTATATATAACAACGTAAGGAATCACAGTCTAGCCTAGGAACCTTGGTTAATGCCAAAAAATGGCTGGTACACCACGCCTTAATGGACGTTCTAATGGAATTTCTCGGTGCAAACTCCTAGGGCGCAAAGCATATCGAGAGTGCTGCAGGATATCAGGGCTGCCAATCCATATTGAGGAATGCCTGATTGCTCATGTGCAGAGTTCCGGCTGCGAGCAGCCTACGAACTTCTCCATGGACGACTTCAAGCTTATCGCAGAGTTGGGTTTCGGGGGCATCGGGACCGTCTTTCTGGCTAGAACTGCTCATGCGGACCGACATAACAATGGCGAGCAAGGTAAGGTTAACTGCAAGCAGGAGGATGATCAATTGGTTGCGTTGAAGGTGATGAGGAAGGAGGAAATTGTGAAGCGGAGTTGCGAGAACAGGGCGGCGATGGAAAAGGAGGTTCTGTGCAATATTGCGTCTGGAGGGCGGAAGAGCCCGTTTCTGCCATCGCTGCGGGGCCATTTCGAGAGCGAGGAGCATGAGGTGCTAGTGCTGGACTACTGCGTGGGAGGAGATTTGAACGCATTAAGGAACGCGCAGTCACCCGACAAAAGATTCTCAGAGACAGCAGCAAGGTAGTAGGTCTGTTGAGTTTGCATCACGTGCATGCATGGACGTGATGTTTCCGGCACGTGCCGAGGATGGCAGGGGCCCTAAAGGAGTCGCTTTCATGAGCTGCATCACGTGCATGCACGGACGTGATGTTTTCTGCACGTGCTGAGGGTGGCAGGTCGGCCAGGGATGCCCTAGAGGCGTCGTCCCGGCCCGGGGGTGCGCCAGTTTTTTTTTCTTTTTTGAAGCTTCTTTTATGCGAGCGAAGTCACTGAGTGTATGATCATTTCTGTGCAGGTTCTACTGTGCCGAGGTTTTGCTCGCCCTTCAGCACCTTCACCAGCTCGGCTATGCCTACAGAGACCTCAAGCCAGAGAACGTGCTTGTCTGCTCCACCGGACACATCGTGCTTACTGACTTCGACCTCTGCATGAAGCTGGCCGGGCGGCGTCCGAACACCACCTCCAAGAGCAAACGGTCGCTCTCCACTCACCACATCGGCAACTTCATCTCCGCCTGCATGGGAGCTCGTGCGGATCAAACGCTATCAAGAGGCAAAGATGACGGACGTTCTTACTCTATGGTCGGAACGGAAGAGTACGTTGCGCCGGAGATTGTGTCGGGCATTGGCCACGATTTCGCCGTGGACTGGTGGGCGCTTGGCGTTTTCCTCTACGAGCTAGTGTCCGGCACTACTCCTTTCAAAGGGCGCAACCGCAGAGAGACCCTCCACAGTATTCTCTCCAAAGAGCCCAAGCTTTGGGACACTTGGAGTCCAGGCCTGCGCGACCTTATCAGTAAGTTACTGACCAAGCAACCCTGCGAGCGGTTGGGGTTCCGAGATGGTGCAACTGAAATCAGATCACATGCTTTCTTCCATGGAGTTTGTTGGGATGAGCTGCAGCACGTCTGCAGGCCGCCTTTCATACCTTCTCCAACTAGTGACAATCTCACGCCCGCGTCTGTAAACAGCGTGAACTCAACAGCTCTTGATTTGAAAGCACACTTGGCTATGGTGGAGCGTTACAGAATACCATCTGCAAGCCAACCTCCTCCGATTATCTCCAACGATGCCAGCAGACCACCATATCTAGAGATCATATCATCAAACCACACCACTACTTGGGCCTGTGATCAGGACATTGAAAGCGCCACCGATTCAACACCCATACTCAACCATGTGCACATAGAGAATTGTCACCCTGATTGATGATGACAAAATTTGATGGACTGGAGATCACATTCTTTATCTAGAAAAGTTTGATCAAATTTGTAATGCCATGGGTGTTAAATTTGCAGCAATGTGATGAGCTATGGTGGATCAAATGCTAGAATCAACATCATTAGAAAAGAGATTAGACGATAATTAAGATATGATTAGTGAACAATTAACTGATAGCTTAATGTAGGCATGGATAATCAAAAACCAACAAATTCTCATTAGGCCAATGCCTCAATTTATAGAGTTTACATCCAAGCATCTAATCCCACTAATCTCTCCCTGATTCACTTCACCTCTTTTGCTTGATTCTCTCCACCTCTTCCCAGAATATCTCCACACCTCCTAAATCTCCTCAAGCTACCCTTTATTCTCTCCTAGTAGATACTTCTCACCTTTTCACAGGTTCTCTCACATTTACAGATTCTCTTTTATAGCCTCTTGCCAAGGCCTTGTTCCCGCACACACCCTATTCACTTGTATATTTCAACACCTCCCCTCAAGTGAATACTCCTAGCACACCTGGACCCTATACCAAGTTTTCCTCTTACTTGATAGTCCGCGACCAGTGCCTAGCACACCTCCCCTCAAGTGAATAATCCTAGCACACCTAGACCCTATACCAAGTTTCCTTCTTACTTGATAGTCTGCGACCAGTGCCTCAAGTCCCTAAACTCATAGTCCTTGACACACTCTCTCTCTAATTGTCCAAGGCTACTACAAGTGCCCGTGACCTTGACTAAAGTGCTCACACATACATCTACCACACACATGGCCTACATCATCGCGGTGGCTCAGAGGTGGTTTTACTCTGTTGGGGCAGGTTACATTGGGTTTTGGGGTTTCTCTCTCTCTCTCTCTCTCTCTCTCTCTCTCTCTCTCTCTCTCTCTCTCTCTCTCTCTCTCAGAAAAGTGCTCACACATACATCTACCACACACATGGCCTATATCATCGGTGGCTCAGAGGTGGTTCTACTCTGTTGGGGCAGGTTACATTGGGTTTTGGGGTTTCACTCTCTCTCTCTCTCTCTCTCTCTCTCTCTCTCTCTCTCTCTCTCAGAAAAGATGATTTGACTCCACTTCCTTAGGAGCCTCCATGAAGTTTGCCGATGTGGTTCCTTCACTAGGTTTGCTATAGCAGTCTCTTGCCATGTGTCCTGGCTTTCCACAGTTGTGGCAAGTGAAGGTCTTTCCTCCTTAAACTGAGTGCGATAAGTCTCAATGCTTTCTTATTCCTACTCTTCCACTCATTTTTCCCTCTCACCTCTGGGTATTTATCTCTTCCCTCAACTAGCCCCCACAGATTTTTCCTCATGAGCAGATACATGGTTTTTGTTTGCCATGTGTAAAACTGCTCCCCATTAAATTTGGCTATCTCTTGTGCCGTACTCATGTTGATGTGAAGGGGTTCTTACCTCCTGATCTAATTTCAAGATTCAAGGGCAATGTCTACCCTTTTACAACTCAATCTGGTGTTTAGGTGATGATTACAACAGATTTATCTATCACAGCATAAATTCACCAGAAATTACATTAAACCAAGGGTAACAAATCTGTACGGAATGTTTGGAGTATCAAACCATCTCCGAATTGCAATCTAAAAAGTTATAGGGATCTGTATCAGATACCCAATGGTTAATTTGAACCCTCAATTGCACCAAAATATAGTGATTAGTGCTGATTAATCAATTGATTAGCAAATTAATCCTCTGTTTTGTGTACAAAAAATAGAGTATGCGGGGAGTCCAGATTTGAGGCCTTAGAGTTCAAATGCACTCAAATCCTTTCAAGGCCATCAATAACAATTAATCTAGTAGAGGATTAAGCCAAGAAACACAAGATTCAACCAAACATTGAATGCTTAATCTCTGTTTTACCAAAGTCACCTACAGATTTGATGAAGAGCTTGGATCTCACTGTAGACTTGATCAAATCAAAAATTATCTTCACCACCTTGTAGAGCACCCTTGAAAATCCCTAGGGCCAAGAGGAATTAGAGCCATTGCATCTGTGGAAGACAAGATCTCCAATTTCTTCAGAAAAAGAGGCGCTGGAAAAATCATGAATTTCTGCAGCTTCCCTTGGCAGTTTCATGATTCGTCTTGGCTGGCTTATGTGTGGGGAGTGTAGCTTTGCTTGGCTAAAAGCTTTTGCCCTAATGTTTCTCCTGGAGGGAGATCAAGCCCCTCCACTGTGGCTGGGGGTGCAAAGAGCTAGTTGAAAAGAGGTAAAAAATCTAATTATCTACTCCTAATTAGCCAAGTGGTTAGCAAGATAATGGGCTCATAAACTTGATGGATTCTAGGCTAGGCTTTGATACCATGTTAAATTTGCAGCAATGTGATGAGCTATGGTGGATTAAATGCTAGAATCAACATCATTAGAAAAGAGATTAGATGATAATTAAGATGTGATTAGTAAGTAATTAACTGATAGCTTAATGTAGGCATGGATAATCAAAAACTAACAAATTCTCATTAGGCCAATGCCTCAATTTATAGAGTTTACATCCAAGCATCTAATCCCACTAATCTCTCCCTGATTCACTCCACCTCTCTTGCTTGATTCTCTCCACCTCTTCCCAGAATATCTCCACACCTCCTAAATCTCCTCATGCTACCCTTTATTCTCTCCCAGTAGATATTTCTCACCTTTTCATAGGTTCTCTCACATTTACAGATTCTCTTTTACAGCCTCTTGCCAAGGCTTGTTCCCGCACACACCCTATTCACTTGTATATTTCAACAATGGAAAGGATTGATGATCCCACCAAGATTTATTCATTCAAACTTTGCCTTGAGCCACAATGGTTTAGGTCTCTAAACCCACATAAAAAGGTCATATATACAAGGTCTTGAGACACACATTCATTGTGGGACTCTCACCTAGTCTAGCAAGATGGAGCCCTATCACATAGATCTATAACCTCAAGTAAGGGAGAGTGAAACACTGTGGGATTATATTGCTAGAACCAAGTACCTCCATATGAGATGTAGCCCCTGTAAGAGACTAGATGACTTATTGGTCTCATCAATTCATTTATACTCGGCCTCAAGAGAGCAAGAGGCTTCATGACCGTCTTTGCAGGTCTAGACACTACATCTTTGTCAATGAGTGTTACAAGGATGTAGAAGCCATCCGCCCAAACCATGAGATAGGGGGGATGCATAATCCAAATCCTCAATAACTAAGGGTGACCCACGAACACCATCTAGAGTCCTAGTCAAGGATATGAGCATGGATGGGTTATGCTAAACTATTTAGGCCAATAATGAGAGGGCCAATAACTAAGGGTGACCCACTAGCACCAGCTAGAGTCTTAGTCAAAGGATATGAGCATGGATGTGTTGTGCTAAACTATTTAGGCCAGTAATGAGAGGGCCATCTCCTAGCCAACACCTCAAGGAAATTCTAAAGTTTGGATAGACTCGATAACTTAGAATCTAAGAGAAGGAGAAGGAGGAGGAGCCTTGCCACACTGGGTGCTCTCCTTCCTTACCCAATATAAAAGGACAACCAAAAGTGTCCATGAATAAGCTGGGACACTATTTCAAATGTGATAATGAACATCATGTTACCTATCGTGTGTAAGTAAAGGCAAGAAGGTCTTCGTAATCTTGAATGGTGGTGTTTGTGTTAGCATAATCACCAAGGAAGGCTGGGAGGCCTAGGGAAGCCCACCACTAGGCATGGTCAAAGTTTTCGGATGGGCAAATCTAAACCTTTGGGCATCCTTCATGATGCAAAGATTAAGACCTTCGGGCTAAGCTTCCACCACACATTTGTGGTGATGGATTTTTAGAGAAGAGGTTCATATACCATGATCCTCGAAAGGCCTTACATAACTATGGCTATGATCAGGTGACTCCTTGGTTTCACATTCAACCCTGGAGGATACATTGTTAGCTTCGTAATCAACATTACACTACATTCCTTTCCATTTGATCTAGGAGGGCCCTTGATGATGACATTGACGTTTAGTTTTGGATGTGATTTTGGATTTTATATATAGCCTTTTGTATGTGTCTTTTGTGCATGACCACCCTGATGATAAAATCATTATAGGAGGGGATGGTTTGTAACAAAGGGGATTTTAGGATGCACATGCACATGGGGGATGGGCCTAGGAACATGGGGCTTAGGGAAATTCACACATGTGGTGTTAGGGCATGTGGGCCTTGGGACTATAAAAGGCACTAGCCCTAAGAATCTCTTTTATGACCCTCGGATTATTGAACCCTTTGAGATCTTTTGACTATTATTTCTTGGAGTCCATGCTTCTATGCTTCATGGCAATCTTCCCATGTTTAGGTGGCTACTCTCTAAGATGAGTAGCACATGTGTGTACTCCATGCTAATGAGTGCAACCCTAGCTTCCCTTCATTGCACCTTTGGGTTATTTTCCCTCATTTGGGGGGGTTTTGTCTGCTATCCACACCCACTCCAAGCATCCATAAGTGGAAGGAGACTTGTTTGAGTGTGTAGCGAGAAGCAAATTTCTTGATAGCTTCTTGATTTGTATGCAATCATAATGCCTTAGCTGAACAACTTAGACCATAATTCTCCTTGATTACCTAGACTCTTGGGTGGACCGATATATGAAGGAGTAGATCTGGAGCACTATAGGGTGATCTGTGGGAGGGGACCCAAGAATAGTTGATCTCTTGGGAGGTTCAAATGGAGATACACACCTTGGAGACATATGCCTTAGTGTCCCATATAGTACACAATATGTGACAAATTACTGTTCTAGATATTTGAGTGAGTCCAGTTGTAGATGGGCTTCTGGGTAAAGTCCCTAATGTGTAGAGAATAAATTATTATAGAGACCATTGACTTGGGATTCTAGAGAGCCTTCTTTGGCTTGTCTTCCCAAGGTAACATTGAGTTTGCTTAGATGAACTCTTGGATGTGGGTGTACTTTGGTGTGTGTATTGTAAAATGGAAACCCATGTCTAGCATATAGAGAAGGAATTATTATGGAGACTTTCGACTTAGGAGACCAAAGAACCTTTGGCTGGTCTTACCAAGGTAGCCTTGAGTTTATTTAGATTGACTTAGGAGACCAGAGAATGGCTGGTTTTGCCAAGGTAACCTTGAGTGTATTTAGATGAACTATTGGATGTGGGTGTACTTTGGTGCATGTGTTACAAAATGGAAATCCATGTCTTTTATGGGAATCCTAGCAATTGCAAGAACTAGGAGAGGATGCGAAGGATCAATAGCATAACTTTGATAGTGCTATGTATACTATGAACTTATCTAGTTTTATTTGGTTGGCTAGAGTTGTCCATGATCGATAGTTCCTTCATGCATCTAGGGATAACATTGGTTAGTGCTAAATAAATAGAATCCAAATCAAGAAGTACTTTTGCTAGGAATTTGCTTTGATCACAATCCGAGATTTGTGGCTATGTGTAGTTACTTATTACTTTCCTATACGATCTTTGATCTTGCTATTTTAATTACTAAAAATAACCTTAGATATGTATTTGATCGAGCACATTTCTTGGATGTAGTGCACAAGATCTTTGGGATGGTCTATCCAGTCATCTTTTGATAGTAGAGAGTTTCCAACTTTGAGTAGGGATTTAGTGTAGCTTCATGTGGGTCGTTATATTATGATGAGTTTAACTCACAAGGGATGCATGTCTTGACTTTTGTAGAGAAGATTACATTGATGAGGTTTCTTTGTGAGCATCGATAACTTATTTTTTTCAGTGTGGTGAGGATGGGCTATTGTGCCATATTTTCTTTGAGGTGCACTATGTGTCTTGGTGATTATACCGATACTTTTACAATGTGTAGATTTGGGTTCTATAGAGAAGAGATCCCTTTATAGACCTAGATTCGGGTTCTGTAGAGTAGAGATACCTTTATAGACCTAGATTCAAGTTTATCTTATGGAATTGGATCACTACTAGGTTTTAGTACCATAGATGTTATCCGAGGGAGACATGATATCCAAATGTGTGATATATGCAACATTGATAGTATGACCTATACTTGATTTTCCAGAAATCCATAATAAATGCCATCCAATATTTGTTGTGATCATGGGCTAGAGTACATATGAATGTACATGTATGTACTCCAACCCATATCATAGCAAATGTTGGATGTAATTTATTGTGGATTTCTTGCATGTTGTAATGGTAGCAAGTTCCCTTAGGGTGCATTTTAGATGCACCTTTGTTTCATCTCAAATTTCAAGATGAGAGAGGCTATCACTTATTGCATGTAAGATGAGGTTCTTAGGCAAAACTTGATTATCCAAGGATTTTATCTTTTGGATAGGGCTTAAATTTCTTCTAGGGTGCATATACAAAGGTGGAGGTGGGTATTATGGTTGGTTCCTTGTTGGGAGAGTTTAGCGATTTTGTAACGTACCCATCTTCACTAATAAAGAAATGTCCATGTAATTATGAGTTTTTATGGTATAAATATCAATGATTTTATTATTTGAGTCATTTCTACTTAGAATCTTCAAATTCTGAGCCCAAATTTGGAATTTGCGCGTAATTTTACCCTAATATAGGATTTTACAGCATCCAAAACGGACACCGGATCAAGCCTATACGCTAATTTCAATCATTTTAGTTAAAAACGGCGACCTTTAAACCTTAATAAATGCACGACCGCACGTCCGATTGACGAACGGTCTGAACCCCTGCGACCAGGAGAACCTCCCGGACAAAAAAATTATATGAAATTACGAATTATGTGATGTTGTTTTCGATAAATTGCGTTGAAATTGCTATCTTCATGAATTGTGAATGCTATACTTAGAAAATTGCATTGAAGTTGTTATCTTTGGAATTCAAGATTTTTTTTGGCTTCAACGCTAACCCCGTTCCGTGCTTGTGTAGCCGGGCGGCGTCATTAGCAAAGCCCGGGAATGGCCCAAGGTATCTCTCATACCTTTGGGAGAATAAGGATCGCCGATTGAGGCGAGAGATTATGAGACTGCCTAGTTCTGAGGGCCCAGGCTAGTGCGGTAAATAAGCCCACCCTAGTGTGCAGACATCTCTCTGAGGGGCGGGAGGATCGAGCGATGGAGCCTGAGAGGGCGACAGGCCGGCTTGAGTCCTCGCAGCGGCCGACGATGAGGTGTATGGTCCCGTAGGGTTTTGCCCAGCATGTAGAGGCTGGAAGGCCGAATTCTAGATCATCGGCAGAATAAGAATAAGAGAGCCGGATTGACTTGTATGGAAATGGATTCATGTATAAACTTTTTATATAATTGCATCTTGTCTTTGGTATGATTGTATTGTGTAAGAAGGCTGTTATAACGAACCTTGTGAAGAAGGGCCCTAATTAAGGAATATGTTTATTTATGTCAAACAGTGTGGTAGTATTAATTAGAAAACAAATTGATGCGTAAGTAGGGTGGAAAGTGGGAGGATGGAATGCCCTGACGGCACCATCCTACGGATGGGTGGACCCGATTAGTCGGGTAGCTTTCCAATAGATTAAGTGAAAGCCCTACGTTAGATAGTTAGGTTCTTGGGCAACTCTATTCTAGAAAACTAGGTCAGCGGCTGTGCCTTGCATAAGATGAGGAAAAAAGCGTTGTCTCTAGACATCAAGTCTAGTAGTTGCCCAATTTTTGATCAATTGCCCTATGGGTGATTTGATGTTTAGGAAATCACGCTCCCCCTGCGGGATAGAGCTAGGTCATACCTATGAATCGTATCCTTGAATCTCTACAGGGTCAAGGTGTCGATGAATAGGAAATTTTTCCCAAGATAAGACTTAGCGGACTATCTTAAGTGTTTCTCCCATTTTTAGAGGGAGGAACCTTACATTTGGTATTAGAGCCTGTTTGGCTCCTAGGAATTGCTGTTTAAGGACTGTTTTGTAATAAATGTTTTACCTAACGTAATGCTAATTAGAAAAGATATCCTACTTAAACAAATAAGTTAAATTGATGTTTGAATGATTGTAGGAAGAGGAAGATGCCTACTCCAAATTTCTAGTTTTCCAATGCATCTTCGAGACTGCTAGTCACTCCTCAAATTTCGAGTTTCGCGACACCATGGTGCAGATATTAGAGAAGATATCCCTCCCTCATTTCTCTCGTATTCAGAGAGGATGGGGTAGAGATTTCTGGAGTCGTGGGCCGAGATACTTCATCATCCGAGCAGATCAGATTGGGAACCTTACCACCGACCTTAAGCGGATTCGTTGGATTGAGAAGCTGAAGATGATCCGCTTATTTTGGTTCGTCGGTACCCCCAGGGTTGACACCTCGGTGACTATAGATGGGGTTCGCATACCTCAGGATCGTTGGGTGTATGACAAAGTGATGCAGGTCTTACCTGCTGATAGAGTAGCAGTGTTGGGACCTACCCCAATCCAGAGTTTACCACCCTTATCATCAGTTTTTAGAGTCTTAGAAACTACAGCGAAACCCCCATATTTCACATATGTGGACCGCTCTACCCTTATGTCACAGTGAAGCCTAGGAATTTCCCTTGATGTCAAATAAGACTAATTATATTAGTCTCAGATCTTTGTAATAAAACTTGTCCTTGTAAATATTTGGAAATAAAATAATTTCAATGGTTTTACTCTCCAGCGTTGTGCAAATATGAATCTTGTAATCTTAAAAATTGTTTTTACGATGATGGCCAGGATGACCACCCTCCACTTCCCAATGCGCTTTATACCGATACCCAGGAGAAGAAGCTCCAGCTCAAGCAAATGCAACCTCCCTCCTTTAAAGGAGAAGGTTCAAAGGTTGAGAAGGATGGTGAAGTCTGGATCGAGGCAATGGACGATTATTTCTCTGCTGCCGGTACTGGAGTAGCAAATCAGTCTATGCTCGCACGGTTTCGCCTCACTGGAGATGCTAAACTCTGGTGGAAACAGTGGTGCCGTGACAAGGAAGTCACCGAGCATTCTCAAACGTGGGAAGACATCAAGCAGGCAGTGAAGGAAAGATATCTTCCTCCATCCCATGAATCCATAAAGATGAATGAGTTCTTTAGTCTTAGACAGTGCAGCTTAACTCTTGAGGACTACTATTCCAAATTCATTACCCTTCGGAAGTATGCCCCAGCTATGACTACTTCCCAGCAAGTGGCTCGTTTCTGCCAAGGGCTAAATGAACCCCTAGATTCCCGCCTTGAAGCAATGAGGCCAAGCACATTACAGGATGCTCTCATACGAGCTAAGCCCCTTGTGAAAGAAATGAAGGCTAACAAACCGAAGAATCAAAAGAGATCTTACCCTGAGGCAAACCTTAGAGATCAACCCTACAAGAAACCTCAACAGAATTTTCCCTACTACAACAGAGGGCGACAAGGCAACTCTTTTGCCCCCCGCTCGTATGCTGCTTCTTCCAGAGAAGGCCCTCTGTGTTTTGAGTGCAATGAACCGGGACACTTTAGAGCCAACTGTCCCAAGATGGCAACATCATTTCCCCAAGGTAACAGAGGAAATCAAGGCCGTGGAACCCCTACCCACCAAGGCGCAAGAGGTAGTGGCTAGAACTGCCTGTGTTATAAGTGAAGAACCAACCTTGGAATCGGCTGAAGAAGAGCACGCCACCGTCCATGCGGCAGTAGAACACCAAGGTCCGAATAAACAATTTGGTGTAATCCAAGCCCCCGTCACTCATCACGGTAAGCCATTTCAGCTTTTGATTGATTGTGGCAGTACCCATTCATTCCTTTCTCCTAGGTGCTTGCAAAAATTAAACTTGAGTCAAAAAACAGCTAGAAAAATGATTGTAGAGTTAGCCAGTGGGAAAGAAGTAGTATCTCGCCACTCTATAGGAAACCTTGATTTTGAGCTGGGTAATGAGCAAACTCATGGTCACTTTAGAGTCTTGCCACTAGGAATTTATGATGGAATCCTTGGGATGGATTGGTTAATTGCAAACAAAGCTAGCATTCATTGTAACCAGGGGAGTATCACTTTTGAAAATGAGCATGGCCAAGTAATATCTGTTCAGGGAATCACAGGAAAACCTAAGTCTAGGGTAGTCAAGGCAAAACATCTTCTCAAGGGGACACGTAAGGGTCAGCAAGTTTTCTTAGTCAAACTCAACAAAGTCATTGAACCTAGTATGGAGACAGAACCCTCTTGGCTCCAAGAATTCTCTGACATCTTCCCTGACGAGCTTACAGGGTTACCGCCTCCTCGAGAAGTCGACCATGAAATCGAGGTGATCCCTGGAGCCCAACCCGTCTCAAAAACTCCCTATAAAATGTCCCTTCCTGAAGCCATTGAACTTAAGGCTCGCAACTTTCCCAACTCATTGAACAAGGATTTGTACGCCCCAGTAGCTCTCCTTGGGGAGCACCTGTTCTTTTCCAAAAAAAGAAGGACGGGACTCTCCGCCTCTGCATAGATTATCGAGGGCTAAATCAAGTCACTATCAAGAATAAGTATCCTATCCCTCGCATCGATGAAATTCTTGACAGGCTTCATGGGGCCAAAGTCTTCTCAAAAATAGATTTGAGGTCTGGTTACTATCAGATCAAAGTCAAGGAATCAGATATACCCAAAACAGCCTTCAATACCCGTTATGGCCACTATGAATTTACTGTAATGTCATTCGGGTTAACCAATGCTCCTGCAACCTTCAACCGCCTAATGCAAGATATATTCCACCCGTACTTGGATGAGTTTGTGCTTGTTTTCTTTGATGACATCCTAATCTACTCCAAATCAATGGAAGAGCATGAGGAGCATGTGCGTAGAGTTCTGCAATTGCTGCGCAGACACAAACTCTATGCCAAGAAGAGCAAATGTACCTTCTTTACTCATCAAATTGAGTATCTTGGATTCATCATCTCCAAAGATGGCATCTCAGTAGACCCCGCCAAGGTCAAGGATATTCTAGAATGGCCACCCCCTAAATCAGTTCGTGAAGTTCGTGGATTCTTGGGAATCACGGGTTGGTATAGGATTTTTATCAAAGATTATGCCTTGGTAGCTGCACCCTTGACAGATCTTCTTAAGAAGGATTGCAAAATAGTGTGGCTGCCAATCCATCAAAATAGCTTTGATCAGCTGAAAGTCATTATTACTTCTGCCCCAGTCTTAAAGCTTCCTGATTTCTCCAAGGAATTTGAAGTGGTTACCGATGCTAGTAGTCTAGCACTTGGTGGTGTCTTAGGCCAAGAAGGAAGACCAGTCGCTTATACTCCCCGCAAGCTGAAGCAATATGAAGCAAACTATGCCACCCATGATTTGGAACTCTTAGCAGTTGTTCATTGCCTCAAACTATGGAGACATTATCTCTTGGGAGGCAAATTCCAGCTTGTAAAACTGACCACAAAAGTCTAAAGTGGATCTTCACCCAGCCTAACCTCAACATGCGGCAAAGGAGATGGATTGAAATTCTACAAGAATATGATTTTGACATCAAATTCCGCCCTGGGAAAGATAATGTGGTAGCTGATGCACTTAGCCGCAAATCTTTCTTGAATGCAATTTCGATGCCAAATAATCCCATACTGGTCAAGGTGGAAGAAGTCTCATCTCATGACCCAGATTATCAAAGGATGATAAAGTTAGTAGAAGGAGGGGGACATTCAGAGAAAGAGAAAAATCTAATCAAGGGATACTCCACTCATGAAGGAAGCCTCTACTTCAATCACAGGCTATGTATCCCTAAGGATCCTGCTTTAAAGAAACTAATCCTCCATGAAGCTCATGATAGCCCTGCTCTGCAGGACACCCAGGTTATGCAAAAACATTAAATGCGGTAAGAAGGAGTTTTCATTGGGCAGGCTTGAAAAATGATGTGCTTCGGTACTTGAAACAATGTCTCTCATGGCAAAGGATCAAGGCTGAAAGGGTCAAGATGTCTGGAAAGCTTCAACCCTTAGATATTCCCCAAATGAAGTGGGAGTGCATTAGTATGGATTTTGTCACAAGTCTCCCCACTGTTCAAGGAAGATATGACTCCATTCTAGTAGTAGTGGATTTACTTACCAAAGTAGCTCACCTTATACCAGCAAAGAAGACCTTCAAAGCTTCTGATGTTGCTCGAATATTAATCAAGGAAGTCCTCAAACTTCATGGTCTCCCGAAAAGGATAGTAAGTGATCGGGATTCTGACTTCACCTCAAAATTCTGGCAGTCTTTATTTCAAGCTCTGGGGACTCAAATTTGCTTTAGCACAGCTTATCATCCAGAGACCGATGGCCAGACTGAGAGAGTCAATCAAGTAATTGAAGACATTCTCAGAGCATACTGTGGACGGGAACCCAAAAGGTGGATTCAATACCTTCCTCTGGTAGAATGCGTCTTATCATCAAAGCATAGGAATGTCACCATTCAAAGCACTCTATGGGCAAGAATGCTTGTCTCCTCTAAATTTCTCTGATCCGACCATAAGAGTTGAGGCATCCAGGAAAATGCTCGAAGAAATGGAGGAACAAACCAAGGCTATCCAAAAGGATATTAAAGCTGCCCAAGATCGACAAAAGCATTATGCTGACAACAAGAGGTCTGAAAGGATCTTCAAGGAAGGAGACAAAGTTCTTCTACGGGTGCGACCCAAACGAAGTTCTCTATCACTTGGAAAATATAAGAAGCTCAGCCCTAGGTATTGTGGTCCTTATACAGTTATCAAGTGTCTAGGTAAAAGTGCCTATAAACTCCAACTCCCAGCCCATATCAAAGTCCATAATGTATTTCATGTAAGTTTGTTAAAACCATATGTCCCCAGTCTCGATCATATTCTTGATGATGAACAAGTTGTAATCCCTACTCAAGGAGTCCTTGAATTACAGCCCAGTAGCATCATAGATTCTAGGGAAAGGCAACTCCGAAATAGAACTCTTGTAGAACATCTAGTTCAGTGGAAAGATTACCCTGAAGAGGATGCAACTTGGGAAGATGAAGCTACACTCTTAAAGGATTATCCCCAATTCATGACGAGATGAGGACATCTCGATTTCTTTTAGGGGGGAAGGATGTAACGTACCCATCTTCACTAATAAAGAAATGTCCATGTAATTATGAGTTTTTATGGTATAAATATCAATGATTTTATTATTTGAGTCATTTCTACTTAGAATCTTCAAATTTTGAGCCCAAATTTGGAATCTGCACACAATTTTACCCTAATATAGGATTTTACAGCATCCAAAACGGACACCGGATCAAGCCTATACGCTAATTTCAATCATTTGAGTTAAAAAACGGCGACCTTTAAACCTTAATAAATGCACGACCGCACGTCCGATTGACGAACGGTCTGAACCCCTGCGACCAGGAGAACCTCCCGGACAAAAAAATTATATGAAATTACGAATTATGTGATGTTGTTTTCGATAAATTGCGTTGAAATTGCTATCTTCATGAATTGTGAATGCTATACTTAGAAAATTGCATTGAAGTTGTTATCTTTGGAATTCAAGATTTTTTTTGGCTTCAACGCTAACCCCGTTCCGTGCTTGTGTAGCCGGGCGGCGTCATTAGCAAAGCCCGGGAATGGCCCAAGGTATCCCTCATACCTTTGGGAGAATAAGGATCGCCGATTGAGGCGAGAGATTATGAGGCTGCCTAGTTCTGAGGGCCCAGGCTAGTGTGGTAAATAAGCCCACCCTAGTGTGCAAACATCCCTCTGAGGGGCGGGAGGATCGAGCGATGGAGCCTGAGAGGGCGACAGGCCGGCTTGAGTCCTCGCCAGCGGCCGACGATGAGGTGTATGGTCCCGTAGGGTTTTGCCCAGCATGTAGAGGCTGGAAGGCCGAATTCTAGATCATCGGCAGAATAAGAATAAGAGAGCCGGATTGGCTTGTATGGAAATGGATTCATGTATAAACTTTTTATATAATTGCATCTTGTCTTCGGTATGATTGTATTGTGTAAGAAGGCTGTTATAACGAACCTTGTGAAGAAGGGCCCTAATTAAGGAATATGTTTATTTATGTCAAACAGTGTGGTAGTATTAATTAGAAAACAAATTGATGCGTAAGTAGGGTGGAAAGTGGGAGGATGGAATGCCCTGACGGCACCATCCTACGGATGGGTGGACCCGATTAGTCGGGTAGCTTTCCAATAGATTACGTGAAAGCCCTACGTTAGATAGTTAGGTTCTTGGGCAACTCTATTCTAGAAAACTAGGTCAGCGGCTGTGCCTTGCATAAGATGAGGAAAAAAGCGTTGTCTTTAGACATCAAGTCTAGTAGTTGCCCAATTTTTGATCAATTGCCCTATGGGTGATTTGATGTTTAGGAAATCACGCTCCCCCTGTGGGATAGAGCTAGGTCATACCTATGAATCGTATCCTTGAATCTCTACAGGGTCAAGGTGTCGATGAATAGGAAATTTTTCCCAAGATAAGACTTAGCGGACTATCTTAAGTGTTTCTCCCATTTTTAGAGGGAGGAACCTTACAGATTTCATATGGCATTTATGGTTTCTTTTGAGAAATGGTGCTATTTTGGGTAAAGGTAGCATTCCTTGATACTATCTTCTAGATTTTAAACAAAGGTTCATGGGGTTTTTATGTGGTAGTCATACTCAAGGTTTGGCATTTATGGTTTCTTTTGAGAAATGGTGCTATTTTGGGTAAAGGTAGCATTCCTTGATACTATCTTCTAGATTTTAAACAAAGGTTCATGGGGTTTTTATGTGGTAGTCATACTCAAGGTTTGGCCAGTCTTATGTAGTAGGTGTGATTACCTTATGCACCAATGAGTTGCTATAGACACAATATTACTTCAAGCAATATTTTTGTGGATAAGTGTTGTACACTTACGATTGCCTCATGATCTTATTTGGGGTATGATTACCATAGACGAATGTTTTACACTTATGGTAGTCGCACAATTATGGAAGTAAGAGGGATTATAATACGGGAAAATTGATCTCAAATTGATGTGGTGTGGGTTGACCTGAAAGTCAACATCTTTCAAGTGGGAGTTTAGTTGTGTCGAGATGAGATTGGGAAGGAATTGATCTCTCCAACTTAACCTTATGTCTAAATGAAATCTTATATGGGATGCTAGGATTTGCTACATGCAAGGTTTCTAGATAAAACTATATTCCTATTTGGTGGATTTCTTGATTGAGACCCAAACACACTAAAATCATCCACAAATATCCTCATGAATGTTGTGAGATAATCATAAAATATTTCTTGAACCATTCTCTAAAATGTATCCGGAGCATTTGAATGTCATAACATTGGAGAAAATTACCCCATTCTATGATAAAAGCTATTTTTCTTTATCTTCAAGAGTCATCCGCACCTAGTTATAAAAGTTATAAACCACTAAAGACATCTATAAACCAATACATTTCATGGCGCCAACAACTTCATCCAAGAGGGAATCTGGGAAAGGTAGTGGAAATGGATGTGTAATTGTGGTAACATTTAGTTTTATGTAATCCACACATACTCTCAACTTCCCATTCTTCTTGGGGATGATCACAATTGGTGGGACCCAGTTAGCTCTGTCTACTGGGTAGATGAAACCCACTTTTAGCAGCTTATCAATCTCTTCTTTGACTTGTTGAGCATCATTCGAATTCATCCAATACCTCTACTAGCGGATTGAAACTGCATCCTCCTTAAGATTGATCTTGTGTTGATATGAAGGGAAACACCCTTCATACCGATACCTATGCTCTACTAGATTAAAACTACATCCTCCTTGAGATTGACCTTGTGTTGAGATTGACCTTGTGTTGATATGAAGGGAAACACCCTTCATACCGATACCTATGCTCTACTAGATTAAAACTACATCCTCCTTGAGATTGACCTTGTGTTGATATGAAGGATCAATACCCTTCATATCTTATTAACCTCTTCTTTGACTTGTTGGGCATGATTCGGATTCATCACGTCTACCACCAGTTTGGAACTGCATCCTCCTTGAGATTGATCTTGTTTTGATAAAAACTAGGGTTAATACCCATCATATCTATATAGCTCCATGTGAGTACGTCCTTATATCTAGACAGTAATTCTTGTAATTTTTGCCTCCACTCATTTGTGAGTTTGGCACTTACCCATAGCATTCAAGGATTCACAAGTCAATTCTTTCTAGGGTTATCTACACCTAGAAATACATATTCAAGTTCTAATTCTCAAGAGAAACTTAGGTTGACACCCGTACCAAACATAACTTATTCAGTACTATTAGGAAGATCCTGACTCGATGCTAAACATGTGCAACATTCCACCATAACTAATTTATTCTCTTAGGTGCCTAATAGAGTGGGAACAACTAATATGAGTAGGACCCCATCTCACTTAGTCTTTGACTGCCTGAAGTATTGAGAAAATTCAAGTCCCTACTCAGTCTACTATAGGTAATCAAAAATGCAAGAAAAACTTACCAGCATCAGCACTTTATTGGAGCCAAGTTGATCTAGAATAAGTCCACCAATTAATACCCTACTACATAGCCCTGGATATCAGCCATAATAAAAACTAATAATCTAGATATCTGACACGTCAGAGCCATGGCCCATAAACCATACATTTGCCACATTAAAGGTGTGGCTAATGAATTGGATATCTTCCATATCAAAGGCTAGTGCACTAGCCCCATAAACCTAGGCATCCAATAATGCTCATCCAACAGTTGACTATCCCATGAGAAGCTAAAACATCTACCTCAATGGAACCCTATAAACCCACATGTGATACATCCTAGCATCCCATGCCACTAGAGTATACTCCATCTACGTCTTTCAAATCCATCACTCCTTGCCTTGTAATTTTTTTGAAATATTACCAAAGGTTGTTAGCAATCTCTTTCAACATACAAGCTGAATCTTTTCAAGAGAATAAATCTATCCAAGAAACCTATTGATTTCAATATCAGTAAAATCTGTGTTGAATTTGGATCTCTAAAAAATATATGTGTGGGTGCCATGATCCCTCCAAATCATCTTTGAAGCTTCACCCAGTATCTGGGAAAGCATAATTGCTTCACCTAAACACATTGAAACCCTATTTTGGTCCTAGAGTTGGCACGAATGTACATTATCTATATTTCACCTTTGCATCACAATGGTATGAATCCACATGGTGTGCATGCATCAAGTAGTGTGCAATATCCCTCATGCATAAATGTTTCATCATGAGATGGGATTTTCTTTGATTATATTTGCCACCCTATTGTCTCAATTTGTGTAACCCTTGAGTTTAGTAATCATAGAATGACGTGTAAAGTTCTTTCCCGTTACCCTAGCTTTTCCTAGTGTGTGTCGAGGTTATTCATGTAGCCTCATTTCGCATTTTTGTTAATCGTATGTGTTTCCACCACAAATCTCTCAACCTTCATTTTCTTGTTTTCTCGTACACCCTTCTGATAGCCTTCATTTTATTTCTTGCTCATACAACCTCCTCATAGCCTTTATCCATCTCAAGCTTTTCCAGCCATGGTGGAGTTTGAGAAACTCATAGTAGTTCTCGATATCAACACGACCTTTAGCCAAAGATGACTGGAAAAAGTAGGTTTGTTATAGGTCGCATCTTTGCAATGGAGCCCAATGACACTTAGCTCTGTGTGGTGAAGATAGCCACACATGGTGCATATATCTTCACTCTGGAGTATGTGGCAAAAATATTTCATTTTCCTTTGGAGGGAGCCATCGATGTCCCTTTTCTAAAAATAGAAGAAAACATGGAGTTCTATTTCAGCTCCAAGGGGTTTGGAAAGGAATATAAGTTGAAAAACCACACAAAGGCCCACAAATTGCTCCTGATTCAAGTTCATCATATGTTTTAGAAGGATTTTAGGTTATACCTGGGTGGTTGCAAGATGAGGGTACTCACTTGCGTTCACTCTCTCTAAAATTGGGACATCCATGCATCTCGGGCGGAGTACCTCAATCGTGATAGTGCCGTGAATTAAAAGACGACACGTGCCTCCCGAGCCTAAATCGACATATCTCGATCGAGATGCCAACTAATGCCACGCTAGCAGGTTCAGGTTTCCAGGCGTCATCCATGTCACCAATACATGTCACCGCCACCACATTATCTCGATCGAGATATCTATGCCACTCGGATCCACATCAGGGCCACGCTGTATCCCCTAGGCATATTTGACCAGCACATCTCCATCGTCCACGTATCTCGAACGAGAAATTAACATCAAATCGCGACCATTCATTGTTCGAGGTAATGGGATACAATCTCCACCGTCCCCATATCTCGATCGAGATACTGAGATCAAATCTCAACCGTCCAAATATCTCGATCGAGATACAGAGATACAATCTGCACCGTCCACATATCTCGATCGAGATACTGAGATCAAATCTCAACCGTCCAAATATCTCGATCGAGATACAGAGATACAATCTGCACCGTCCAAATATCTCGATCGAGATACGTAGATGCAATATCCACCGTCCAATTATCTCGATCGAGATACGTAAACGCAATCTATACCGTCCATTCATGTACGTTGGAAGATGCGATCTCGGCCGTTTAAATATCTCGATCGAGGTATATAATGAATCTTGACCGTCGACATACCTTGTCGTGGTAATGACTTTAAATCGTGGCCGTCCATGTACCTCGAACGAGATAGTAATATCAAATCTTAGCCGTCGATCCTTCCCCAACCCTAAAATTAGGTGTGTATCTTGGCCGTATGTTGCACTAACCCTAATATCCAGAGCGTTAATCTTGCAAACCCTAAATTGCATGATGTTACCGAACCTCAATCGAGGTTATAAAACCAGAAAACTTTTTTTTTTGCCTCATTGTCACAAGTCGTTTTCACTCTCCTTGCTCTCTTGATTTGGATTAGCATTAGTGAGCCCATTAGCATTGTTTTATAGCTTCATTAGTGCTGCTTAGCACTAAGCATTAGACCCTTCACATTAGACCCTTCACATTGGACCTTTGTGTTTGGCTTAGGTTTTAGCATGGAGTCACACGATGAGGGCCACGAGGAGGGCCGCTCATCTATTTGCGGACCTCATCGCGGAGATAGACCGCGAGTTAGCAGCTATCCGTAGGAGTGCTAGAGACACACCGTCTACATTACATATCGTGGCAGACTTGGAGGCGATGCTTGCGTCCCTTCGTAGCCTTCACGATATTGTTTATGTAGATGAGTGGATAGCCCACCATCGCGTTGCTCCTGTGTCACATGGCCTGACATATCGTCAGGTCTGTGATCTTGCTCTTATTAGGGATGGAGCCTACCTAGATCTTTTCCTCGATAGTCGTGGGATGAGGCCTGGGGCGGGCAAGCCCCTTACTATTTCGCGGTGTTCGCATCCTCGTATGATGGTGGCACATATCTATAGTCGATATGTTGCCGCATATGGGAGGATGCCGAACAACCGCCAGATTCCCATATACTTCGCAAAGCAGTTATATGCGGAGTTTGTCTTAGGGGAGGAGGTGGATTACACCAGCCATCGTCCGGGTGGTGGTGCTGGCCGAGGCCATCTCCAGGACCAGGGTAGGCAGCCTCCACCAGCCCTTCGTGTAGCACCTACCACAGATCCTTCATTTGTGCCATTGTCGACAGTAGAGGCTCTTGGCACCCAGGTCGGCATTGACGTACGGAGTACCACGGAGAGCATCCAGCACGTGGTGCGCCTATTCTCACGATCTATACCGACGACAGATGTCGAGGTATTTACATATATATTACATCTTAAGTTTTTTTGGTCATTTATCTACATGTTTATATATACTTTTCTATATTTTTACATGAGCAGCATGGTTGATTGTGTCACGTAGGTTCCCACACCTACCACTGAGAGGCTCACTCAGGAGTTGGTAGAGGCGAGAGCGGCGATTGACCGCCTCAGAGCTGCATTACAGATGGCAGAGGCAGCTACTGCAGAGGCACAGCATCTGAGAGAGTCCAACATCCAGCAGGTAGGTTTCTCTTGCACGTAAAAGAGTTATAATTAAGGTCCTAAGTTATAAATTTCTTTAAGTAATACCTAATGAGAGACTAATCAATTATTTTAATGCTTTACTTTTTTGCGTAGGCTCGGACCGAGGTAGAGAGCTCCAGAGCTGAGGCACAGCATCATCAGATTATGGAGCAGATTGCCCAGCACAGGGCAGAGTAGCTGATGCTGCATGTTCGAGAGTTTCGTAGATCCTCGGACGTGAAAGTGCCTTACCTACCTTTATATCCACGGCCTGTCACCACCCACAGAGGTTTTTCGACGACCTCTCCCGCAGGATGCACCACCCTTCCTACGTGATGCGTGCTGCGCTTTATGTATCGAGGACATTGATAGTACAGGTGGATATGCCCTGGGATGTGGACATATTTTCCACTTGTCTTGCATCACCCAGGAGCTAGTCCGGTTCTCAGCATGCCCCTCCTGCCGTGCACGCGTCGACCTAGCGACGTACAGGGTTTTGGGCATCGATGATCTTCACCCAAGCCTCGTTCGAGTAGATGCCAGGACTAGCAGGCCTATGGATTTTACATCAGCTATTGACTTGGGACTCGACGCCTTCGACGATAGAGCCCAGGAGCCTGAGGTGCCTCCTGAGATAGAGTGGAGCTCACATGAGTTCGATGCTTACTAGAGAGTCCTACATGAGAGCCAGGTCACAGCATATGAGCGCGTGGGTGGTGCTGGCCCTAGTGGCGGGTGATGGTGCTAGCAGCAGTGCTGCTTCTCATGAGCAGCGTGTCCTTACAGCAGAGGAGCTTACACGAGCAGAGTGGCAGACACGTACCATTGCAGATTATAGATTTTGGGTTTACGGACAGAGGCGTCTTGCATTAGCACGACGTAGAGAGAGAGAGGGGGCCATAGCAGCTTTTGGGACTCGTGAGCTCCCGAGTACACCGGCACCAGCTCACGATCCTGCCTTTGAGGCAGACCTCCCCGCAGACATTCGACGACCCCCACAGCCGGCACAGCCTCCTCGACGTGCACAGCAGCCTTGACGACTGGCAGTTAGAGATGACGATTTTGATTGGGTTGCCGTTGATAGTGACTAAACTCAGACTAGCTGGGTTAGCTCACTTACATCAATTGTACTTAGATTTTTGGGCAGTGACTAACCTCAGACTAGCTGGGGTAGCTCATTTTCATTCTGATGTACTTATTTGATGTTTATATCATTATGAGTTTTTTCATTATTGAGTATCATTATATTTTAGTTGATGTTCTTGATTTTATTATATTTTTTAACACTTTGGCTAACATATTGTTTGTTGAAAATCTCCATGCCATCGTACCCAAACATGCTCCGATGGGGACCAAACTTTGCAAGCATGGGGGGGGCACCCACCCCCACATGCTTGCAAAGTTTGGTCACAATCAGAGCATGTTTGGATTGGTAATTAGCGCCCAGTGCGGGTTTTTTAAGTCTCTTGGTGCTTAAGAGGCCATGGAAAATCCGGGCCTTCCCCATACCATCGTACCCAAACATGCTCCGATGGGGACCAAACTTTGCAAGCATGTGGGGGTGGGTCCCCCCCACATGCTTGCAAAGATTGGTCACAATCAGAGCATGTTTGGATTGGTAATTAGCGCCCAGTGCGGGTTTTTGAAGTCTCTTGGTGCTTAAGAGGCCATGGAAAATCCGGGCCTTCCCCATACCATCGTACCCAAACATGCTCCAATGGGGACCAAACTTTGCAAGCATGTGGGGGTGGGTCCCCCCCACATGCTTGCAAAGATTGGTCACAATCAGAGCATGTTTGGATTGGTAATTAGCGCCCAATGCGGGTTTTTAAAGTCTGTTGGTGCTTAAGAGGCCATGGAAAATCCGGGCCTTCCCCATACCATCGTACCCAAACATGCTCCGATGGGGACCAAACTTTGCAAGCATGTGGGGGTGGGTCCCCCCCATATGCTTGCAAAGTTTGGTCACAATCAGAGCATGTTTGGATTGGTAATTAGCGCCCAGTGCGGGTTTTTCAAGTCTCTTGGTGCTTAAGAGGCCATGGAAAATCCGGGCCTTCCCCATACCATCGTACCCAAACATACTCCGATGGGGACCAAACTTTGCAAGCATGTGGGGGTGGGTCCCCCCCACATGCTTGCAAAGTTTGGTCACAATCAGAGAATGTTTGGATTGATAATTAGCGCCCAGTGCGGGATTTTCAATTCTCTTGGTGCTTAAGAGGCCATGGAAAATCCGGGCCTTCCCCATACCATCGTACCCAAACATGCTCCGGTAGGGACCAAACTTTGCAAGCATGTGGGAGTGGGTCCCCCCTATATGCTTACAAAGTTTGGTCACAATCAGAGCATGTTTGGATTGGTAATTAGCGCCCAGTGCGGGTTTTTCAAGTCTCTTGGTGCTTAAGAGGCCATGGAAAATCCGGGCCTTCCCCATACCATCGTACCCAAACATGCTCCGATGGGGACCAAACTTTGCAAGAATGGGGGGCTGGGTCCCCCCCACATGCTTGCAAAGTTTGGTCCCCATCGGAGCATGTTTGGATTGGTAATTAGCGCCCAGTGCGGGTTTTTCAAGTCTCTTGGTGCTTAAGAGGCCATGGAAAATCCAGACCTTCCCCATACCATCGTACCCAAACATGCTCCGATGGGGACCAAACTTTGCAAGCATGTGGGGGTGGGCCCCCCCACATGCTTGCAAAGTTTGGTCACAATCAGAGCATGTTTGGATTGGTAACTAGCGCCCAGTGCGGGTTTTTGAAGTCTCTTGGTGCTTAAGAGGCCATGGAAAATCCGGGCCTTCCCCATACCATCGTACCCAAACATGCTCCGATGGGGACCAAACTTTGCAAGAATGGGGAGGTGGGTCCCCCCCACATGCTTGCAAAGTTTGGTCACAATCAGAGCATATTTGGATTGGTAATTAGCGCCCAGTGCGGGTTTTTGAAGTCTCTTGGTGCTTAAGAGGCCATGGAAAATCCGGGCCTTCCCCATACCATCGTACCCAAACATGCTCCGATGGGGACCAAACTTTGCAAGAATGGGATGGTGGTCCCCCCCCCACATGCTTGCAAAGTTTGGTCATAATCAGAGCATGTTTGGATTGGTAATTAGCGCCCAGTGGTGCGGGTTTTTGAAGTCTCTTGGTGCTTAAGAGGCCATGGAAAATCCGGGCCTTCCCCATACCATCGTACCCAAACATGCTCCGATGGGGACCAAACTTTGCAAGCATGTGGGGGTGGGTCCCCCCCACATGCTTGCAAAGTTTGGTCACAATCAGAGCATGTTTGGATTGGTAATTAGTGCCCAGTGCGGGTTTTTCAAGTCTCTTGGTGCATAAGAGGCCATGGAAAATCCGGGCCTTCCCCATACCATCGTACCCAAACATGTTCCGATGGGGACCAAACTTTGCAAGCATGTGGGGGTGGGTCTTCCCCACATGCTTGCAAAGTTTGGTCACAATCAGAGCATGTTTGGGTACGATGGTATGGGGAAGGCCCGGATTTTCCATGGCCTCTTAAGCACCAAGAGACTTCAAAAACCCGCACTGGGCGCTAATTACTAATCCAAACATGCTTTGATTGTGACCAAACTTTGCAAGCATGTGGGGGGGACCCACCCCCACATGCTTGCAAAGTTTGGTCCCCATCGGAGCATGTTTGGGTACGATGGTATGGGGAAGGCCCGGATTTTCCATGGCCTCTTAAGCACCAAGAGACTTCAAAAACCCGCATTGGGCGCTAATTACCAATCCAAACATGCTCCGATGGGGACCAAACTTTGCAAGCATGTGGGGGGGACCCACCCCCACATGCTTGCAAAGTTTGGTCCCCATCGGAGCATGTTTGGGTACGATGGCATGGAGATTTTCAACAAACAATATGATAGCCAAAGTGTTAAAAAATATAATAAAATCAAGAACATCAACTAAAATGTAATGATCCTTAATAATGAGAAAACTCATAATGATATAAACATCAAATAAGTACATCAGAATGAAAATGAGCTACCCCAGCTAGTTTGAGGTTAGTCACTGCCCAAAAATCTAAGTACAATGTAAGTGAGCTAACCCAGCTAGTCTGAGTTTAGTCACTATCAAGATAGAGATCTAGTCAGCAGCACCCTCTCTAGCTCTCAACTGCTCTAGAATGCTCTCATGGTCATCCACTCGAAGCCGAAAACGAGGGTGAGAACTGTGTTTTCGGCTCTGTACTGGAACAAGAGTGAGCTTGGTAGCAACCACTAGATGAGAGAACTGAAATGCCTCTAACTCCCACTTCCACTGCTAGAACTCAAGACTCCCCCGATGAAGTCGAATCTGCTGGTAGAACTGGCCTGCCACAATCATGCTATGGGCGTCATAAGAAAACCCATGATCATCCACTGTATCCTGGTCAAGCATGCACTTTGGCCTAGTGCAACTCATCAGATAGTAGTCTACTCCCTCGCTATTTCCCTCACTGGCAATAACAGCAAATACATCACCCTCCTGTAGCAAATCTGTCAGGTCATCATAACTGACCATGAACGCAGGACCTGTGTGCTCATCAGACACCACTGGATGTGAAGGATGCTCGAGGGAGAGGAATGTCTGTATCCATGCATCTGCCCATCCTCTCGAGGCACAATGTGACCAATCGCCATCCATACATGCTCCACAGAAGCATGCAAACCGTCATGTGTAAATCGTGGGGGCCGCCATGCACGTGCTCCTGATGGAATGTAAGCCCAAGGTGCCAGGTACTGTGTCACAATCATGGGAGGCTCTACGGTGAATCATGCCACCATCCACATGCCAAAAAAATCTCTTGACAATCTGAGCATCACGTTTGGGGTACGATGATGCTGCACTCCCACACAAATGTTGGGAGCACCACTCGACTACGTGGCCCGCATCTCTGAACCGCTGAGCATCCTGTCGTAGCTGATGATGCCTCAAGGCACGTTTCACACACGCGCCCGCACCATCATGCTCTCCCTTCCCATGACCAGTCTCAAAGAATGACCAAATCACTGGGATACTAGACTGCACATGCCACCTATAAATCCATAAAAGATAGTCTTAGTTATTGTTTTCTTTAAGATGTTCTAGTGAATTTAGTTTAATTGTAAATGTAAGAAAGCCATAAGAACTACCTGTAGAGCCAATAGAATTGACGTGATGACTTGAACTGTGCGCCACAACCATCCGACCAAACAAATGCCAAATGTTCAAAATGTATTGAACTCCAGAAGGAACTAGAGAATCTTAAGACCTATGTACAAGAAAAATTGTTTGAAGAGGGGGAGGTATGTATGCAAGCTACCATAGCTCATGATGTAAGGAAGCTAAAGGCTGCATAGGTGAAATTGGAGAAGAAGAAGGGGAGGTATGTATGCATGGAAACAAGCACACAATGTCTCCGGCAGGACCTTGAAAAAACCTCAACGTGGATTGAGGTTGTCAAGAAGCGGCACTCATACCGCAACAGAATGCAATCATGATTGCAACATTGGAAGAAGGGAAATGTCAGAAGAGCCAGGAGCTCCATGTGAGGGTGGTCGGCCTTGGGGCAGCCCATACAGGCTGCCCAGCCCCCAGACTGTTTGCAAAAAAGTCTGAAAGCATGCACATGATGCCCAGCCAACAAGGGAAAGAAGCGCTGGATTTTATCTGAATTATTCAGCATTTAATGCTGATTTACAGTCGTGGGACAAAAACTATTCTGGCCGACTGGATATAATGTTGGCCGACTGCTTTTATGGAGTAGTATAAATAGGAGAGACACAATCCCATTTGGATTATCTCACAATTCACCAAGTGCTCAAGCATACAAGGGCTACGACAGCCAAGAAGTTGCTAAAGCAAAGGGGTGGGGGACTGCAGGTCAAGGGCAGAGATTTCTCAGCCAAGAAAGGTCAAGATTTATGTATTTTCTTTTTCAGATTTACATCATCTCTGGACATGTCTGATCCCACAATCTCCTAAAAAATCGTCATGGAGACGAAAACAGTGTTACACAAAATGTGCATCATGTGAACGATCATCACTGATATAGAAATGATACTCTCGAATAATGACACGGGTCTCGGGGGTACTCGCTATCCCATCTACATGAGCCTCTGCATGTCGATAGCTAATGTGGACCATAATAGTAACCTGGTGAGGTAAGCAATACATACGTATAGGACACAAAAAATCAAATAAGTAATGTAGCTCAAACATAAGACAAATATTACAAAATATAACCATTACCTGCTCTGAGAAGTAATACTCAGATTGTATCTCCTGAAAAGGTGTGAAAGTGTAGTTCTCTGCAAAATCAATCACAGAGACGACCACACCAATAGGAAACTCTGCTAGGCATGCTCGGAACTGACGATCCTGCCACTTGGCACAATGACTGTGCCGTATGTAGGGGTAGATCTGCTCCCTAAATGTGGCTGTGAAGTGACAACATGGTGTATGTTTGTCCACGAGCTGCAACTTCTTGGACTGTCCACCACTCTGGAGCTGGTGTGTCACATACTCATAACGTAACCATGCCACTATCTCTTGGTCACTTGCATCAAGATCTACCATCTGTAGATGTGCAAGTGAACCACATGATGTGCAATTGCTCTCCACACAAGGCATCCTATGGAACTGGGCATCCTCCGTGCATGCACACAAAAGAGAGTGGATGAAATCACGTGGACTACGAGGCAACTCTCTATGCCCACTAAGAGAACGGAACACATCATAAAAAAGTTTGAACTCAACATGGTAGCAACAACATGTGTCACGCTGACGTGAGTACCTCACAAACCAAGGCTTACACCCCTCAAATGACCTTTGCCCAATTTTAAGCTCTGGATACAAAGCCACAAACTGAGAATACAACTCAGTTTGGGTCATTTCAAGAAAGCAAGCACCGTGCTCAATGAACACTCCTCTTGTCACTCTCTTACGCAAAGCTTTCTTGAAAACTGGCGATGCACGACAATTCTCCTCCCAAAAACTTTCTATCAAGGTTCTAGTGGTTTCATCTAGTAGGCGATCATGCCTAGCTACACGACCACTACTCGCCCACATAGCACCAACCTCATTGGCATCTAAACTTTGTCGCCTAATAGACCCAACTCTAAGTGCGTGTGGTGCTATGGAAAGGATGCGAGATGTGGCACTAACCTTACCCTTCATTTGGGAGCTACTTATGGCTGCCACAATAGCCCGTCGAGCAGCCAAAGCGTCCACAGAGTTCCTCTTCTTGTTAACTATATAGGAATGACGAACACTTTGTAGCACCGCCATGCCAGCTCTCCTCTCTCTTCGACCTCCAATGTCAGAAAGCGCCCTGCAGTTGGCCATGTTGGCAGATCAATCAAAGCATCAAGCACACATGCCTGTGATGAAGGCGTGAGGTCTTTGAAATAGGAATGGAAGATTGCATGGGCACGACGATGTGCCCCTGACTTTGATAGTTCTTTCCTATCCACACGAAGGGCGCCCAAAGGAGAGGAAGTGGAAGAGGAGGAGCAAGGCTTGGATCATCACCAACGGAAGGTGTTGCTCGTTGACGTGCTCTCCACTCTCTCTTTCTCTCACAAGCTACCCTTCTCCTCTCCTCCTCTTGAACTTGGTGGATGGGGGGGAGTCTAGTCCTATCACGTTTCCGACTCCTACGACTTTGAGAACCCATTCTCAAGGAAGCTAAGAGAGAAAATATTATAAAGGCTCAATGATGGGATAGTACTACAGATAAGTGTGGGATAGTACTAGAGATGTGTGATTATATAGGAAAAATAGGTTATCCACTTCAAATCTCATTGGATTTCCTATCTAAGGTTGATTGGATAACTAAGATAAACATAAAGATAATTAAAGATAAACTATTATCCACTTAAAAATCAATATTATTTATAATATTTATTAACAAGTCTAAATATTTATCATTACCAGATATATAAATATATCTTTTATTTTATAATTATATAACTGCTTTTTTTAAATAAAGTATTTTTTTTAAATTTTATTCAAAGGTTTATTCTACATAAAAAATTTTCAAGAAATATTAAATTAAATTTTTTTTAAATTAATAATATGATCTTTAATAATATTTTTATTGATCTAATCCCAAAATATAATCCTTCAAAATTAGTGATTTTAAATTCTTTTATTTAATAAGTTACATATATTTTATTATTTAAATTTCTATATTCTATTTCTCTAAATTACTAAATTAACTTTTCCAAAAATATGTTTTTGAAAAAAGAGGGGAGGTAGGAAGGAGATGCCACGTGTCACAAGCGTGTATGACACGTGGCATTCTCTTGACATGTGGCACTATTATGGTTGATGTGGCAATTCCATGATGTGGCATGCCATGTCACCATGTGCGAGGTGGCATGCAAAGGTGGCAAGATGATGTGGCATTAATGATGACTAGGATGATGAGGTGGGGAGTCAACTAGGTTGACCATGTTGACATGGAGGGTGGAGGTGGCAAGCTGAGGTGGCAAGCTGCTTATGTGGATCCTCTCGATGCTCATGTGGACATAAAGTGGCATGCATATATAAGATTTGTGCCTACCCAAGCCTCACACATGGAATGAAACCTAAGCTGTGAAGTTTACCAAGCCTAGATTTCCAAACCTAACTAGGATTGGTTTTAGACTTGAAAAGGGGAGAGTGGACACAATATGGGAATTTTCACTTGGGAGGATTGAAAATGGACCTTCCCATACTCAATTCAAGCCAAATTTTTTTAAATAAATTCATGGCAACAAGAGTATTGATCCCTTGAGTTTTTAGATTGAAATATTCAATATTTAATTTTCTAGAATTAAATTACTATTGATTTAATGGGCCTCTGACAGTCATAATAAATTTTTCAAAGTAAATCTACAAAAATCCAACTGTTAGATTTGTAATTTTACCTTATACCCACATTATACTAATCTTTCCCAATCTAATCATCACTAGATCCATACAATTTGAGCATTTTAAATGGTAGATGTGGTGGAAAGATAAAATAGTATGTTTTTTAACAATTCTAATACCTTTTAAATAATATAGAAAATAGTAGAACACATCAAAAATTACTCGATAAATCAAGTTAAGCTCTATGTTATTTGTATTTGTGATATGCAAAGTGGGAACATCATATGAGTAATAATGTAAAAGTTATAGGCAATTTACTCACATTCACTGTACCTGTCTAAACCTAGGACAGGGCCTGTATACAAACTTGGTTCCCAAAGAAAAGGAGATTTGTAATTATTGGATATTCGATCAGATTATAGTTTTAGGTGCCCAACTTTGCATATGATGTTTCGTTAGAAGACCTTGAAGTGAAACTCCTTGGCTAACTATGAGAGATTGGCTATTCTTCTTGAAAAAATGCCTGTTTTCCAGCTAAAGCCAAGGGCGCCCACTACATGAAACTAGATAACCTCATCTTGCAACCACCCATATGAAATGAAATATTTACACAAAATGGGCCGTAATAATTTTATTAAGTGGCTAGCAAAAACTTTTTTTTTTTATAATATAAAAATATATAGAAGATATGGGTAAAGTCCCTAACGCACACACGCCTTTTATAGTAAAAAGGTAAACACATCAAAGGTGAGATCATAATTCATGGAAGGAAAGATGAAAGGCTCAGGAGAAGCAAGAATTTCTAACAGTCTTACAGCTCCAAACAAGAGGGCAATTCTTTGTTGGAAGAAAATCTTTCGACTCGGGATTATGTGAACGGAAACATACGGGGAATGTTGGTAAGGTTCATCCGTTTGAATTGGGTAATTTAGACAGAACATCTTAAAGTAAAAGAATATAGCAATCACTTACAAGAGGATAAGATACATGGGATTTGCTTTTTGATAAGAGATTAAGAGGAATTAATCATTATTAAAAAGAAAGAATGATCAAAATTTTATAAAAACAGAGATACACAGAGAATTGCAGTTTTAAATTCATATAGACTGTATAAAAGTGGATTACATCGGTATGTAGAGCTTGAAGAGATCTTTGCACCTATATAAAAACTTTAAAAAACGGGCAACCGAGTGAAAAGTTATGAGCATTTTACTACAAGACTATAAAACTTCAAAAACTTGCCTAAAAGTTAGCAACTTTGGGAGAAATTCTGATCATCAATGAAGTAAAGAATTAAGAAATTAGTTACATGAGTGGAAAGAGCATATAAAGAGCTTCCTAGCCATATGATCAATTTTAGAAACCAATACCCGAGTGATGAAACGGTTGAAATTTGGATATTAGACCACAAAAACTGCACTTCTCTCTCTTTGCATGAAACCTTAATTTTCACATAGCCTCTTGCCTTTCATCTCCTTCATGATTCAAGCTAGAGGGTAAGGGTTAACATTGCTCAGCAAACAATCATAAAGATTTACCTATGGTCCCCAAAGTCTTCCCACATGCTCATTACCACTAAAACCATTGGTACCTCCAAAGGAAGACAGCAATAAGGCAAGGGCTACCTTGAGAAGTCACAGGCACACCAAGATAATAACTCCTTATCCCACTTATCATGAATCATCAAAGAGGTCCAAAATTGGGTTAAGCATGAGGAGCTAATGCTAAATGAGACATTCACATGTAAAGAGAGTGTTTGAATAAGGGTTTGAAGATAAGAGAATGGCAATGACACAAAATGCTCAATTGAAGAGGCTTCATTCCTTGATTTGAAAGGGAGAGGAGGGTTCCTTTTATAGGTGGAGAATCACCCTCTCTCCCATTGTCAAAAATCACAACATAAAAATCTTCAACCCTTTAGTGACATAAGAGTAGATGTCACCATCAATTGTCCTCTTAGGCTAAGTCTTCTTTTGATTATTAAATTGAAGACTTTTTGACTTTGAAAGTGTGATGAGTAATAGCCAAGTCTAAGTGGCATGTAGGTGGAGATCCCACTTACACATGGCAGAATTCTCCTCTTCCATGTAGGCATTCAAGAATTCTCCTCTTCCATGTAGGCATTCGAGAAGAATCTTTCCCAATTATACACCTACACACACTCCATATGCCTTCCACACTCCCCAACTTGTAGCCTTATGGTGAATACTCTATTAATAATATAATTAAAATCCATGTGAGCATGAAGGCCCACTTTTATTTTCCACATCACTAGCTTATCTACCATACCAAAGTATTTATCAAGCATACTTGTGGCATTACAATGTTTGCACCCTAAATCAAGTAAAACCATTATATTTGAAGATAGAATGCGATTATCAAGGTAGCCGCCAAGCCGCCGCATCACCACGCCGTTATTTCATTGTGGACGTTGCAATCTTCTTGGACAAGCTTCTACCTTATTACCATTGAGAAACCATCAAAATATGTACAAAATTGAAAATGAAAGATATCAATTTTTCATGTCACAATAGAGCTACTTGATGTGATTTCACTTAGATGTACTTGCCTTCAATAATGTCCTTACATCAGTAGTAGTTAGTGGATGTAGTTTAAATAGCTATCCAATCTAGTCTTGTTTGGCCCATACAAAAGGATAGGTGGGTAATTAATTTAAAGACAATCATGCAAAGGCCATGTACATGCTAGAAAGGGTGAGCTAATCATGATGATGGAGAAGGTTCAGAGGAACAAGGTGACAGAGGAAAGAAAAAAAAAGGGGAGGGCGATGGTATCTGGCAGCTTCCTTCTTTTCGATGGAGGTAGAATTGTCTCCTTTCTCATGTATAGAGAAATTTCCATTAATCTTCTAATTTGGAGTTGTTAAGTGATTATGTGCTTTGTGGAGTGTTCTTGTTTGATGTGGTTGTGTGAAGACATTAAAGGAAAAGAAGTAGCTGTAGGATTAGGGAATTCCAAGCTTGTTGTCTCTCAATCTCTCCTCTCTTAATTCGTGCGCATGTACGCGTGAGATGTAGGGTCAGCACAATCAATTTAGCAAGAAAAGAGGTATTAAGGGCTCTTGAGGTCAAAGATAAGGGACTAGTTGATAAGTGATAGAAGAGGAGGAAGATAAAGATAGGAAACATTGTCATGTGATAGGCAGTTCAAATTGTTCAACATGCTTTATTTTGGCCATGTTTTAACCATGGTGGAAGAGAATTAGGTCACATGGTTTCGCATGAAGCTTGTTCGTATTATGCCCTTGAAGCATACCAAACCTCATAGGATTTAGATTTGAGAAAGCTGGTGTTTACAGGTTTGAGACATATTAAAGAACTAGTTTGAACATGTTTTATCAATTTTGGATCCACAAAGGAAGTGCAGCAAAGGGATTTGTGTCTAGTTTGGCATGTCTCAAGCTGTCATACTACAGACATATCAGAGGGCTGATAAAGGAGTTCTTAAAAGAATTTTGAGGTGGATCTTGGTATGCATGTAGGAAAGAGGTTTAGGATTAGTTTAATTGAAATATTGATCCTAACTTTTAAAAACTTAATAAGATTGATCCTATCTTGTAGTCTAATTGAAATATCTAGCATTTTTCAAAAGTTCAGTAGCATAATAACTTGGACTTGAAGTAACGATAGCAACTTATCTACATAAGCATACATGTTCTCTTTCTCCACATAAGCAGAACATTTTTTCCTAGGCTTATGCTGCTTGCCTTACTTGAGGTCTTCCACCGTCAAGTAGTGGTCTCCACAAAGTGGTTGCTTGCAAACTTTATTTGATCCCTTTCAGAAGATTTCTCTTATGTGAGTAGACATCTAGTTGGCTAAGCCAAATAATCATAACCTAGGCATCCTTTTTCTCTTCATAGTTCTAAAAGGAGACAGCCTTTTGTCTTATTTTTGCATCCATTTTTTAAATAATGGGTACGAGGAGTTCCTTCAATAGTATGTTGAATATGCCTATCTGCCTTATCTCGCTAGACTTGGAAGAATCTCATCTCCATTTATGCCTCAAGATTTGATTAAGCCTAAGTTTGATTTTACAATGCTAAATGTTGTTCCTAAATTATAGGTGGTACATGCTTACCACCCATTTGTGCTTGTGTAAGAAAAATAAATAAATACACTAAAGGTAATTAAGAAAAATACAAAAATAAAACTTAGCCCTTTTGCTCTTAGTTTGACTTGCATTTACGTTGAAGCCAAGCGTGAAGATTTTTGTTAAAGGAATAATTCTCAAACATGCTTCATTCTCACTTCCTGTAGACCCATGGGTATCCCATAGCATAAATCTTTCACTTGACAAGAGATCAACATTCTTCGGATTTGAAAGTGTCACGGGAGTGAGATTTCTGAAATATTTTATTATCTAATTTTTTTTAAAAAAAGAGCTTGTAGAGCAAGCTTGGGCTAAAATAGCCATGTAATCTTTTTTTTATGGAATACTCAAGCGGGGATGCTTTTGGCACATGCTTGGGGGGCAGTTGGGACCCAATTTGGTGTTCTCTTATTTTTGTATTTTTATATGCGTACGTTTCTTGAGGTCTCGGTATTCCCATTCAATGGTATCAGAGTATGCTCCACCAGAAAGGTGTGTGTGTGTTTGGGGCACTCAAATGTCCCAGGACCTCTTGGTCCTCTGTGTGAAGTTGCAAAGCAAGGAGCAATATAGGCACAAAGAAAAAGGAACCACCTAGCGTGAAGGTCACATCAACAGGAGCTAAAGGCACATGTCCCAAACGAGGGAAACCAGCCACGCAACAACATAAAAAATAGTAGGTACCGCTACAACGGCACAACATGCTAGCAACGGACACCTTCAAAGCTAGCCGACCAGAATCGTCAAATGCAACACGTCGGCACAACGGACACCGCTGAAGCCAGCCAACCACAACTGTCAAACTAAACACGTCAAAAATCGTCAACAACACTCAAACACCACAGCAAATGATGACGATAGCGCTCAACAATCACCAAGGCGCATGTGTCTCGTTTAAGAGATAAAGGAAATATGGAAAGGCGCTTTACCCTTTATACTCCTTCTACCACGGGAACAAGATGCTCTGTGGGGGGATAAGTAAACAACTACGTGGTAGCGTAAGGTGAACCGTGATGGCGAGAGAAAGGAGAAGAAGAAGAAGAAAAGAGAGAAGAAGAAGAAGAAAGAAGAGGAGAGAGAAGAAAGATATGAAAGAAAAAGAAGAGGGAGAAGAAGAAGAAGAAAAGAGAGAAGAAGAAGAAGAAGAAGAGGAGAGAGAAAGAAGGAGAAAAGTAGAAAAAGAAGAAGAGAGAGAAGGAAGAGAAGGAGAAGAAGAAGAAGAGAAAGAGAGAGAAATAGAAGAAGAGGAGGAGAGAGAAAGAAAAGAAGAAGAAGAAGAAGAAAAGAAATAGAGAGAAAAATTAAATGATTTTTAAAAAGAAGGATGATTGGTATACTTACGTTGTTTGGACTTAATTGTTTTAGACATTTTCTCAGCTTTGTAGGAACTCTCGCCTTAAGCTATGATCTCTACCATGAGATAATGTTGAGTTTTCAACGATTATCATCTCCACTTACACACGATAAGTCCATCTTTACCCAATAATTATATTTTCAGCTATTCACAAATTGTTCTAAATTCTCTGTTTCTCTTAACCTTCTCATTTTGTAGCCAATAATACATCAAGGTAAAACTCTCTTACTTTTGGATTTTATTTTTATGTCATCGAGTTTCTATTTCTCTTAACCTTTTCATTTTGTAGCCAACAATACATCAAGGTAAGACTCTCTTACTTTTGGATTTTATTTTTTTACATCATCAAGTTTTATTTAATATTTGTTGTCACTTACGGCGGTCGGTGATGATAAATAACAAGACTACCATGACGATTACTCCAACTCTTTGGGTAACATATTCATTTGATTATCTCTACAACGAATTTTATATAAGACTTTTGCAAATTTGAAGGAGAGTTCTTATGCATCAAATGTAAAACTTCTCGGAGGAGGAACTGGCCCTTCCATCTTGAACTATACCTTATGAATTTTTCACTATGAATTAGTCTTGTGGTATGGGACATGAGATTAATCATGTGTGAAGTATTCCGATGTATACTTATCTCTAGATTTGTGTGGGATAATTTTTGGTGGTATAAGATACTAGAATTTATTACACATAGAAGTCCTTGAAACAATGTCTCTTTTACACGTCTATGATGAATACTTGGTGATATTTATCTCACGTATAACTTATCACAAATTGAGGTTGGTTGTGAGTAAATCCAATCAACTGTGACATGTGTGATGCATGTAAGGAATGTGTGAGTTGATTGTAAGTGAATCCGATCAACTCTTCTGAATTAATTCTTGATGAGGGTAACCTAATGTGGTATAAGAATTGAGAGGAAATCTAATTCTTTAGAGGGTCACCCTAGTTGGTTTGTGAGTGAATCCAACCAGCTGTGACACGTGTGAGACTTGTGGTATATTTTGTAATACATGTGATGCATATGAAAGCAGTGTGAGTGAATCCAATGTAGAAGCTTGTTTGTGAGTGAATCTGATCAACTCTAAGACATGTGTGATGCGTGTAAAGGTTCTATGAGTTTGATTAGGAGTGAATCCGATGTAAGAGCTTGTTTGTGAATGAATCTAATCAACTCTAAGACACGTGTGATGCGTGTAAAGGTTCTATGAGTTTGATTGCGAGTGAATCCAATGCAAGAGCTTGTTTGTGAGTGAATCTGATCAACTCTAAGACATGTGTGATGCGTGTAAAGGTTCTATGAGTTTGATTGTGAGTGAATCCGATCAACTCTAAGACACGTGCGATGCATGTGACAACACTAGGAGTGAATTAATTATTGAGAGTGAATCCAATGTGGGAGTAAATCGAATTAATTATTGTGAGTGAATCCAATGTGGGAGTGAATCCACTCAAATATGTAATGACATTGTGAGTGAATCCAATTTGGTCCCGAACGATTAATGTGTTTAATCACTTGTGTGTGCTAATAGTACAACCAAGGACGGTTATCTCCTATACTGGGAGGATTGAGAGGTTTCAAGACAGGTCTAGGGACATTAGCAATCTCTACACATTCTAGACTGTGTAGTTGAAGAAGGGAAGCTAAAATATTTGCCTTCGGAAGGAAGAGTGGAGACCATTGAGTTGAAGAGAGGCAAATCAAAACCTTCAGTATGTGTGGTTGTTTTGTGGGGTTTGAGGTGGTGTCTCATGTCAGTTTAGCCTGATCAAGCCTTCTTATAGTGCTAGTTAGTTGTAGCTAGTGTGGGAGTTGAAAGAGCCCTCACCGAAAGATTTGGAAATGCTTACACAAAGTTCCTTATCATATGTACTCAACTTTCATGAGCTGGTCCTTGAAAATATAGTCATAGTACTGGTGCATGAGTCAAAGCATCTTTTAAAAGCTTGATAAGATTAATCCTATTTTTTAGTCTAATTGAAATATTGATCCTATCTAGAGTCATAGTACTCGTGCATGAGTCAAAGCGTCTTTTAAAAGCTTGATAATATTGATCCTATCTTTTAGTTTAATTGAAATATTAATCTGAATATTTAAAAACTTAATAAGATTGATCCTACCTTGTAGTCTAATTGAAATATCTAGCATTTTTCAAAAGTTTAGTAGAATAATAACTTGGACTTCAAGTAATGATTGCAACTTATCTACATAAGCATACATGTTCTCTTTCTCCACATAAGCAGAACATTTTTTCCCATTGTTGCATTACTTTAGCCTTGAAATGACAAGGTAATAAATTTTTCTTAACTAACTTTTGGAATTCTTTCTAAGTCTTAGGCTTATGCTGCTTGCCTTGCTTAAGGGCTTGCACCATCAAGTAGTGGTCTCCACAAAGTTGTTGCTTGCACACTTTATTAGATCCCTTTCAGAAGATTTCTCTTATGTGAGTAGACATCTAGTTGGGCTAAGCCAAATAATCATAACCTGGGCATCCTTTTTCTCTTCATAGTTCTGAAAGGAGAAAGCCTTTTGTCTTATTTTTGCATCCATTTTTTAAATAATGGGTACGAGAAGTTCCTTCAATAGTACATTGAATATGCCTATTTCCCTTATCTCGCTAGACTTGGAAGAATCTCATCTCCATTTATGCCTCAAGATTTGATTAAGCCTAAGTTTGATTTTGCAATGCTAAATGTTGTTCCTAAATTATAGGTGGTACATGCTTACCACCCATTTGTGCTTGTGTAAGAAAAATAAATAAATACACTAAAGGTAATTAAGAAAAATACAAAAATAAAACTTAGCCCTTTTGCTCTTAGTTTGACTTGCATTTATGTTGAAGCCAAGCATGAAGATTTTTAATAAAGGAATAGTTTTCAAACATGCTTCATTCTCACTTTCTTGTAGACCCATGGGTAGCCCATAGCATAAATCCTTCACTTGACAAGAGATCAATATTCTTCGTTTTGAAAATTTTCCATCATTTGTTAGCATTCATAAAAAATCTTCTTCGACACTTGGGAATTTTAGTTTGAGAAAAAGCTTTCTGGAAATTTAGAAAAAGGGCAAGGAGATTTGGCACGTTTTGGGTGGAAGCTCATGAAAGAAAAGCTTTAATGAACAATTTGAAAAGGTAAAAGCTTTCATGTAGAGATTTTTATGGCTTGCGAATAAGAGAGTTTTAAAGTATGGATTTGAAAGTGCCGCTGGAGTGAGATTTCTGAAATATTTCATTATCCAATTTTTGTAAAAAACGAGCTTGTAAAGCAAGCTTGGGCTAAAATAGCCATGTAATCTATTTTTATGGAATAATCAAGCAAGGATGCTTTTGGCACATGCTTGGGGGGGAGGGGCAGTTGGGTGTTCTCTTATTTTTGTATTTTTCTATGCATACATTTCTTAAGGTCTCGGCATTCTCGTTCAATGGTATCAGAGTATGCTCCAGAAAGGTGTGTGTGTTTGGGGCACTCAGATGGCCCAGGACCTCTTGGTCCTCTGTGTGAAGTTGCAAAGCAAGGAGCAATATGGGCACAAAGATCAAGGAACCACCTAGCCCGAAGGTCACATCAACAGGAGCTACAAGCACATGTCCCGAGACGAGGGAAACCGGCCAGGCAACGACATAAAAAATAGCAAGTACCACTACAACGGCACAACATGCCGGCAACGGACACCTTCAAAGCCAGCCGATCAGAACCGTCAAAGGCAACACGTCAGCACAACGGACACCGTCGAAGCCAGCCAACCAGAACCATCAAAAAAACGTCAACAACACTCAAACACCACAGCAAATGATGACGATAATGCTCAACCGACAGTCACCAAGGCGCATGTGTCTCGTTATTAAGAGACAAAGGGAATAGGGAAAGGCGCTTTACCCTTTATACTCCTTCTGCCACACGAACAAGATGCTCTATGGGATAAGTAAACAACTACGTGGCAGTGTAAGGTGAACTGTGACGGCGAGAGAAAGGAAAGTAAGAAGAAGAAAAGAGAGAAGAAGAAGAAGAAAGAAGAGGAGAGAGAAGAAAGATATGAAAGAAAAAGAAAAGGGAGAAGAAGAAGAAGAAAAGAGAGAAGAAGAAGAAGAAGAGAAGAGAGAAAGAAAGAGAAGAAGAGAAGAAGAAGAAGAGAGAAGGACGAGAAGGAGAAAAAGAAGAAGAGGAAGAAGAAGAAGAGAAGAAGAAGAAGAGAGAGAAGGACGAGAAGGAGAAAAAGAAGAAGAGGAAGAGAGAGAAATAGAAGAAGAAGAGGAGAGAGAAAGAAAAGAAAAAGAAAAAGAAATAAATAAAAAAATATTGATTTTAAAAAAAAGGACGATTGGTATACTTACGTTGTTTGGACTTAATCATTTTAGACATTTTCTCAGCTTTGTAGGACCTCTCACCTTAAGCTATGATCTCTACCATGAGATAATGTTGAGTTTTCAACGATTATCATCTCCACTTACACACGATAAGTCTTCATCTTTACCCAATAATTATATTTTTAGCAATTCACAAATTGTTCTGAACTCTCTATTTCTCTTAACCTTCTCATTTTGTAGCCAATAATACATCAAGGTAAAACTCTCTTACTTTTGGATTTTATTTTTATGTTATCAAGTTTCTATTTCTTTTAACCTTTTCATTTTGTAGTCAACAATACATCAAGGTAAGACTCTCTTACTTTTGGATTTTATTTTTTTTACGTCATCAAGTTTTATTTAATATTTGTTATGTCACTTACGGTCGGTGATGAATGAAGAACAAGACTACCACGACAATTACTCCAACTCTTAGGGTAATATATTCATTTGATTATCTCTACAATGAATTTTATATAAGATTTTTGCAAATTTGAAGGAGAGTTCTTATGCATCAAAAGTAGAACTTCTCGCAGGAATTGGTCCTTCCATCTTGAACTATACTTTATGAATTTTTCACTATGAATTAGTCTTGTGGTATAGTACATGAGATTAATCATGTGTGAAGTATTGCGATGTATACTTATCTCTAGATTTGTGTGGGATAATTTTTGGTGGTATAAGGCACTAGAATTTATTACACATAGAAGTTCTTCAAACAATGTCTCCTTTACATGTCTATGATGAATACTTGGTGATATTTATCTCATGTGAATAACTTATCACAAATTGAGTGTTGGTTGTGAGTAAATCCAATCAACTGTGACATGTGTGTTGCATGCGTGAGTTGATTGTGAGTGAATCTGATCAGCTCTTCTGAATTAATTCTTGATGAGAGTAACCTAATGTGGTATAAGAATTGAGAGGAAATCTAATTCTTTAGAGGGTCACCCTAGTTGGTTGTGAGTGAATCCAACCAGCTGTGACACCTGTGACTTGTGGTATATTTTGTAATACGTGTGACACATATGAAAACAGTGTCAGTGAATCCAATGTAGCAGCTTGTTTGTGAGTGAATCTGATCAACTCTAAGACACGTGTGATGTGTGTAAAGGTTCTATGAGTTTGATTGTGAGTGAATCCCATCAACTCTAAGGCACGTGCGGACGGGTGTGAGGACACTAGGAGGAGTAAATCCAATTAATTATTGAGAGTGAATCCAATGTGGGAGTGAATCCAATTAATTATTGTGAGTGAATCCAATGTGGGAGTGAATCCACTTAAATATTTAATGACATTGTGAGTGAATCCAATGTGGGAACGATTAATGTGTTTGATCACTTGTGTGTGCTGATAGTTATAACCAAGGATGGTTATCTCCTATACTGGGAGGATTGTCACGGGAGTGAGATTTTTGAAATATTTTATTATCCAATTTCTATCAAAAAAAGAGCTTGTAGAGCAAGCTTGGGCTAAAATAGCCATGTAACCTATTTTTTATACTATAAAAATACTCAAGCGGGAATGCTTTTGGCACACGCTTGGGGGGCAGTTGGAACCCAATCTGGTGTTCCCTCATTTCTGTATTTTTTTGTTTGCATATTTCCTAAGGTCTCGGTATTTCCATTTCAGAACGAGTATGAAAAGCCTTATATGCTACAAAGAGCATTAAAAAGACTTTAAGGCATAATACCTTATGCTCCAATGTAAGACTCTTTCCATCAAGAAGCAAAAAATAAATAAATTTACAAAAGCTTGCAAGGAAGGAAGAAGTACCAATGGTGTTGGGGAGGAATTCTACACATCTTGCTTTATTTGAGAGTGAGAACGGAACCTCTAGAACTTACTCCATCTCTTATGGTTGATTAGCTTGAGGATGAGGATTTAACATTGAAACCACTTTTTCCCATAAGAGGGTGTTCAAGTTAAGAGATTACCTTAGCCTTGCTAAAGCATGTGTCACTGTCCTTGCCTTCAAGCTACCAAATGTAACTTCTTGATGTGTGGGTGTGTTTCCACATTTGTCTCACATCCTCCCTTCGTTGTCACACTAGAATAGTCCTTGCCAATGAGGTGAAGCGAGAGCCCTCTTTGCCTAGATGGAGGTAAAAATAGATGGTCCTTCATGATGTTTTTTTCTCATAAAAGACAAGGGGGATAAAGAGGAAGCTAATACAAGTAGAAAACCTACAAACAATCCTATCTAGCAGGCATCCCCATCAAGCAAGCAAGATTCAATAGCATCATAAATGTAAGCAAGAAGAGGGGGAAAAGAAGAGCTCACAAGTATTCAATTACAAGGGAATGATTGTGCATTATTTATCATAAAAAGTGACTTACATACAAGTGACTAGTTTTCACACTAGGTCGGCCAAACTTAAAAATGGTCCGACCTTTATTGTAAAAAATAGATTATATACAAGTGACTAGTTTTCACACTAGGATAGCGAAACTTAAAAATGGTTCTATTACTATTGTTAAGCATGTATATGAAGTCTTTAAACTTTTCCTATTTGACATGAAGCATAGGGTAAGGTCGCTTTACATGTTCTAGCACCGTCTTACACAAGACAAGTGTCCGTTTTGAGCAAGGAAGATAGAAAAACGCTTGATGATAGGTTGAGCGGGTGAAACCATGTTAACCTATAGTGTTGTTAACATACCCCCTTCCTAATGGTGACTGCATCCCCGTGCCGCCCAAGTCAATGGGGTGAAGTTTCTACCAAGGTGGAAAGGTGTGGATGATCCAGGATATGCCATGAAGTTGGCAAGGGAGATTAAGTGGTAAGGTTCATAGCCTGAGGCAGGGCATATGGTAAGAAGCTTTGGGAATCCCTAGTGGTAGGTATCTTGTCGAGGTGGCATAAAAGGTATAGGCGATGTAGGTCTCCTTCTATTATGGAAACGGATGTGAGGTCTCCTTCTATTGTGAAAATGGATGCGATCCTTCAAAATTAGCTAGTTGTTGGTAGAAGCGATTTGCACCCTATGATTAGCGGAATGAGTGTCAAGACAACCATGGAGCGATTTGCATGGGTAGATGGCAGTTCGGATCTTCTTGATGTACGACATGATATTATATTGTAATAAGCACATAGCATGATGTTGAAGATCGGGCTTCTTTATGGCGAATATGTCGGCTAGGGCGAGGATTTGTTGGTATTGAATTGGATTCAAAGAAGAGATTACATAGATTGAAGCTCTTTGGAGGTACCTACAAGGTCGAGGGTTTTCCAAGCGATGGGTCATACCATGAGCCAGGCTTGCATCTGCCATGATTCCCCCATCCATAGATGTGCTTGGAGGGTTAGCGTTGATGAGGTTAGTTGCAAGTACATATGTTTATGTGTGCCTATGAGATGCAAGATAAAAGGTGATACACATATATGCAGGTGATGTACATGGGCAATGGCATTGACGAGGGTAGTTGCAGGTGCATGAGTTTGTGTGTGCCGTGAGATGCAATATATGAAAAAAAAAGTGATGCTCATAGGGAAATGTGGAGGTAGCGTGCATGGGCAATGGTGGAAGGTGTGCCCATGCGCGTGTACTCCTCCAACGTGAAGATTTCTCCAACTCAACTGCTTTCTTTGACTCTCTTTTAAACTGCTTTCATTTTTCTCAACATGGGCCTTTTCTTGGGGAGTGAAGATCATTAGATTGTTGATGCATGGCAGTTGGATTTGCCCATAGGTGCAATGGATCTAGCCAACCTCTGTGGCTTGAGGGATTTGGTGTTAGTAGCGAGAACTAGGGATAGAGGCAATGTGGATCAACGGGTGGTGGGGACAAAGAAGAGTCCACGGAAGGTTCTTGCAAAGATTGAGATATGAAGGAACACAAAAGGCAGCACGTCCAGGTTGGAGGGTACACCCAAGTTAGGTCGCTCCCTTTACACACAACCGAAAGGAAACAATGCATGCTATGTCCTACCATGCTTAATTGTGCAGTCCTGTTGGTTGTTCGAAAACCCTTGTGTTTACGATTGTTGTTACATAACGGTAGTTGCCCCGCCGTAGCCAAGGAGGGATCCAAGCTCTGGTCTCACCACCCAACCATGACGAATGTGGAGAAGTGTCCACACTACCGTGCTTATATCTAGTGGCTTGCCTACCCACGCTAGCTCGGCCGCCTGCGGTCCTTCGACTAGGGTGCCTCACCCCTCAACCTTGGATAAACTCTCCACACGTGCTCCGACGTGTGAACTCCGCATCCGCTCCGATGCTACGGGCGACTCATGCATGCCGTTACAGGGTATGTGACATTATCCCTCCCCTTCTGAAGAGTTTTCGTCTATGAAAACAAATTGGGGAAAGTCATTGGTAAGCGTATTTAGTTGTTGTCACTTGAGACCTTTGCTAGTTTATCCTTTCAGTTAACAAGTATCTATTGATACATAGTAAACCTCGTGTTTTGAAATCTCAACCAGAACTTCAAGGCTATGTGTCCTAGTTTTTGCATGCCACTAGCACTTTAAGTTAGATGTGCTTGAGATCTCTCCGAGAACTCACGTTGTAGACTACACTACCAAACATTTGTAGACTACGCTACCAAATATTTGTAGACTATGCTACCAACTTGTTGAATCTTCTCCTTGCATAGCTCTATGGCCATAGGAGATCTAGATTAGATTCCATAAAACAACGTAAATGGAGAAAATCTAGTCATGAACAACAAAAAATAGATTTTAAAGGTGAGAGGTACTCCTCTCCACTAGATTATTCATCTATGCACAAGCATATGCTCTAGAATCTCGTTGGGTTTCTAGTTTGACCACCATCAATCTACAGATGGTTAACCTCACTCTTACTTAGAGTGATATTTAACCTTTGAAGATTTTTCTTCAAAGGTGACTATCAAACTTTCTATCTCTACCCAACACTATTTTGAAGGCCATATAGTATGTAGAGATGTTTGATAAAGAGCCTTTCAAACTCAGACGTTTTCAAATCTTATTAGTTGGTCAAATGTTGACCTTTTCATTTTTTCCTTCAAGAAGAGTTTTAGTCCGCGAAAACGATTCAGAAAGTTTTAAACAAGTGTTTGTGTGTAGATCATATGGTCATCTACGCCTGTAACGTCTCTAAGTACTATGACAAGGAAAGCAAGACATGCATCACATATTTTCCTTAAGTACTCCGACCAAAGAAACATGCAACACTACACTCGTGTTTCATCTGGAATACCAAACCATAGTTACCACTTGCAACTATGAAGATGTCAATAAAACACAAATTGTTACTAAGGCATCAAATAACATCATGCCTTTAATACATGCGGGAAGTTCTCAAATCCTCAAGAACTTCATAATAAATGTGCTCCGACGTTGTTCAAGGAATTCCTTTGCATGTTCTACGACATCAAAGATGTTTTTCTCTTATGGTTAGAAACCACATGGACTTTAATTCAACAAATTTGCACCAGTCTTAGTAAATTGTTCTATAATGTGGTAAAGTTCAATTGACCACATAGTTTAAGGAAAGCTACACTTTCCTCTCTCCAAATGTTCTTACGTTCTTTCAAGAAAAGTTTACACATCTTGTTGAAGATGATTTCTACACATTGACAGTGTCGATGTGATGTATAGTTTCTATGCACCACTTGAAAATCGAGAGTAATGTGCACCAATGAGAGTACTACTCCCAGCCCACGACGAGTAGATACATTATCCACATGTCTACTCCGGCAACCACTTTGGTTGCTTGGCAATACATATCTATGTCTCTATGGCCAACCATGTCACTATGGACATGTTTATGGGGGCTATCTATATTCACATCCAAAAGCTAATAGCACCATCCAGACACACCCCTATAAGTGTGGTCTCACTGGACATCTCTACTATGTGAAACAATATCGTAAACCATTTCAATTATGGGAAATGATTTACTATAAAGCAATAAACAACAAATTCTTTATCATTTACCTATACTAGAATGTGTGGATTAGGTATGCCTCCAACACACCTTACACAGATAGACAACAAAATCAATCTTTGTACTTTGAGACTAATTTGACATGAATAGCACAACATCCAATTTGTGTTCAATACCAATATGAAGTCTCGCGTATAACAAATCTTTGTTGCCTCCCCAAGAGAGTGACAATGCACTACCTACCCGTAGGTGGCAATATACCACCCAACTGTAACCGATGACCACAAAAAATAACTACTTTTGTACGCACTTCATAAACATATTACAAAACACAAATTTGTACAAGTGAATCCTCTTATGACTTTTGGTAAAGTTGGACTTTGCCACTTATCCCGTCTATCTTAAATACCAATTTCTTTCTCAATTTGGCTAAGGAACTCCATACTCTTTATGAGCAACTCCGTACTTGAGGATACACCCTTCCTGAGTTGGATTATCCATTGAGCTGTCTTTCAAACAAGATGCTCGAGCTGCTTACTACAAAGTTCTCATCTAGATTGAGTCAAAACATTTGACACTATGTTTGGGGCATTATAGCACCCATTTGTTGTTGATCCAATGACATCTAATCAACCACTATGTCAATCTCTGAACTCTATGATTTAGTATCTAGATACGAGTCTTACTAGGCGGTGATAATAGCCTTAGACTTCAACTTTCAGTGAGAATATAAACAACAAAGTCCCTAAAGAAGTTGCTCAAAACTTTGTGGTACCACCTCAAGGCCATCTACCATGCCTGTGCATAGCATGAAAACAATTTCACGAATACTCAACTACACATTGAACACTCTTATCAATTTGGTCTAGCACCAAATTGACAAGGTTAGGACTTTATCTAGAATAACAAGCACCTAAGGTTTGTGACCTTCCATAAAATTTGAGCTCATTGGAAGTCAACACCTATGTCAGTTAAATGAATATATCACTTTCTTTCAATAAATTTATCACCTCCATTTGACACAAGGTCAAGTAGGCATGAAGGGTCCACCCATGAGCGCTCCTTCTCAGTACATAACCCAAGAGATTCATCTGATCGCGGATGGGCGCTCACTCTTCTTCTCTTAGGAACCTCAACTAATCACTGTGAATTAGCACACCTTTCTAAACAAGGAAGGCGATGATTGTTGGAAAGTGTATGTGCATATAACAATACCATGCTAAAGTATAAAAAATGATCAAGACAACTACTATGCATTCCGTACTAGCATCGAGATCAAGATTTGTGTAATCACTCAGGATTAATGCCAAATCTAGTGTGGTTTGCCTCTAATCTCTCCAAATTAGCTTCAAACTTTGGGTTTACTTCTAAACCACCATGTTCAATCCTAAACTCACCAGACATGTTAGAATACTCAACTAAGCTCTCCGGCTTAGAATTCTTTCTAACAAACATAGTCATGGTTTATAAAACTACGTTGGATCCAATGACAATAAATAACCATGCTCGTCTGGAGAGTGAAGTACTTCTCACTTTAACGAGGTAGTAACATGCTCGTCTAGAGTGAAGTACTTCTCACTTTAACGAGGTAGTAACCCCATCACATACTGGTAATGATCCACTCATTTCCCAGTGCCTTACAACTGGTAGGTTCTACAAGGACATGAACTTTGCAACACTAAATAGCCCAAGCAAACTAAGAATTTACTTTTTTAATTTTTGAAAGTCATTCCATACTTCCATAATTTATACGACAACAGCCAAACATGTGCTCAAAATAAACACCAGTGTTGGATATAAGCAAGATTACATTCCCTGATTGTTGTAGGGCATCCCCCACATATAAGAATCATCTGACAATACTAGTCTTCATGCTCACAAATGGTTCTATAACACTCTCAAAGTAGAAACCACTCTATTAGCACTAGTATAAGATCATGGCCATGCTACCCATAACTTCTCCGAACTCTGTTGTTGGATTTCTTCCCAACAAAATACTATTAAGTGAATCTCAAAGCTCCATCTATCTAAATGCTTGATCACAACAAAATAAGCACAAACACACTTTATCACTATGGAACAAGTATACAACCAATCAAAGCGTCAACCTCTATGGACGAGCCTTGGTGTCCCATACCACCAAGACCACAATGACCTTTGTGAAGCACTTGACATCCCATACCATCAAGTGAGCATGAAGCTCATTGTGAGACATAAGCGGACTTTTTCCTCTCCTTGAGAAATAGCTACAAAATCTCAAGCATATGGATGACTATGCATCCATATGGATGACTATGCATCCAAACCAAGGGTGTTTGCAAGTAAACCAGCTATGCAACATCACATATGGTGCACAGGTTTTTCAAAGTCTAACATGGCTATAATTTAAGGATCTAACAAGCTCCATAGCCTCCAATACTCAATCTAGAGTATTTGTCAAAGTAATTCGATAAGATCTCAATGGGCCGCTACTTAAACTGGTAGTCAAGCCAAGCTCTTAAGATATTAATGATTAGCTAGACAAGCTAGCTTTAGAACAAGACCTCTTAGGGATACTCTCATTTTAAACAAAAGAAGCAATGACATGCTCCATAGGTAGGTTAAGTAGCTACATACTTTCTAAAAGTCATATTGAACCACCACAGTTTAAGTCATCTCAACACCCAGGTTTCTCTACATTCGGTAAACCACCACAGTTTAAGTCATCTCAACACCCAGGTTTCTCTACATTCGGTAAACTCTGGAACTCAAGAATCACTATACGGATCCCTCTAAGATTACTATGAGTCTTAGAACAATTGATCTCTTTGGACCATACACAAGTGTTTGCATATGTAAGGACTAAGCTACTAATACTCTGACTATTAAATATTACAATACTACGGTTGTTAAACAACTGGCCCAGTTTGGTCTCATTCACACTGCGATGAATATTAGACTCAAATGGGTGTATCTCCTCAGCCATTAAATCAAAACTAGCATAAGAGAGACCAAACTCATGAAGGGTTGATATCCACTAACCAAACAACGAAAACTAACGTCCGTGGGTACCACATATAAAGTTGGTGGAGTCCTCCAAACCCGACAACTTATGTATTAGTGTCAAGCATCATTAATTCCAAAACCACAATGTCTATCAAAGGTGTCAATTCTTGTAGTGGATATTGTGAACGAGCTGCGTTGCCCATATACTATTTCTAGACTATGCTAGATTAAGACCTCCCTTACTCATATCCTCTTGGATGCCCATAGGCATGTATAAGAGGTAAAAGTACTCAAATTCCATGTTGATGCATGGCTACACGTGTGTGTAGCAGCCAAGATATGAACACTAGATGTTTGCTAATGCCATATTTTGAGCGCGCCCATCAATGCAGTAATTATGGTCACTTGTAGGGTGCAATATCTTGCTCTCGAGCTCCACCTACTTTTGAATCCATGATGTTGTCATGTGTGACTATTCACACATGAACAATCGATGACAACTAAAGTGCATACACATGCAAATCTATGCTATAATGATGGCACAAAACTATTTACACATGGCTACGTGTGCTATGACTTATGTGTGCTATGACTGATGTCATCGTGTGTGTGTGTCTCACACACACCCACACACACATACACTTAAAGTGTGTGCAAGGTTACTTTCTATGGGAACCTCCCCCAAAATATTTTTGTTTAATGAAAAAAATAAATTTTATTAAGGCTCTAAGACCTTATCATCATCGTGTGGCACTCTCGTGAGGTAATTGCTGGGGGAATCATGTTAAAAGACATGGTGTGAGCTTAACCTTGACAGTGATTAAATGAATCACACAATGGAGATGGTTATCACATAAGCAAACTCACACCACTATAGCAACACATGCAACCACTTAGATAAGAATGAGATGTAACCAATGAGCAATAGAATGTACTCAAGGTCACCACAAAGCATCACATGAACACATGCTAATGAAAATGCCAAAGAAGAGAGTATTTCCACAAAGGACCACTTAGTATATTAGACACTAAGCAAGTACTCAAAGCATGAGCATTCCTCTCTCCACTTAGCTCTCTAGAGTGAGTAGTATACCCTGTTTATATAGGCTCAAGAGAGGGGGTGCCTAGAGCCCATGAATCTCTCCACCTCCCTTAGATTTCTCACCAAACTCACCTAAAAGGTGATGCCACAATCAAGGGAAAGTATCTACTAGACCGACACTCGGTTAGTCTAGTAAATGAGCCTTCTAATCTTAAAACAAGACACTCTAAGGTACCACTAAGGATCTCACACCAAGAATGGCTTCTAGATCACTTTTTTTCTAACACCCTCCCTTGATCAAGCATCCATACCACACAGGGTGTGCTTGGATCAGATCTATCACTAAGATAAAGATCACTAAGACATCACTAAGATAAAGATTGCCCCATGGGCTATAAAATGTCATACATAACAACTGTTGGAATAATGTGTTAGAGAAGTTTGCCTCCTCCTTCTCTAGTTGCATAGTAGCAAGTCCGAGGAGCCTTGGTCTTCTTGTCCTTGACTGTAGAGAGGAATAGGCATGATCCACTGGAACTAGTGTTGAAGAAGCTGAAGCTTTGGAACCCTCCATGCGGGTCACCTCTAGAGTGAGGGCAGAAGTCTTTGAGGTAAGAGTACGATTGGTTTGATTTGCTATCACTGAGACACACTGCTCATAACAAGGAGGCATGCTGGAGAGAAACACATAGATGGCCTCCTCTTCTCATCAATGGTAACACCTGCACCATTGAGTTGATCAATCATACATCGAATGTCATTGACATGAGAAGCAACTGATTTTTTCATCCTTTTCCATTCTGTAAAGTTTCTTCCTTAAGAAGAACCTAACATCTCCATTGGTTTAGACTTGAGCCTAAGCCATGCTTCATTGGAAGTCTTTGCTAAGCTCACTTGATGGGTTTGGCGCTCACCTAGCCCACAAATAATGAGAGATAATGCTTTGGAGTCTAGATTGGTCCACTTGGTAAGAGTTCTGGATCTCTATTTGGCCTCTTTTTAGTCCCATTGACCACACCCCACATGTCATTTTCTGTAAGACACATTTGCATTTTGATGCACCAAGTATGGTACTTGGATCCACCAAATTTACTTGTTTTATCAAACATCTTTCCCACCATATTTGCCATGGTACTCAACCTTACACACACACACACACACACACACACAGAGTGTTACACAATAGGGAAGTCCTTTATAGCTCTAGGAATTTACAATGGAGTTTTTCTTTCACCCATAAATACTCTGCTCAAGTATCCCTTCACCAAATAAGTGAAGGGATACACATAAACTTTGACCAGTACAAGTAATTTGGCTTTGCCTTGATCTTGAAACTTGTCTTTGAATCTTTGGCTAATGCAATTTGAGCTTTAGTTTTAGTGTGTAAATACCTTGGCATTTGGCTAACATACCACACACTTGAACCTTTCAACCCTTTCACTAAGAAATGCAAAGATGAGATGTGCTCTTTATAGTTCTAATGCTTTTCTCAAAGAATGCATAGGTATTTTACTTTCCCACAAAGGTGATGATGAATATGCCAAGGTTTTAAGGAATCCTTTATCACAAGGTTTGAAGGGTTATAACCACTATGGTTTAAAAATAGAATTTTTTAATTTAAATTTAAAAACTGGTTTCGTCTTCCCAAGGAGATAAAAGAGGCGATTTCACTTTAATTTTGTACCAAAAAACGAGCAACCCCCGCTACGCACCACACGGACTGAGGCAGGGAAGAGCACCATTTCGAGATGATGTTCCGCGGTAGCTTGCTGCTGTAGGCCATGTTACTCACAGACTACAGCCATCTGATGCACCTTCTAATGGCACTTTTCAATGCTGCCTGATTGTAGACATATAGCCTACTATCTGATTTTCTCTCTTCTCACACGCAGCTCAAATTTGAAAACCAAACAACCATTGAAAAACAAAAATTGAGATAAGGCTTAATCTCTTTCAAAGCTGATTCACATGCGAGAAGTGAGAGAGAGGACTACGCCGGCTCTAATACCAATGTTACATCGCGGTAGTCGTTGCCATAGCCAAGGAGGGCTCCAAGCTCTGGTCACCACCCAACCATAGAGGAATGTGGATAAATGCCCACACTACTGGTTTTATATAGGGCCTACCTGCCCACACTAGCGCGATCGCCGTCCTCCGACCCGGGCACCTCAACCCTGAACCTTAGACACACTCGCCACACGCGCTCTAGAGTGTGGACTCTGCAAACTGATCGAGCCTGCCGGGCTGTTACGAGTGACGCACGCATGCTGTTACAAGTTATGTGGTAGTTGTGCTACCAAGGTCTGCTTGCCCATCCATGTTTGAGAGAGATACTTTTTTGATTTATGGGCATGCCAAGTGGCATCTAACTCAGAAAGTAAATGTAAAGGTGGCATCTAACTCAGAAAGTGAATGTGGAGCATATGTTTTTAAGGACCTTAGGTGGAGCCTAGTCAATTCCTATCATTATTCAAATAATTCGTAGCCTTTTTCTAGAGGAGTCTGCACTCGTAGCTACGAGCTGGAGTTGTTCTCTTCTACCGAGTTCACGAAGGACTTCCTGTCTGGTAAGTCGATCTATCTTCCTAGATCTATGTTTTCCATCGCCATCGCCATCGCCATCGCCATCGCCATCGCCATCGCCATTCATGCTCGCCTCATCTCCATTTTAATGCACATTGCCTGATCGCGCATCATTTTGATCTACTGTGAACTTTCAAGTTTGGTTATGGTGTGCTTCTGCACACCACATCTTCTTGAGGAAACTAGGGTTTTACCATGACAAACTCAGCATTTCATGTACCTGCCTTACATGAGAAACTTGAGGTTTCATGTACCTCTTCATGTTGAATCTCATGTGTCCAACTAAGGGTCTCCATTACCTGTGCGTATATGGCAAATCAAGGGATTTAAACCTCTTTATATATTGGCCTCACATGACAAACTGTACCTCCTCATGCTGAATGGGGTTATCTGCCTCACATGATGAAATTAGTCTTTCACGCACTTCATCATGTTGAATGGCATGTCTGATTCACATAACAAACTTAGGGTTTCATCATTCTGTTTTCATACCTTGTGTTCAGAGATGTCAATATTTGGATGTACTTCCTTTCTTCTGTGAAAAATTTTAGTGAAAAAGGTTTGAATTATATACAAAAGGATTCAGGTTAAGTTTTGTTCATGTGTTGTGACTTGCCTTTGAATGTGTGTCTTTGCTGTGAACAAAAAAATCAAAGTTTCATTGTTCTGTGACTGGCCTTTTCTGCAGTGTGCCATCACACAACATGCCGCGTCGGCCAGCAAATGCCACTCCCAAGCGGGTGGCTGAGTCTGGTTTGTCAGAGTCTTCTAATTCGGCAGCAGCTCCCCTGAAGTCTCGAAGATCGCCTCTGGTTTCTGTCTGCCTAGTGTTGTTTGTAAGTCTCTCTACCCAGCATATGTTTGTACAAATGTACATATGTATGAATACACATACATACGTGTACACACCCATATGCTGATGGCAGCCCATGTGTATGCATATGTGTCTACACACACATTAACTATACACACAATTATGCATGCATGTGATACATAGAATGTAGATACATATGCTAGGTATCTCTTGAAATTGCGGTGTTCTTAGCCTAGTTACCAAGAAACTACTTCACATCGTGTTTTTTGATCTTGCTGTCCCAGGCTGCCTGTTTCCCATTCAGGTCTTTGAGTATTAATTATACACTCTGTTATAAATCATACAAATTAATGATGTGCGGTTTTACGAACGGTCTCCCCTCTACTTTGTTTTCCTTACTTTGTTGTTTTGGTACACCCCCTTTCCTTCCGTCTCCTCTTCCTAGTAACTAAGATCATAGCACACAAATCAAGTTATACACATGTAACAAAGTCTTTGAAATGTTTCAAAGCTTGTGAACCTAGGAGCCCCCATAGGGCACTTTGGTGTAAAGGTGCTTCAAAACTTGGTAGAGCTAGGGTGGATCATAACAAGGTGTTTAAAGGTCAACAAAATGATAAGCTAAGGAACAAAGGGTAGACTCGAAGCATCAAAATAATTGCATTAGATTGCTTTCATGTACCAATGAGAACTAGATAGTACATCAATTTATAGCTCAAGAGAGCATCTCCATACATTTTCCCCAAGTGACACCTAGCACACCAGCCACTCACCAACCATGTAGCCAATCCATTGACGCACCATGTGGCTATTATGTCATCCAATTTACATCATTGCTTACATCAAGAATCTCACCAACTTACATTTATATGTTTGAGCAAATAGACTTTACAAATGCATTCATTTTTGGGAGAACCCCTAATCATCAAATTCAAGGAGCACCACCTCTCTCCCACTCTCTCCCCTCTCACACAATGCCTATGTAGACCTGAAATTTCAATATAGGTTACATTTAAGACATAGTTGCTCACAATCTTTGACATGTCTTAAAGCTTGGGAATCTTAGAGGCCACATAGGACAATCTGTGACATTGTTTGGGTTTCACGGCATAAGCATTCATAGCTCGTTGGGATGCACTATAATTCTGTACTAATGACAGGTCATAGGATTGTTATTTGAGCATGATTTGTTTGTATCTACTTGATTGTGCAGGGCATCATTATATTGCTATGCTATTCGTTCTTCAACTCAAGTAAGACCGTCTATGCCATTGCATTCTTTTTTTCAGTACAAGGCTGTGTGGGGCTAATCTATCGTTAACGTGTTCTTGAAAAAGGTTTTCACCAGACTCCCAAGAGAGACATTGGAAAGCTGTCATCAGAGGGGCATCTTGGCACAGAACTTCAAGACACTCTTGCTGAAACTATGAAAGATGAAGAAGGTGAAAGTTCTCTTTTCTTTGGGTGTAGGGTGGTAACACATGTATTGGCTGCCCGTTGGAGTGAACCCTGAGATGAAATCTTATTGTCCGATCTTGGGGACACGCCTGTCGTGCAGCTTGCTGATTGGAATGCCAGTCCCTGCCCATCAGCGAGGAATTCATGGGCGGCCATCCCAGTCGGAAATGGGATGAGCAGGGGGAGGATAGCCAATCAGAGTGTTGCCACCCGTGATGCGCTACACCACCTCTCACAATGCAAGGACGGGCGATGCGTGTGTAATTCGGTCTGTTGCGCGGCCCCCCCCCCCCCGCCTCTTTCCTTCCCCCCGCGGGCCGCACGCACCCCCCTCTCTTGCGCCAGGTTTACAGTTTCGACACCTGCCCAAGCTTCAGACGGGGGATGTCTACCTGTGTGTAGACTGGTTGCCCGTAGAGTTTGTGTCCATCAGCGGGGCCTAATCCTGGCACCCATTTGCCCATCCAAGTCTCTGCCCACATGATATAGTTATGCATAATCAGCCTTAAATAGTCAAAAGACTTGTTTGTTTGTGTCTTTTTCCATGTCTCTGTTGTATATTGTGGACTAACATTGCTATGTGTTCTTTTGTCACAGGTGATTTTTCTTCACGGCCTGAATGTAAAACTGCAGTGTGCCAGGCCCTTCCTCGTTTGCAAGAGATGTATGGAGAGGCTATGAATCATGTTCTTCATATTGGGCCATCTACTTGCGGTGTTGTATTGAAGCTGCTGCAGAAAGAAAAGCACCAGGCATGGGGCTTATTGCCATTTGATCCGAGTCCTCCGGTACACAGTGTGTGTGAAAGTCTGCTACGGAAGGGTATTATACGTGTGGCGGATATTTCGCAGCCTCTGCATTACAGGTCACGCTCCTTTTCGCTTGTGCTGGCCAGTGATGTTGTGGATACCATGACATCAAAGCAGCTGAATGTCACTTTAAGAGAACTGGCACGTGTCTCTTCAGAAGGTGTTGTGCTGCTTATACGTAAGCGATTCTGACATTATGATATGTGAATGCAATCTTTGGCTTGATGCACATTTTGGCATGCTCCTAGTGAGCCCAGTAATCAAAGCAAGGTAGTATGCAGCTTTTTACCAACAGCCCAAACACTGGGTGCGGTCCGGTGTGGACACAGCCATTCTAGAAACATTTGGCGCACCCATGCTGTTACGCTGCTTGTGCTGCTGATATTAACCCTGCTCACACACGTGTGAACCTGCTAGACCTCCTGCATTTTTGAGTTCTTGGCAGCGTTGCCTTCTGCGCTACTCCAGCCTGATCTGGAGTCCTTGGGCATGACATACATGGGTTATGCAGTGTGGAACAGTGTGAGGGAAGGTGTGACATGAGGATGCAAAGATTGGGAGATGGGTTCCAGGAGTTTGAAATAACGGTGTAGGCTGCGAGCTTTCTCCATTCCAACAATGATTCCCTTGGCCAGGCTGTGTCCTTGATAACCAGGCCACCCTTAGCTAGCCATGCAAGCACTTCCATGCCAGAACTGTGTTGAGAGTCCAAGTTCAGTCTGTAGAATAGAGATCCCAATGCATAAGGTTTGGTTTCAAGCCCAAAGTCTAATTTGAGAAGCCTGCCTTTTTTAATGATAAAAGCAACACTGCTTGTTTGATATCTTATGTAGATGGTAAAGCAATTCAAAAGATGCCAGAGGCTACTGGAGAGGGTGATAAGCCTGCCAAAATGGTGAGAAATCTTGATCGTTTTCATCAGCGATTGTTATGAATGTAACCTTTGGATCAGTTACGTCAATGGGCTTTTATTTATACTAATTCCTTCATTCCACCAGTTTTTTAATGAGGTCATTATTCTGCATCAATGTGTCGTTGATAGGAAAGATGGATGCTAGGTATTTTGTCTGCAATCTTACACACAGCATTGCCTGCAGCTGAAACCTCGGAGCAGGCTTTGGTGGCAACATCGTTTTCAGATGGTGGGGCTGCAGGAAAGTGAAGAATCTACCAAGAGATTTGAGTCTCTTACAGCCGAAAAGCCATTCAAGTCCAATTACTATGTGTTTCATCTCAGGTCCTCGGAAGCCAGAAGGTAAGGCACATGCACCATGGAGCATGGAGAGCTGCACTCATGAATGGTGCACCAGCAGTGCATGTGTGCACGTGAGTGTGGTGCTGGGCCTGTGTGAGGGTCTGTTTGTATCGGTGTGGATGTGGGCGTCCATGTCTGTGCAGTTTGTTTTTGTCGAGCACTGAGTAACGGATCCTCTGCATTTATAGCACAGAATCCCTAAGATTATCACTGTTGTCCATTTGTGAAATTCTTTGGAAGCCTTTAGATTATTCTTTTTGGCTTGACTGTAGTGCTCTATTTCATCTTGCAAGGGGTTGACTTCTTTGTTTTTTTTGTTTTTTGTTTTTTCTTTTGTTTGTTTGGTGGGGACTTCCAGGTGAGTCCTTGAAGTCAAGCAACGCCATGGTAATACCAAAGGAGTTCTTGACATTTTTTGCAGTTACTATGTGCTAATTGTGTATGAAAAATCAGGGGAAAATTTGTAATAATGTTATTTTTTAAGGATAATGTAACAAAGAGTTCTTATATTTATGTTGTCTTTTTTTGAGATAATGCCCATTATTGGCGGCCCACACCCAGCCGCTCTTATCGCCTGAGGTGTTCTGTTTATTAGCAAACCTGCCCACAAGAGGCAGGCTGGCTTCACAAACGTCTTCTGATGTGATGTGGTGGATCAGAGAGCCGGAAATCTAGTGATTAATTGACCATGAAAAAGACTAATTTTAGGACAACAATTAACCCAACTCCACTTAATGCAAATTAGACAGTACACCCCACTGAGACTGGTCAGGCTCCCTAAAGAAAAGCTTTATCCTAGTACCAGATGTCCAAGAACAAAATATGAAAACCCAATGATGCTCCAAGCCCCAAGCCCCAAGCCATAGCAAGGGGAAAGAGAAGCATGAGCCTCCATGCTGCTAACTCCTTGCCACATGGCATGGGCAGCCTCCCAAGTGTGTGGGTGGCCCACACATCTCACAATTGGGGTTGGGCATCCTATTTGGTCCAAAAAAAAAGGTTGGTCAAGATAGCCTGATGCCCAACTTATGGTTTCACACATTATTAAGTGTTAACACGTAAGTTTAATAAGTTTTTCTAAGGCCCAAAGCAAGGCCTCAAGCTGAATTTTGACCCGACTTCGAAACCCTGTTAGCATATAGTGGCACAGACACGTCTTGTAGCCAATAGTTTTTGGTGTCCCCAGCGCTACGAGAATGATCCACGATGACAAAGGAGTACATGAAAATAAGTCAATAAAATCATCTAGCCAGCACGGGCAGAGCAAATGCATATAAAACTTGGAAATCCTCGTTATTAGAATTCGTATGTATTTGAGGGTTCGCCTTGGTGTGTATGTTTTCCCAGTCACATTGGTGGCACACTATTGCCAGTCTCATTGGCCTCTCATCTAGTCACATTAGTAGAGAGCAAGCACAGCTAATCATATTAGTTATCTCCAGTCACACTAGAGATGTGGAGTACTAGTCACACTAGCAGAGCCACCCGCCTCTACTCACACTAGAGTAGGAGTTCTATTCATACTGGCTAAAAATAGATACAATGGCAATAATCATCATATCCCAAAAAAGAGCTTTCGGAATGCTTTGCTTGTAGCTGAATGCACAATATTGCTATATGCAAACTATGCCAGAGGCAAATACTTTTGCCAACAGTTTTTTTCTCAACCACATAAATCCAACATAGTTGAAATTGCAGCTAAGCTTTGTGCCCATTATGGATTTCAGCATACCATGGTGTTTAAACCCTTGATCGAGGAAAAGCTTTACAATGTGATTGGGTTTAATGGTCTTCTTGACTGGCGCGAAATGGCCCTACTTGCTAAGCGTATTCATGATAGTCCATATAGCATCACTGCCATGCCGGGTACGAGGCAAATCCATGATAAAGTCTATGGTAATGCATTCCCAAGGCTCATTAGGCACAGGTAAGGGTTGAATCAAGCTTGGTGCCTTCAAACGTACACCTTTTGGTAGGTGATACATTGACGCACAAGTGCCCCATCTCTTAATCACTTGAGTTGTTGGCATAATCCCTGACCAGCATATGGAGATTTGTGGGACTCTTCCATAACTTTGGCCATGATATTCTTCACATGTAGTCCATTTGATACATTAGGTAGCCATCCACACATGTGAAAGGCATACATGTTGTCTTGGCCTGCAAATCGGCCCATATGGCTGTAAATTCCTCATTTGTGGCATAATTCTCACGCATTTTAGACAAGTCCTTATGTGACCCGATAGAAACAACACCAACATAATTTTTTTTGGATAATGCATCAGCCGCTACATTTCCCTTTTTGGGCGTATGGATAATTTGAAAATGAAACGTTCATAAGAAGTTTGCCATATGCATATGCTTCTTGGTTGGAAAGCTTTTTTTGAGTCTAAGCCTTTGATGATCGGTCTTCACTGTAGGTTCATCCCCTAAAAGATAGTGTTTTCACACTATCAAGGCATGAATTATGGCCAAGAATTCACTCATGAATGCCCAAGTGTATCTCTGGATCATGGAGCCTTCTACTACTACAGGACAACACCTATGTAGTGCCCACTTGCATCACATTCAAATATAAAAGGCTTATGAAGGTTTGAGCGCTATGAGAATGGGCCCCCGGATAATGGCATTCTTCAATTGTGTGAAAGCATTGCTTTCAATCATAGCCCACTTAAATAGAGCTCTCTTCTATATAAGAGCATGCAAAGAAGAAGCCATGTGAAAACAATGCTATACAAACCTCATGTAATGAGAGCATGCAAAGAAGAAGCCATGTGAGAACAATGCTATACAAACCTCATGTAATACGCACATAATCCAAGGAAGCTGCATACTTCATAAACATTCCTCCTTGGTTCTTCATTACGTGTATTTTGTAAAATCCATGCGCACACCCTCTTTGGAAATAATGTGCCTCAAGTTAAAGAAAGAACTCACACCCCTTTAAACACAATGGCAAGATGTCCCGTGTGCCCTTCCTCAACACCAAGATGTCATCAAAGAAGGCGCATATGACCCTTCTATGCTCTTGAAAAATCCTATTCACATCAATTTGTTAAAAGTGATAGGGGCATTTGTAAGCCCAAAGGGCATCACCAAATATTCATTAAGTCCACAAGATGTATTGGTGCCACTCATACTTGGTAGTAACCACTCTTCAAGTCAATCCTTCTAAAGCATGAGGCACCCTTAAGTTTGTCCAAGATGTATCTGTATGGAGAATCGATTCTTGATCTGGTAGTAACCACTCTTCAAGTCAATCCTACTAAAGCATGAGACATCCTTAAGTTTGTCCAAGATGTCTCCGTATGGAGAATTGATTCTTGATAATCTTGTTGAGGGTTCAATAGTCCACACATGCAGAAAGCCCCCCCATCTTACTTCTGCACTAGTAGCACGGGTGAGCAAAATGGAGAGGATATGGGCCTACACAACCCCTTCCCATGTAGCTCATTCACTTCCATAATCTCCTCTTGCTTACATTGGGTTGATCCTTCAATTGTTCCCATCCCTTGCATACCTGCCTTTTCAAGGAGGGTGGGCTATCCTAGCATGAACATTTGGCACCATATTGACTTGGGGGAGTCTCACCTTTCTCCTTCGAAGGGAGATGTGGTTATACAACTGAAAATTGGCTATATGGGAGGTGGTGGGGCTAGTCATACAATAGCCGATACAGAGCTTGGAGGAGGCACAACCAAGTAGTTGACCAACTATGCAAGGTGGGAGAAAGAGAAGTTTGAGCCTCCATGCTACCAACTCCTTGCTACATGGCATGGGTGTGGGCAGTCCACACATATCTCATAAGTGAGTTTGGGTATCCTTTTTGGTCCAAACAAGGGGTGCTTGCTATGAATGAGTGTAGAAGGTGGTCAAGGTAGCCCAAGTTCTCAATGTTCACACATATTAATAAAAGTGTATGAACACGTAAGTTTAATAAATTTTTTGAAGTCCCAAATCAAGGCACTATGAGGCCCAAGAGACTTCTTTACCCCAAAAATCAATGGTGAATAATGTTGGAGGTCATCCAACCACTGTTGGCCTCGCCGCCCAGCCTCGCTGCCCTGTATATCCGTTGGGTAACAAACTCTCGGGACATGAATCTTCTTTCTTGTAACAACCTTGTAATTGAAACTTGTCAATAGGTAGTACTCGGGCATATGTAAAGGGGAACTATCTAGGGATGAGATATACAAGTAAGAGAAGAGAGTAGAGAGGACAATTGAGTGTGATACGGCATTGTACTTTGGGCTAAGCCTTTGCTCTAGTGACACAAGTGATTGGTCTGTGCAATTCTCCATTTTTGTGTACTGTATAAGTTTATTTGATTCCTAGTCTGTGTTAAGCGCTTTCTTGTTACGATATGTCTTCTCACTGGGGTTCGTACTTAGAGTCATTCCTATTTGGACGTGACTCCTATCTAGAAATAAGATCAGGAGCCACGTTAAGAATTCGGTCAAATGCAGGAACTTACCTCTATGCTAGCATGATTGGCTTCCTTAGCTTAGGCAAATCAACGGCACAATGCATTGGCATTTGCTTATCGCATTGGGCATAGTTGCATTAGTTGCGTCTCCTCTGGAGCTGACTAAGAGTGGTTTGGAACCACACAAGTGTCGGGTCTCGAACGGACATCGACACTTTCGGCGATCCTTTTGGGGAATGTACTTGTGCAGTTCTCCACTTTATCACTAGAGCCTTTGCTCTAGTAATACAAGTGATTGGTTTGTGCAATTCTCCATTTTTCTGTACTGTATAAGTCTATTTTATTCCTAGTCTGTGTTAAGCTCTTTCTTGTTACGATATGCCTTCTCACTAGGGTTTGTACTCAGAGTCATTCCTATCTAGATGTGACTCCTACCTGGAAACAAGATCAGGAGCATCGGCAGGAATCTGGTCGGATGCAGGAACTGACCTCTAAGCTAGCATGATTGACTCCCTTAGCGTAGGCAAATTGGCAGCGCAATGCATTAGCGTTTGCTTATTGCTTGCATTGTCACATGCACTCTCCACTGTCGTGCATGGTGACAAACTGGCTCATCATCATCATCAGTGCAACATTGTATCAGTATTAGTACCATTCAGGATGATATTTGTCGAACGCCGTGACCCCATTGTAATCCTCAGTCAAGGATACGTCAAGCATGAGCTACGTTCATTCTCAGCCATAGCAAGTCAGTCAGTTAGTCTAAGTCCCTTAACCCACTTGAAGAGACGCATTCATGCATGTACAGTCAGTAGAAAGCTTAGGGTTTGCATTAGAAAGCATTCTGCATATTGCACATCATTCATTCATGGCATCTAGACCATTGTAGAAACCCCAGATATCATCTAGTATTTATCAGGATATTTACTAGGAATTTTTGGGTATTTTTTCCATCATTTTTAGCATTTTATACATTATTTATGCATTTATTGTGGACATGAGCAGTCGCCTAGATCTGTAGCTAGTCGATTGGCTCACTTGGTCCATATAAATAAATCAGCATGTTATTCATTATTTCATTCATCATAATTAGCATAAGAGCATTCAAGCGCTTGGCATCTTCAGCACAAGGAGCATAAGTGATTGCAGTTTCAGCCATTCATTGCTCAGCGTTTTCCTCCTACAACACTAGGCACCTCAACGCATGAGCATTCAGCCATCCTGCATCAGCAAAACACATCAGTTCAGCATTCAGCTAGCATTTCATCTTGCATTTTTTGCATCCATATAATTTTCAGCATTCATCATCTAATCGTTTGCTCTAGCTACTTGGTGAAGGTAAAACGCAGCATTCATAATCATTTACAACATTCATACTTAGTCCCAAACAGCCCCTCTCAGCCTCATCTTTGCATTCCCTTCTCATTCCATTGGGAAGAGTGCATAGGCTCGAGATTGCACATCTTTGGTGCTTCTATAGCAGTGTATAGTTCAACCCAACTCTTGGTCTTCAGAGGTCTTGCGTTTGGCTTATCGTCAGTTACATCGTCAGTCTCTTCAAAGATAATAAAGCGAATACTATCTCGATAATGGGACAGGGGGCCCTTCAGTGGGTAAATCAGGACTCCATACGGTGTACAGTTCTCTCTCTCTCATATCTCTTAAAAGTTTGAAGTGTGGATTGCTAAACTCGCGAAACTCAGGATATATGTTGCCATATACATAGGCAGTGATGTGTGTGAACACACTTAGGACCGCCGGGGCACTTTTTCTCTCTTTAGGAGGTTTTTTCCCCCGGCTTGTATATACGCCCATCATACTAGGGCTAACTTATCTTTTGTACATTGACACAATCTAATACACTTTGTGTTGTGTGCATTCTTGCTTCTTCTTCTCCAAGCTTTGTGTGCTTTTCTGCAACCCTAATTCCAACAATTGGTATCAGAGCAGGCATCGGCTCCTAGGGCTACGCCGCCAGCACCCTCCGACTCACATTCTCCGATTGAGGTGAGTTTTCACGAGCGCTTGCAGGTCCCTATACTCTGCAAATTAGCTCGTGGGGCTTCGCGTTCTCAGAATTTGCATCTGAGGTTGTTTCGGGCTCCGTTTTTGCATTTCAAGTTCTGCACAGGTGTTTTCGTCATTTTCTGCAGAAATTTCGACAGTGCAGTTTTCTGCAAAACAGGCATACATATTCTATTGTGGACCGTGCTACATAGCACGAGTTGTTTTCTATTCAGTCTTTGCTTCATTACAGGCAGCTTTTGCATCAGTTTCAGTCAGTGGCCATGGCTGATAACAGCAATGATGTATTTCGCATGTTGTCTGCTGAAGACAAACTGGATGGAGACAGCAACTACCCACTTTGGGCATACATGATGCAGCATGTTTTGGTTGCAAAAGGAGTGTGGAACATTGTGCAAGGTACGGATGTACGTCCAGGTTCTGTGGATGTAGGATCTGTTGAGGATGTTGCAGGTTCTAGCAGCTCTACTGTTGCTGCTGTTTTACCCACTGCTGAACAAGCTCGTTGGGATGGTAAAGATGCGCAGGCTCATGCCTTGATTGCACTTTCTGTCAAACGTAACATCACCCCACATATTCGTTCAGCTAAAACAGCAAAACAGGCTTGGGATATTCTAGCTGGTTTGTATGCAGGTCGTAATGAGGCAAAAATCGCTTACCTGCGTAAAGAGCTGGAATTGAAGATTATGCAAGAAGATGATGACATGAATGTTTTTCTTGCTGAGATTAAAGATCTCAAAGATCATTTGATTTCTGCAGGTGAGATTATTCGTGATCATTCTCTTGTGCAGAATGTTCTTGATGCTTTACCTGAGACATATCAGACTTTTGCTTCCACGTGGAGACTTCTTAATGAGGACAGGCCTGATGCTGTCAAGTATGATACTTTAGTCAACAAGCTCTTGCAAGAAGCGCAGTCCAGGCAAAACAGGGCCAGACAGCGTGCAATTGATCAAGCATTTATTGCTGCCTAGCAGCAGAGAAGAAGTGGTAAGGCAGCCCCTTCCACTGTTTCTTCTCCTATTAGTAGGTCTGCAACTTCTTCTCCTTCCACAGGTAGCAACAATAAGTCTGAGAAGGTTATTGATAAAGGCAAGAAAAAGACCAAGTGCAACTATTGTAAGGCAAATGATCATGTCATTAAGAATTGCCCTAAGCTAAAGGCTAAAGAGGCAAAGAAGAAAAGTCAAATGCAGCCACAATAGCGGATGCTTCTACAAATGCAGATTCTGCAAATGTAGTGCAGGATACAGAATGGGCGTTTAGCGTGTATTGCAAGTATAACCCATCTGTACATGATGCATGTTTGGCAGTTTCTGTTGACTAACATGTTTGGTATTTTGACAGTGGTGCTACAAAGCACATTACCTCGCATCATGAAATGTTCACTTCTCTTGAGGCTGTCCCTAATGGGAATACTGTCACATGTGCCAATAATGCTTCTTACCCAGTGAAGGGCGTTGGTAAAATTATGCTTACGGCTGCATATGGCAGCGCTTTCACACTTTCAGATGCTTTGTATGTGCCAGGGATAAAGAAGAATCTATTGTCTGCCTCTGCGCTTGCTAGACTTGGACTTGTAGTCAAATTTGTGGATGACAGATATACTGTTCATGATTTGACTTTTGGTGATACGATTATTGTATCTGGCACCTTGTTTCGTGGGCTGTATAGGCTCAATTCTTATGACAAGTGTGTGGAAGATTTAGCAAATGCAGTTTCTGATGAAAAGGCAGTTTCAGACGCAAAACTATGGCATGCTCGTTTTGGTCATCTGAACTTTGCTAGTTTGCTGCGTTTGCAGAAATTTGATATGGTTGCTTCATTGCCCCCTCTTGAGGCACCATTGAAACATGTTTGTGAAGGCTGTATTTTGGGCAAAATGCAACGTTCTGCATTTCCAAAGGATGGTTCTGTGCGGGCCACTCGCAAATTGCAGCTTGTACATAGTGATGTATGTGGGCTTATGCAAACTCCGTCATTTGGTAAACACTTGTACTTCGTGACTTTCATTGATGATTACTCAAGGCATGCATGGGTATATCCACTGAAGGCAAAGTCCGAAGTGTTTTGGTGCTTCAAACAGTTTTTTCTTATGGTTGAAAATGTATCTAATTGTACTGTGGGCACCCTCCGTACTGATCGAGGGGGGGAGTACATGTCTAAAGAGTTTGATGCATTTCTGGCTAGTCGTGGGATAAAACACCAATGTACAGTGCCGTATACCCCTCAGCAAAATGGTGTTGCTGAGAGGAAGAACAGGTCACTTATGGAGATGGCACGATGTATGGTCAAGAGCCAAGCTTTGCCACACGCGTTTTGGCTTGAGGCTGTCATGTGTGCTGCATATGTACTCAACAGGTGTCCCACTAAGGCCTTGCAGTCTATTACTCCATACGAAGCTTGGCATGGCAGGAAGCCTTCTATTGGTCACTTGCGTGTCTTTGGTTGCTTGGCCTATGCTTTAGTGCCTGTGCAACAACGCAGAAAATTGGATGATAAGGCTGTCAAATGCATTTTTGTTGGTTACAATGCTGAGAGCAAGGGTTACAGATTGTATCATCCACAGTCAAAGCGTATCTTGATTAGTCGAGATGTTGTTTTTGTGGAAGATGCTGTGCAACCTTTGTTATCATGTACCAAAGAGACAGGTGTGAGCTCACGGGATGTATTTGATACGTTGTTGCCTCTCTTTACAGGTGGGAATTCAAATGTAAGTCCTAATGAGGCAAATATTCAGCCTATGTAGATTTCAAACGACATCATAGATCAGCCTATTTCTGATGCAGATTTACAGGATGTAATTCATGAGGATAGGGCTGAAAATGAGCAGGCTAGAGGTATGCCAAAATGGTTGGTGCAAACCTTGCGTGATAGTAAGATTGATGCACTTATTACTAGTCGTACTCGTTCAGGTTTTCAGCATGCCTCTTATGCATCAGATTGTTATGCTTTGACTGTGCCTAGTATGTGTGAAGAGGAAGAACCTCTTTCATTTGATGAGACACAAAATTCAAAAAATTGGTTGGCTGCAATGCAAAGTGAATATGATGCTATAATGAAGAATGGTCAGTGGTCTTTGTGTGATTTGCCTATTGGTAAAAAGACCATTGGATGTAAGTGGGTTTTTAAATTGAAACGAAAGCCAGATGGCAGTGTTGATCGCTATAAGGCTAGACTTGTTGCAAAGGGTTATGCTCAAGAAAAGGGCATTGATTTTGATGAGACCTTTGCTCCCACTTGTCGTATGACTACCATTCGTAGCATTTGTGCATTGGCAGCTCATAATGGTTGGAATGTACATCAGTTGGACATAAAGACTGCATTCTTGAATGGAGATTTGCATGAGGAAGTGTATGTATCGCAGCCTCGTGGTTTTGTTCAAAGAGGGCAAGAAAACAAAGTGTGCAGGTTGAAAAAGGCTTTATATGGTTTAAAGCAAGCTCCACGAGCTTGGTATGAAAAGATACATGCATATTTGACTGCACATGGTTTTCAGAATAGTCCAACAGAAAGCACTTTGTATGTTAAACGTGTGGATAGTGTACATCTAATCATTGCTCTCTATGTCGATGACATGCTGCTCACAGGACCAAATGAGAGTCATATTGCTGATTTTAAGGCTGATTTGAATGCCTCTGTTGAGATGTCAGATTTGGGACATTTGCATCATTATTTGGGGATACAATTTAAGTAGTGTGATGGAGGTATTGCTTTGTGTCAGACAAAGTATATTGAGACATTGTTGCGGAGATTTGGCCTTGAAGACTGCAAGCCTATTGCTACTCCAATGGAGATAGGTTTGAAGTCGAGTCTTCATGATGCTGGAGATCACTTTGATGTCACACTCTATCAGACAGCTGTTGGTTGCCTCATTTATGTATACATTACGAGACCGGACATTCAGTTTGCAGTCTCACAGGTGAGCAGGTTTATGCATAGCCCAGGGTCTCAGCATTGGAAGGCAGTTAAACGCATCTTTCGCTACTTGAGTGGCACCATATATCTTGGGTTGTTTTATCCCAAGGGGGGATCATTGCCGCCAGATTTACATGCTTTTTCGGACTCAGATTGGGCTGGTTGCTATGACACAAGAGTGTCCACAAGTGGTTTTTGTTTTATGCTCGGTAGCTCATGCATATCTTGGTTGAGCAAGAAGCAACCTACTGTGGCCACTTCTAGTTGTGAAGCTGAGTACAGGGCAGCTTTCACAGCTACGGTTGAGTGTGTGTGGCTCAGACGGCTTATGGCTGATTTGGGTGTTGGACAGGAGTCTGCCACCTCTATCTACACTCACAGTCAGAGCACATTGGCAGTTGCGAGAAACCCAGTTTTTCATGCTCGCACAAAGCACATTGAGGTGCATTATCACTATGTCAGGGAGAGACTCTCAGTAGGAGAGATCAGCTTGGCCTATGTGCCAACACAGGACAACCTCGCCGATCTTTTCACAAAGGCGCTTCCTCTTGAGAAGTTCGAAGCTTTCCGCAAAGCTTTGGGCTTGCTCCCCTTTGTGGATTGATCTACTTCGGGCATGGCACTCCCCTATACTACATGAGTGCCAGCTCTCGTTCACACCATCACTCCCAGGGGGGATTTCTTGCCATATACATAGGCAGTGATGTGTGTGAACACACTTAGGACCGCCGGGGCACTTTTTCCCTCTTTAGGAGGTTTTTTCCCCCGGCTTGTATATACGCCCATCATACTAGGGCTAACTTATCTTTTGTACATTGACACAATCTAATACACTTTGTGTTGTGTGCATTCTTGCTTCTTCTTCTCCAAGCTTTGTGTGCTTTCCTGCAACCCTAATTCCAACAATATAGAAGACGATGCGAGCATTTGTGTGACAGGATCCTCCAATAAGAATACTTCCGCTGCATGTTACATTGGTATCAGATTCAGCTTGTCCACACACACCGTATCGTAGCGTGAGGGCACTTGGGATGGTCAGATTGCGTTCTGGCGCGACCACCGACTTTAGCATCATGTCTACAGAGGAGAGTACCCATCAATTGGAAGAAGTCTCCCTCGAAAGAGACCTTGCTCTTTCGACTACAAGAGACACCATAACTCTTCTTAGAGCTCAGAACCAGCTGCTCATGGAGTGTCTCCAACTCTTGGAGGCAATAGTAGCATGTCCTCCTCTGCCTCCAGCAGTCCTCGACTACATCTCTCTCTTCTTTCAGATGGAACAACAAAGAAGAAATGACGAGGCCAGATGGAGAGAAGAAAAAGCAGAAGCAGAAGCAAGAAGACAACAAGAAAAAGTAGAAAGACGAGACTATGAGGAAGTCCAACGCAAGATCGAAGACTGGCGTTAGGTTGAACTTGCCGCTCGGGAGCACCAACGAGAGCTTGATCGAGAAGGTATGTTACTCGAGCACCAAAGGGAAAAGGAGGCCATTTATCTTAGATACCAGCACCTCTCTTCAACATCCCCTGCCTCAGGTGCCACCAGCCACCAGCAGTCCGCAGCAGCATCAACTACCGTCATTCGCAGTCAACCAAATTTTAGTAAGTATGTTGGTAAGTGTGATCATTTAACAATTAAACAATTCATTCATCAATTTACTGCTCATTTTTCATTAGCTAGGATCATAGATCCTCAAGATAGAGTCCACGTAGCGGCTCCCCATCTCATTGGTGAGGTAGTCACTTGGTGCTAGCATTGGTCTAATCTTTATACAGATCAGAACTTAAGTGTCACAGCTTTTAGTTGGGATACCTTTGTCCATGGTCTGAAGACCGGATTCCTCTCTCCCCAATACATGACCGGTCTCGCAGATGAGTTCTATGGACTCAGACAGAACGGATCCCCAATGCTTCAGTTTTTCGGCAAGGTTATTACTTTAGCACAGCAGTTAGGGCTATTTGCGCAAGCCAAGATAGAGCAATTCATTCGTGGATTGGATCCTAACATTTGGTTCACAGTTCGTAACTTTGAACCCAATATATATAACCGAGCTTTGACTCTTGCTCAGAATGAAGAAATGAAGATGAATGGAGACAAGCCCAAGCAATCATCGTAGTCCAGTACCAAACCCCAACCGGGGAAGGGTAATTCGTCTTCTAAAGACACTAAGACATACAACAATCCTAGCTCTAGTTTAGGGGGTAAGGAATCCAAGCCTAAGAAAACCCTTGAGGACAAGGCTCAAGCAGGCATCACTGGAGGCTATCTTCCTCCAAAGGAGCAAAGACAGTATCAATCAAAAAACCGATGTTTTTTCTATTATACCATTGGGCATGGTAAGAAGGATTGTCCCAAAAGGCAAGCCCACTGTTGAATATCTCCAGAAAAGGTAGTACATCACGTGGAGTAGCATGAGGGAGGTCCCGTAGATGTTGCATATCATTGCAAAAGCTGAAAAGAGAGAGAATAATGATGCTAAGTCTAGCCACCTTTATATAGGTGGGAGAGGAGCAGCAAGAGAGATAATAATGATGCTAAGTCTAGCCACCTTTATATAGGTGGGAGAGGAGCTGGTCGGCCCCAGTAGCAAATCAAAGGACTGGTCGACAATGCATAAAAAATTTAAAATAATGTCTAAAAATAGGCAAAAAATATGTAGTGCCTAGATGCATATGCAGGGCTTCATATGGAGCTAGATACAAGCATGAATGTGCATGGGAAAGTCCATTTGGGGATGAAATAATTTCCAACAGGACTTTGAAGAAGGCAACCGGTTGGTTTGTAAAGGTCTCAGAAGACCTTAGAAGCTCATAGAAGAGCTTGTTTCCTAGTTGAAGGACATGGCGTACAACTAGTGGCAGAGAGAGACAGCTAAAAAGAAGGGCCACAAGAGAAGAGCATCCGATAGAAGCTAGCAGTAGAGGGACAACAGCTATGGAGAGCTGTTGATGAGAAAGAAGCAACGTAGTAGCAGACTAGTTCTTCAAGAAGAGATGCATAGTGCAATGGAGGTGCTTGCAATCGACGTCAACTGTAAAATCTTTCGAAGATTCTAACTCTGATTCTGCACAAGGATTCCCAGATTGAGCAGCCCATAGTGGATGGGGGGTAGCCTCCTACATAGGAAACGCCATCATGAGGCAAACAAGCTGAGGGGTGCCCTCAAGCAAGTAGCAATAGCAGACTCGAAGTAGCCAACAATTAGCGAATGCGAAATCAAAGCAGCTCTACAGGAAATTCTTGGTTTGGCAATGTGTAGGCAATCGAAAATAAGCCTCCATTCACATGCTCTTAAAAATTCAAGAGCTAAAATACTTGTTCCCACATAGAGGGTTCTTTTTTCGGCTATGGCCAAAATGAGCTGCATTTTTCTCTCTCGCGAGTGCCTTGAAATAGCAGGCAAATATCGGCTTTGGTGACAAAAGCCGTGGATGTTAATCATTTTTCTGTCCCTTGTCCGAGCCTATGGGTGTTTGAAAAGAATGTAATTATGGTATGTGTTGAGTTGTGCACGCATGGGCGTCACACTTTATGGGTTGGTTCCTTTTCTCGGACACGTGGGTATCCTAAAAGCACTTGGGTGGTTTCACCCGAGCAACGTGCTGCTCGAAACGGACTTGAGGTGTCTAGGTTGGTTAGATACACACACACACACACACACACACACACACACACACACACACACACACACACTTGTTGAACACTCCAATTTACACTAAGGGGGGGAGTGTTGAAATTAGCAATGCCAAATTGTTGAAGGTGAGAGATGAGTTGGTCAAATCGAGAGATTGTATGCACACACCCAAGTTTACATTGAGGAGGGGTGTTAAAATGTGCAATGTAAAATGAATTGATTAGTTGGTTAAGTGTGTGAACACACCCTAGAGGTGCAATATATTGTGGAAAGATAAGAATGCCACATAAGATATTGTGTGAATGGTGAGAGCCACATAAAAGAATGTGAAAAAGGAGTTGCCACATGGCATGATGATGTGTAAAGAAGATTGGGTCAATGGCTTTCTATATTAGAAGCCGTTCTTTGTATGGATATAACATATACAATAGGTTGTGTGTTGAGTGTGCTACTCTCTCTCTCTCTCTCTCTCTCTCTCTCTCTCTCTCTAGTTATGGATTTCTTGGTGTGATTTAACCCACCTTAGTTATGCTTAATCTATGTTGCTAATCACCATGATCAATCCCATATTAGGGTTTTCAACATGGCACACAAAAGAGGAGTGCCAGTTAAAATGCACACAACAAGTATGCACTCTTTGTGGAAGGGACAATCACCTCAGAGACGTGTTACTATAACACTCGGAATAGGAGCCCAAGGGTGGAAAGGCAGTCAGCAAGCCCCAACCGTCAACTAGGTTGCCACAGGACCTCAAATCAATAGACCATATGGAAGAGGAGGTGGAAGATTTGGTCCATGGGGAGTTTGCTTCTACTGCAATGGTCTAGGGCACATACATAATGATTGCCTCATATTTCAGCACCATTAGTAGGAATTGTAGGAGGCAAGGCCAAAAAGGGGAGCAAACCCAACAGGAAACGATGCGGCTGCCAATATGGTAAAAGTGGACCATGAGGCAAGGAAAGAACAAGAGGAGCCATAAGAAGTTATGGTGGCTGTGACAAGATCTCAAGGACTTGTCAAAATGTAGACAGGCAGGAATGTTGAGCGAGAACTTGAAAAGAAACCAGAATCAGTGGGTAGGGTAGCAAAAGGTCTGAGAATAGATCACCAAGTTAGTACAGAGCGCACAAGGAATGGTGAGGACAATGCAGGAAAGCCCACCCCTGGGAGAGTATCTTGTGGAAAATCCGAACACAAAAAACTTGAAAAAGAAAAAAGAAGAGATTAGTGTAGGAAAGAAGCCGATGCCGAACCGCCAATTGGGGCCAAGCACAGCCCAGAGCAACAGAAGCGTCCTGAGAGAAGAAAAGGAAGGAAATCTGGAGGGAATCCAGACAAGAATACTGGCAAGAGGAAGTCAGGGACATGAAAGAGAAGAAAAAGAGAAAGAAAGAAGGATGTACAGAAGTCAAGGCACACCAACTAATGAGAAGAAAAGCAGTAAGGAATATGACTTGTGGGCACTAAGATGAAATTGAATATCATGTTAGATCAAATGTTGAATCTGGTCCCCAATTATAGGCAAAAGCTGCTTCTTCAAGCTATACTGCCAAATGAGAATCTAGTATAGATGCCATTGCAAGATCTGGAACACCATGTAGCTAAATGCAAAAATGTGGAGACAGTCCAAGACTGTGATACATCTGTTCCAGAAGTAACCATCAGGATAAGAGGCGAGATAGTGACAAGAGTCATTCTGGATGGAGGGTCAAGGGTAAATATAATATTAGATAGGCTGGCTAAAAAGCTAGGGATTACTGACATGCATCCCGCTCTGTTCAGAATTTGCATGGTTGACCAGAGAAGGATCTCACTTGTCAGGATAATCAGAGAAGAACAGATAGAAGTAGTAGGATGTAGCTTCACTATTGTGTTCATTGTTCTCAAGATGACTGAAATAGCATGCGCATATCCCATGCTCTGAGGAAGGCCGTGGCTCAGGATCGGAAGGATAAAGTACAACTAGGAGATAGACAAGATCACGATCAAGATAGGCAAAAAGAAAGTTTGCATTTCAGTTGTAGGAAAAGACAAGCTAAACCTATCAAGATAGGCAAAAAGAAAGTTTGCATTTCAGTTGTAGGAAAAGACAGGCTAAACCTACCAAGCCAACCAATGCACATAGAGGGCCTAAACTACCTAGGAGGGGTAGAAGATGATGAAGAAGAGCAGATCTTGAAGGTGAATCCGGATCTGCTAATCACTGTTTGAAGTGGACATAGAAAGGATTGTGCAAAGGTATGATCCAGAGGTTCTGGTAGCTCATCCTGAAGTGATATTTAATGAAGAAAGCACTCATGAAGAGGAAGGAGACACTTAGGATAACATGGAAGAATTGTAGGGAGAACATGAAAAAGCCATGGTGGCCCTAAAGTAGGAGGAAGCCGTGCTCTCAAGAAAAGGAGTATCAGAGTTCAAGAAGATGAGTTCGACAAGGTGAATCTAGGAGACGATCAGTAGCCCAAGACAGTTAGAATTAGTGTCAAGCTGAATCAGAAATTCAGAGGGAGACTCTTCGAATTGCTTAATTCCTACAAGGCTGTATTTGCCTGGAACTATTCTGACATGAAGGGGATCCCAGTTTCTATCAGCATCCTGAAGGAAGATGCAACCCCAATCAGGTAGAGCAAATACAGCATGAACCCAGACTATGCCAAACACGTGAAGGAAGAGATTGACAAATTATTGAAGGTAGGGTTTATCTATCTTATGGATAGGGCGAAATGGCTGTCACCGATAATCATTGTTCCAAAAAAGAATGGGAAGCTAAGATTCTGTATAGACTACCTCATGCTGAATGGATAGGGCGAAATGGCTGTCACCGATAATCATTGTTCCAAAAAAGAATGGGAAGCTAAGATTCTGTATAGACTACCTCATGCTGAATGCTTGCACTATATCCGACCCATTCCCATTGCCATTCATTGAGGATGCAGTAGCGGGGCATGAAACATACTCTTTCCTGGGTGGATTTAATGGTTATAATCAGGTGCGAATGGCCTAGGAAGATAAAGAAAAGGCTACTTTTGTGATAGAATAGGGGGCATTTGCCTCCAATGTGATGACATTTGGGTTGAAAAATGCTCTTACTACATCCCAAAGGATGGTTCATGAAATATTCTATGAATATCTGACCACCTTCATGAGGGTGTTTGTGGATGACTTTAGCGTGTTCGGGAAGAAAGAAGAACACATTACACACCTCATAATGTGCTTGGAAAAGTGCAGGAGGGCCAGATTGAGCCTAAATCGAGTCAAGTGTGCCTTCTCGGTGTAACCAATGGATCTCTCTTGGGGCATATAGTGTTTGCAGAAGGGCTTGCAGTGGATCCAGCTAAGGTCGCAGTCATTGTGAAGCTGCAACCACCCATGAATGCCAAATAGCTTGCAAGATTCTTGTGGCTAATCAAGTGGCATAGTAGATTCATGAGGTTCTTGGAAAACATGGTGGTGCCCCCGTACAGTCTTGGAAAACATGGTGGTCCAGATCCTATTAAGAGGCATTCCAGAATCTCAAGAGGATACTATTAGCAGCTTCCATCTTCCAGCAGTCCAACTATGACATGGTATTCCAGGTGTTTGTCGATGCCTTGGATGTACCCATTGACAACGCTCTGATGCAGGAAGCACAAGAGGGATGGTACAGACCAGTCTACTATGCAAGTAGGAGGTTGTCCAGGCCGGAAAAGAACTACACCATAGAGGAGTCACTAGGAATGATATACTCCATCAAGAAGTTCAGGCACTACATGTTGGGTAAGATGTTTGAATTTCATGTAGATCACAAAGCTCTCCTGTACTTAATAAACAAACCAAACTTGGCAGGAAAGTTGGCAGATGGATGCTCTTATTGCAGGAATTTGAGTTCGACATAAGGCATAGCCCCGGCGGAACCAAGCATGTAGTGAACAGACTTCTTGTCAAGATTGGAAACAGGAGAAGAACCAGATGGGGTGGAAGACGATTTCCCAGATGCACAGCTTTTCCTCACAAAAGGAGAGAGACCTAGAGTGTGACATGTGTCAGAGGCTGGGGCAACCAAGTGATCCATACAGAATGCCTCATAACCCAATCCTGCCATTCCAAAAGTGGGGTCTAGACTTTGTCGGCCCATTCAAACTAGCTGTTCAAAGGACAAGAAACAAATACATCTTGGTGGCCATTGATTATTGCACAAAATGGGTAGAGGCCAAGGCCCTTAGAGACTGTAAGGCGTCATCTTTATAGCAAAGTTTCTTTATGAAACCATAATGACAAGATTTGGATGCCCTATAGAGATAGTCAGTGACCAAGGGAGCCACTTCATCAATGAAGTGATCAAGAGACTGATGGAGCAGCACATGATAATACACAAGAAGTCGATAGTCTACTATCCACAAGATAATGGGCAAGTAGAGTCCACCAACAAGATCCTCAACGGAATCCTGATCAAGACAATGAATGAGAATAGGAATGACTGGGACACAAAGCTACACTCGGCATTATGGGTATTCCGAACAGCTTATAAGAATGCAACATGACTTACACCCTTCAGCATGGTGTATGGATTGGATGTAGTAGTTCCCATGGAATTCTTGACACAAAGTCTCAGGATAGCAGTGGGTTGAAGGGCTGTCTCCGGAAGAATCAGAGGTACACAGGATCAAACAACTCTTGAAGCTGGATGAAAAGAGAATGCATAGCGCTTAGATAGCAAAAATTGTGCAAAGGAGAAGAAAGTTGTCAGTCGAAAGTTTGAGATCTTCAAAGAAGGAGATGTTGTGCTATTCACATCAAGAATGGGACCCCACTCTGGTAAATTGAAAATGAGATGGACGGGCCCATACAGGATTGTTAGAAAGCTGGGGACAAGAACTTTTGAGCTAGCGCGTCTGGATGGTGAAAAACTCAAGAAGTTGGTAAATGGGTACAAACTGAAGCCCTATTATGGAAAGATGCCAGATGAAGGAAATTGGTGTCCATAAGTGAATCAGAATCTTGATCGAGAGATGATTCAAGAGCCGGAATCCGAAGTCCAGCCAGGAGCAGAAAGCAGGATAAGATTCCAAAAAAATTAAATATAGTAAAGAAAATAACCCAAAATTAGACTCCCCATATGTAGATATGATAATGGTATGTATAGATACCAAGGAGCCAGGTGGCAGCAGCATGGCGTAGGCGGGAAAGTCAAGGTTGTCTACCACAAAAAGGGGTGCATGGACGTGAAAAGGAACTCATCAAATCACCATCACCTATTCTTGACGCGGCCATGGACGTGAAAAGGAACTTGTCAAATCACCATCACCTATTCTTGACCCGGCCATTAATAACCTTATAGATAGTGGGAGACAAAAGGAGGAGGAAAGCAACAAAGAAGATGCAGGGCGCAGGGAGGAGACAGAGATAAGACCCTAGCAGGAAGGGAGTTTCAAACAGTCAATGTTCGGAAAGAAGAGAATGTTTGAGTTTAGGGAAAACTAGAACGGCAAGACAGTAGAAGAGAAAAGCAGCAAGAAGTTAAAGGAGGACTTTGTCGATATTAGCAAGTCGGCAAGTCAATTCTTTCACATAAGTTGGAAGAGTAGCAAGAAACAATAGCCTCGGAATGCTCGCATCCCGAATAGGCACATCAGGAGGTCGCAGACATAGAATGCCTGCAACTGGGACATGCACAACAAAAAATTGTGGTCATAGAACCCCTGCAAGTGGAAGCACAAGCTGAAATTTTCCAGAGTCCTTTGACAACAAACAGACTGGGTGAAGGGATACCTCAATTATTTACAAAGGTGTATAGCAGATGGACTGAATGAGATCACCAGGCTGCAGGCAGTGGGTGGTCAGGGAACAAAATGGAATCATCCAGGCCATGAGGAGCCAACAGGAACCTCTGCAGGAGGAGTTAGACAGAAGGAGGAGAGAAGTAGGCAGGATGGAGGAAATGCAAAGACAGTTGTTGAGGCTCTCGAAAGAGGAAGAAGAGACAAAGAGAGAAATGGCAATGATAAAGTAGACAACTGTTGAGGCTCCAAAAAGAGGAAGAAGAGACAAAAAGAGAAATGGCAATGATAAAGTAGACAACTGTTGAGGCTCCAGAAAGAGGAAGAAGAGACAAAAAGAGAAATTGCAATGATAAAAGAGGCTCTGGCCAAGAACGAGGAGACCAATAGGTAAGTGAAGGAAGAGATAGAAATAGCCAAGGAAAGCCAAGCTAGGGCTAAGGGCAAGATCCTCTTGATCAGAGAAGAGCATACCAGAATTATAAGAGAGGTGCAAGCTAGGGTGGATAGAGACAAAGTGGAGCTAGTCAAGGCAAAAGCCCGACTAGCAGTTTTGGATGCTGAGGAGTTTTCGGAAGTCTACGAGAGCTGGAAATAGATAAGATGGAACAATGGGAAAGCTACGCCATGGAGGACCTGAAGGAGGTGTGGGTCGAATATCTGAAGAAATTGACAATGGCAATGCAATCCCCCCCCACCTACTTGTAGGTAGATAGTTCCTTTCCAGAATTAAGATGAAAATCCAGATGGAGGATCCAGAAATCCGGACACATGAAAACTAATAGGATATGATCCTACAAAAGTACTGGGAACTGTAGAACATAGCCAAGGGGATAAGGATGCAGGATCCAGTGGAGCAAAGAAAAGGAGATACAAGCTCAAAATGAGCAACTTAGACTGGAATTAGAGACATGGAAGAAAAGATTCACCTAGTTGAAAGGTGATAGAAGATGTAGGAATCATCAATGGATATAATCCTCGATGATGAGCTGTGAGAGCATGCCTGGGTAGCCACAAAAAAGCTGGAAGAAAGGGCAAGAGATGAGGCCACTCTCAAAGCCCAAATCGAAGAGTTGGATGGTTTGGTGGTTGGAAGAATACATGGAGCAACAAAGGCACGGCGGGTTGATGATAAAAGCCCTCAAAAAGGAGATTGAATCCACAACCCTTGCCAAGAACACAAGAGGAAAAGCAGGCAAAATGATGGTCAATGAGCTGAACGTCACCTTGACGACAACCCATGCCGATCTAAAGAAAAGACAGGATCAGCTGGATGCCACAAGAAAAACGCACGTGGAAGAGTTCAAGGCATCCAGAGCTGAACTCAGGAAAAGACAAGCGTAGGTGAAGACCATGAAAAAAGCTCATGTTGGCGAGATGCAAAGCAAAGACAAGATGGTTAAAGATTTTCAAGGGTGGGCCAAAAGGGAGAAGAAGGAAAAAGAAGCACTGTAGCAAAGGCTCTAAGAAGAGAGGGCACATGGGAACTCATCTGTCTGGAAAGAGACAACCCTTGCTCACATGAGGGGCTTGATTTAGACTGCCAAGCAGGAAGGAGCCGTGCAACCATCTAAGTGGGATGAGATTGCTGAGTTTATGAACCAGCTAGATGTGTCATAGATAATAAAACAAGGGTAGCAAAGTCAGCGCCAAGAAAAATCCCCTCATCCGAATCCCGAGCAGTACAAGGAAGTGGCGGGATCATATGATGCGAGGATCCGGGTGAGGAGGCAACAACCCATGCACAGGGTAGGATGACCAGTGCCCCTCGCCAACAGAATTACCTGGCAGAAGAAGAGAAGCCACAATCCATATTAGAACCAATAGGAAGACCACCATATGGGTGGAAGTGTAGTCAAGGGGGTAGGAAGAGACCAAGAGCCCCTGAGCAGACCCTGTTAAAAAATGCTGCCATCATCCCAGAGCAGACAGAGCCACATAGTTTTGCCAGTAGGGATGGCTATTGATGTAATGGAAAGGGCCAAAAAAAGTACCCATATGCCAAGCCCATTGACGTGTAGTTTCGACGGGCTGATGAAAGGACTGGAGTTGGGCATGTAGGGGTGAGTAGCAGGAAGAGGGCCTACGAGCCTAGGTATGCCTAGGACAAGCCCATAAAGTTTATCTCAGGAGCCCTCGCCACATGGAGGAAGGACCGGGTGAAGGGGTTTCGAATAGGCCTTAAAGTTCAAACCCGGATTCCAGATATGAAATTTTTGTTTTGATTTTCAAAGAAATGAAGTGGTCTGGATGACAACGATAATAAGTCATTGCAGGCTTCGTTGCTAGTGCAGCGTCCATCGTGATCGCTAGGTGTTGGGGGTCATCTAGCCATCGCCGTCTAGCCTTGAATCTTCTTTCTTGTAACAACCTTGTAACTGAATCTTGCCGTTGGGTAGTACCGGGAAGATGTAAAGGGGAACTATCTAGGGATGAGTTATACACGTTAGAGAAGAGATTAGAGAGGACAATTAAGTGTGATACGGCATTGTACTTTGGCCTAAGCACTTGCTCTAGTGACACAAGTAATTGGTCTATGCAATTCTCCATTTTTCTATACTTTATAAGTCTATTTGATTCCTAGTCTGTGTTAAGCACTTTCTTGTTATAATATGTCTTCTCACTGGGGTATGTACTCAGAGTCATTCCTATCTGGACGTGACTCCTATCTGGAAATAGGATAAGGAGGAGCCACGTCAAGAAATCCGGTCAGATGCTGGAACTAACCTCTTTGCTGGCATGATTGACTCCCTTAGCTTAGGCAGATCAGCGGTGCAATGCATTAGTGTTTTCTTATCGCATTGGGCATAATTGTATTAGTCGCGTCTCCTCCGGAGCCAATTAGGTGGTTTAGAACCACGCAAGTGTCGAGTCTCGAGACCGCAGATCGACAAATAATATCTTTTGTCTTCAAATAAGTTACCCTAATTTCCATCCAAGTTTTCCCTTGTTTAAGGACTTATTCCCTTATGTCTCCTATAGCCTGACAACCATATATATTTATTGAATTCCATCGTAGTCTAACTAGGCTTTAATTCTATTTCTCCTTAAGCATTCTCTCACTATAATTTTATGTGCATATGACAAAATTCATATCCTCTTTGTTTAAAATTCTATTTTCCTATGTTTCCCTATTCATTTAGCTAAGTTAGTCATTTAGCCAAGTCTTATTCATTTAATCAAGTCTTAGTCATTTTTGGGCAATTACCCTAGTGAGATAATGTAAATCTCTTAATGAAAAATTAATAGGGCTTTTTCACTTTTGTATGGGTCAACTCCCTTTCTCTCTTATAAAAAAAGGGCATTACAAATTTCCTATGGCTAGTTTAAGACTTTATTCCAACTATTTTTGCTATCCCTATTTAGACTTTCTCTTTTATGTCTTGGATCTTTCTCTCTCTAGAATATTTATATCTCTACCTAAGGTTTAATCATAATTTAATTAATTACCTTTTCAGAGTTGATCCAAACCTCTTATAGACCATATTTTCTTTTTAAATCTATACATCAAGGTTATCATCTATTTTAATGTGGTACACAAAGGGTGTGCATTCTTTTAAGTTAAACTAAAGTGTTATGGTCAATTTAGGACCTTAACATACTTTGTTCTTGGGAACAGTACAGTAAATGAGGGTCTTATATTTAAATTTATCCTAAACTTTCATTCTCATAGAAATAACTAGAAATTTGCAAAGAAATGATTTTTTAAAAAAACGTAAATTGAATAAAAAGGGTTACAATACCTTGTTAATTAAATTAAATAGGTGATGTAGAACCCAATGTAGATGAGATGAAGGCCTCCTCCCTTCAAGAAGCCTAAAAGTTATCCAAATGATCACTAAGAGTAACACAAGTCCCAATTGCACTACTTTTGTTAATGCTATAAATGAGTACTCTATGCATGAGCATTGAATTTTATGCAAAAAAGCATCCTTCCTTGCATAAGAAAAATTCACGTATTTGAAATGAGATAGTGTTAACTTTCTACTACAGATGGAAGTAGTATAATAAATGTCATGAAAAGGTGCTATACATATAAAGGTTATAAATATTATGAGACCAAGCTTATTAGCTAGTGTTAACTCTCTACTACATATGGAAGTAGTATAATGAATGTTATGAAAAGGTACTATACATATAAAGGTTATAAATATTATGAGAAAAGCTAGCAAATGACCAATCTTATTAGTTAGGGTTTTAAGTCTTGAGCGCTCAAGTGTGAATAAGGGTCAATTGTATATAAGGGTCAATTGTATATAAGTGAGCTCTTGTTTTCTCCTTGAGCGCTCAAGTGTGAATAAGGGTCAATTGTATATAAGTGAGCTCTTGTCTTCTCCTTGCTCTTGTTCTTGTTCTTGTGTGTATATAAGAGAGAGAGAGAGAGAGAGAGAGAGAGAGAGAGAGAGAGAGAGAGAGTTAAGAGGAGATGCTTGTCTTTTCCTTACACACGTGTCTCTCTATGCTTGGTGTGAGAAACTATAGAGAGTGAGAGAGGTGAGTCCTTGCAAGGAGATGCATTAAAATTCTTAGTGACAAGAAGAGGGAGAATTAGGAGTTGGAGTTAGTGGAGCTTGGAGGTCAAAGAGATCATGTGGCCAAAAGCTAAATGTAAGAATCCCACAATGGTTTTTATTTGTTTCACTATTTACTTGAAAGAGAGTTAAACAAGCCATTAAATTTTTAACATTGCTGGGGCGGGGAGCTAATCTTTTCTTCTTCCTTATTCTTAGAGTGCTCACAGCTCCATCCTCACATGGTTAAAAATCTTTATTTTTAGTACTATAAGTAGACATGAGTGGATAAGGTTGTTGAAGAATGGAGAAATGTATGGTGGATGTTTGATTTTATGTTGTTTTTGGTTGAAAGATTGGTTTGTGAGTAGGAGGGAATCATTCCAATCATGTTTTTTAAAAGTTTACAACAATTATGTTTATTCATATGAAAAACTAGGGTGTTATGTTTTTTCTCTTTTTAAAAAATTCATAAAAATATTATTGTTTGACTCTTTCTTGAGGTTTTATTGCCTTAGCTATAGTAAGTAGACTCAAACTACACCTTATAAGCATGTAAAAACAAGATTTGGACCTTTAAAGATTAAAGTTAATTAGTTCTTCATGCTTGACAATTTTTCATGGTCTTGAAAAACTAGAGAAATTTACCTTGACAAAAAGTCCCTAAAATCATGCTATGATTTGTAGGTTTGCATTGCCTTAAGGAAAAAATATTTGACGTGACTATCTCGACTTTTTCATGCATACTATCTCCTAGATACTCACATGTGACTATCTCTTAGATACATCGTGAATTTCTTGATAAAATCATGTCAAAATAATTTCATCATTTGAGGTTTTTAAGGTGTGTTACGTAATCTAAAGTGATCACTTAAGTTTATTGAAAACAAATTTGATATCAAAAGATCAAAGAGTTTGGTTGTGAAAAATCAAAATTTTCACGATCGTGAGTTTCTTGAGAAAATCATGCCAAAATTATTTCATTAGTTTGGATTTCTAACATGACTATATGAGACATATTGTTAGACTTCATTAGTGTAACGAATTTATACACAAATCTTGTAAAAAATTTGGCATGAAAACCAAAGGTTTCCATGCTCGTGACTATCTCTTAGATATTCACGTCGTGATTCTCTTTTGAGTTAGCTCAAGTGTGAATGGTGCTTAGTCCAACCGACTGAGGGAACAATGCTGGTCAATGGTGTCACCTTGAATTTAATGGATAAGTAAAAAAGTTTTACATGAAAAACTGTGAATAACTTAGCCTTAAATTTAAAGGATAACTAACCCAAAGGTAAAGTTATTCACATAGTGAATAACTTAGCCTTGAAAAAAATCCAAAATCATCAAATGATCTCTTTCTCAAATGAAGCCATTCATTGATGTTGGTGAATGGATTCCATGATGAAAAACGATCCTTAGAATGGTACCGTTAGGGCATCCATTCTCCCACTTTCCACACACTCACCCGTTCAATTATTTTCTAATTAAGTCCTACCACACTGTGAAACACTTAAAAATAAATTCCTTTGTTAATTAATTACACTTGATTCCTTAAAGAAAATCTTCCTTAGCACAACATTGAAATCAACGAACATACTTACAGTGAAAACTATTTACAAAGACCCTGAAACCGGGCCGATATTCCAATCCAAACTCATGTCCAAACCATAACCATAACCACAACTACATCGATAATCTAGAATTCGATCTTCCAGCCTCAACCAGCTGGGTAAACCTCACGGACCGTCTCCCCTCGTCGTCAGCCAGCCGATGAGGGCCAAGCCGTCCTGTCACCCCCTCAGGTACTGACGCTTGTACCAAACCCTCTCGCTCTTCGGAGGGGACGTCTCCTCATGAGGTGGGGGTTAAGTCACCGCACTAGCCTGGACCCACAGGACTAGGCAGCATATATACATCACTCTGGTGGTGAAAACCAATTCCCAGTGGCATAGGAGGGGATTGCCCTGGGCCGACTCCCGGCCTCGCTATATCCTCCGCCCGGCTACACAGGCAAGCACGGAGTTAGCTAAGGGGGGGAGAAGCTGTACCTGCATGTTAGCAATAAACCAACAGTATATCCAATAAAAAGAGACATAGCCTTAATTCAATGAATTCACGCATTAACAAAAACCATCGTTTCGGAAAGACAATGATTCAAAAGCAAGATTACTTTCCTATAACTTTACTTAAGAGTAACCATAAGGTACTTTAGGCCATCTATACTAGGGGTTTAACCTTGGTTCCTTTCCTATTATTTCGAATCTTTGCATTAAGCTTCATAAGAGAGAATTTTACTTAAAACTGTTTAAATGACCAACCTGGTTATCGTTTTCATGCCTATTCACTTCAAGAGGGGCGAAGTCGATTGTAGGGACGCGATTTGCTTCATTTCCTCCTTGGGCAGCGCGTGGTTCTTCAATTCGACGGCGTTTCGGTGCCATAGGAGCACTAGAGTTTTAACATAGAGAGAAAACGAGGTGAATATAAGAGGTTGGGAGCGTGGAGAGAAAAGAGAGAATTCTAATGGTTCAAACGGATTCGAAAACGGAGTCCGTTTGGGGTAGGAAAAGCTTGTTGGGCTTATGGGCAGGAACGACCTCTTAGCCTAAGTTTAAGTCGCCGCATATGGGGGGGGGGAATTGAGAGGGTGTCCTTAACTTGGAGAGCTCTTGAGAAGAGTGTACGTCTAGGGAGGCCTAGGGAAGAGTAAGGCAAGGGTTGGAGGAGAGGCACACTTTAAGTCTATTCACACGGGGGGGGAGAAGAGTGTAGGACATGTCCTAGAGCTTGAGAGAGGGCTTGCGCGTAGGGGCTTGCTGGGGGCTTGTCTGGAGAAGGGGGCTGGGAGGGTCCTTTTATAGGTGCTGGAGGGTGGACGTCCGGGTGCGGGAAGGTGACACCTGGGTGGTGTAGGTGTCCGGGAGAGGGTGTGGGCGTGAGACACCTGGGGGTGGAGGTGTCTCGAGGAGAGAGAAAGTGTGACACATGGGGGTGGAGGTGTCCCCAAGAGAGAGAGAGCGCGACACCTGTGGATAGAAGGTTCTGGGAGGAGGGGGTACGTGTAGGGGTGTGCTGGAGGGTGCGTCTAGGTCGTGTACACGCTTGGGTGTCCCGGGCGGATTGTCGGTTTTTTTCACGGGCGGCGCCCGTGGTGGTGGGGCCCACGCCGGTCGCCCGCCGTCGTCCGGGGGGGTCAAAAATATTTTTTGACGGAAATGTCCGGCCTTGCCCCGTGACCATGGGGGCGTGTTCCGTTCGTTGATTAGACGCCTGGATAGTTACTATTTTTGGTCGAAAGTTCGCAGATTAAAGGCTTAAAAGCTTAATTAAACCCATTCCGGGTGCCCGTTTTTAGTTCAAAAAAAACTATTTTAAGCGTAAAATTACGCGTAGATTTCAAATTTGGATTCAAAATTACAAATTTTTAAGCAAAAATGGCTCATTTTCCAAAAATAGAAGTTTTTTGATCGAAAAAATGACAAGCTAAGTTATATTTTTCAACTCTGAAGCAAGTATATTGTTATTTACAATGGGTATGTTACATCCTTCCCTACTAAAAGAACTCGAGATGTCCTCATCTCGGCACGAACTCTGGGTAATTCTTATGGAGGGTTGAGTCTTCCTCCCAAGTGGCATCCTCCTCAGGGTAATCTTTCCATTCCACTAAATGTTCCCTAAGGATTCTATTGCGAAGCACTCTTTCTCTAGAGTCGATGATTCTATTTGGTCTCATTTCAAGGACTCCCTGAGTTGGCATTACAATTTGTTCATCATCAAGAACATGATCAGGATGAGGCACATATGGCTTGAGTAAGCTTACATGGAATACATCATGGATTTTGAGGTGGGTTGGGAGGCGAAGTTTGTAGGCATGTTTTCCCAAACATTTGATGACTTCATAAGGCCCACAATACCTTGGACTCAGCTTCCTAAATTTTCCAAGAGATAAAGAACTTCTCTTTGGCCGCACTCGAAGAAAAACTTTGTCTCCTTGCTGAAAAATTCTTTCAGATCTTTTGGTATCAGCATAATGCTTCTGTCGATCCTGAGCGGCTTTAATATCCTTACGAATAGCTTTGGTTTGTTCTTCCATTTCTTCAAGCATCATTCTAGAGGCTTCAACCTTTAGTGTGGGGTCAGAGAAATTTAAGGGAGACAAACATTCCTGACCATAAAGAGCTTTGAATGGTGACATCCCTATGCTTTGGTGATAGGATGTATTGTAAGAGAATTCCACTAGAGGAAGATACTGAATCCACTTCTTTGGTTCACGCCCACAATAGGCTCTCAGGATGTCTTCTATAACCTGATTAACTCTCTCAGTTTGTCCATCTGTTTCTGGGTGGTAAGCTGTACTGAAACAAAGTTGTGTTCCAATAGCCTGGAATAATGATGTCCAGAACTTTGAAGTGAAGTCAGAGTCCCGGTCACTGACTATTCTTTTTGGCAATCCATGAAGCCTAAAGATTTCCTTGATGAAAAGGCGGGCAATATCAGAAGATTTAAATGTCTTCTTTACTGGGATAATATGGGTGACTTTGGTAAGCATATCCACAACTACTAAAATAGAATCATACCCTCCTTGTGTTGTGGGAAGACTTGTGACAAAATCCATACTGATACATTCCCACTTCATCTGAGGAATGTCCAGAGGTTGGAGTTTCCCGGGCATTTTGATTCTTTCAGCTTTAATCCTTTGACATGAAAGGCATTGTCTGATGTATTGAAGGATATCTCTCTTCATTCCAAGCCAAAAGTAACTTCTCCTTAAGGCATTCAAGGTTTTTGCATAACCTGGATGTCCTGACGGGGCTATCATGAGCTTCATACAAGATCATCTTCTTCAGTGCAAGATCTTTGGGAATACATAACCTATGCATGAAGTAGAGGCATTCATCATCGAGGGTGTATCCCTTGATCAATATATTTTCCTTTTCTGTGGGTGCCTCCTTGTGAACTAGGCTTACTAACTTTTGGTAATCAGGGTCATGAAGTGAAACCTGCTTTACCTTCTCTAGGACGGGATTATTTGGCATAGAGATTGCACTTAGGAAGGACTTGCGACTGAGGGCATCTGCTACAACATTATCCTTTCCAGGACGAAATTTGATATCAAAATCAAACTCTTGCAGAATCTCAATCCACCTCCTTTGCCTCATGTTGAGAGATTGGGCTGGTGGTCAGTTACAAGCAGAAACTTACGGCCTAAGAGATAGTGTCTCCATAACTTGAAACAATGAACAACTGCAAGGAGTTCCAAATCATGGGTGTAGGATTTAAGCTTACGAGAAGTGTAAGCCACAGGCCTTCCTTCTTGAATTAAGACACCACCAAGTGCAAGGCCACTAGCATCAGTGACAACCTCAAACTCTTTGGTGAAGTCAGGGAGCTTCAGAACTGGTGCTGAGGTGAGGATAGTCTTAAGTTGGCTAAAACTGATTTGGTGGATTGGTAGCCATACTATCTTACATTCCTTCTTGAGGAGATCAGTTAAGGGTGCGGCTATCTTGGCATAATCCTTGATGAATATCCTATACCATCCTGTGATGCCTAGAAACCCACGGATTTCTTTGACTATCCTAGGGGGTGGCCATTCCAATATATCCTTGACTTTGGCAGGGTCTACTGAGATGCCCCTTGAGGAGACAATGAACCCTAGATATTCAATTTGGGAAGTGAAGAAGGTACATTTGCTTTTCTTGGCATAGAGCTTATGTTCGCGCAGTATTTGCAATACTTTGCGTACATGCTCCTCATGTTCCTCTTTTGACTGAGAATAGACCAAGATGTCATCGAAGAAGACAAGGACAAATTCATCCAAGTAGGGTCGGAAGATATCCTGCATCAGGCGGTTGAAGGTGGCGGGAGCATTGGTTAATCCGAATGGCATGACTGTAAATTCATAGTGGCCATAGCGGGTATTGAAAGCGGTTTTGGGGATATCCGATTCCTTGATCCTAATTTGATAGTAGCCAGACCTTAAATCCATCTTGGAGAAAACTTTGGATCCATAAAGTCTGTCAAGAAGTTCGTCGATGCGAGGAATGGGGTATTTGTTTTTGACAGTGACCTTGTTTAGGCCTCGGTAGTCAATACAAAGACGAAGCGTGCCATCCTTCTTTTTCTGGAAAAGAACAGGCGCTCCCCATGGGGAATTACTAGGGCGAATGAATCCTTGCTCAATGAGCTGCCTAAGTTGTTCCTTGAGCTCTATGGCTTCAGGAAGAGACATTTTGTAAGGTCTCCTTGAAACTGATTCAGTCCCAGGGATTAACTCAATCCCATGATCTACTTCTCGAGATGGGGGTAGTTTTGTAAGTTCCTCTGGAAAGATATCTGAAAACTCCTGGAGCCAAGAGGGTTCTAAATCTGGGTTGCTTTCTTCTACCTTGTTGAGTTTGACAAGGAAGATCTGTTGGCCCTTGCGCACTCCCTTAAGAAGACGATTAGCTTTGACCAAATGAAATTTGGGTTTACCTGTTTTTCCCTGGGCTGATACTACCTGTCCTTGACTATTCTTAAAAGTGATGCTTCCTTCAGCACAGTGAATGTCAGCATTGTTTGCAATTAACCAATCCATACCAAGGATTCCATCATAAATCCCTAATGGTAAGCTTCTAAAATATCCATGGGTTGATTCACCATCCAATTCAAATTCAAGATCTCCCACACAATGTCGGGATACTTCTTCTTTTCCACTAGCCAACTCAACAATCATTGCTTGGGCTGATTTTTGATCTAACTGTAACTTACGCAAGCATTTTGGAGAAAGAAATGAATGCGTACTACCACAATCAATCAAGAGCTGGAAAGATCTACCTTGATAAGTAGCCGGAGCTTGGATAACAGAAAACTGTTGATTAGGTCCTTGATGTTCTATAGCTGCATGAATGGTGGCTTGCTCTTCTTCTTCCATCTCTAAAGTCAGTTCACCAATCATAGAGCAGACACGGGCAGTCACTCCACGACCTCTACCACGTCCACCACCACCTCGTCTAGCCTAGCGGTTATTAGGAATCCCACGACCTTGAACTACCCGGCCGCCTTGTGGAGCAGCAGTGACACTAGGATTGAGAGAGGGTCTTGCAAGTTTGGGGCATTCATTCCGGAAGTGGTCAACTTCATTGCAATAAAAGCACCTTTGGTCCCCATAGGATTCTGAAGTGGAATTAGCATAACTGCGGGGGACAAAATTATTGGGGTACTGACCAATAGTATTGTGGCGGAAATTCGATTGGTAATTCCTCTGAAGGCGCCCCCTTGGGTTAGACTCAGGATAGACTCTCTTCTTTGCTTGACCACTCTTTACTTCTTTAGCCAGAGGTTTGGCTCGGGTAAGAGAATCTTGCAAGGTAGTTGGCCTCATTGCTTCAAGGCGAGAATCCAAAGGTTCATTCAGCCCTTGGCAAAATCGGGCCACTTGTTGAGTGATCGACATAGGTGGAGCATATTTGCCAAGTGTGACAAATTTTGAGTAGTATTCCTCCAAGGTTAAGCTAAGCTGCTTGAGGCTGAAGAACTCGTTCATCTTAATAGATTCATGAGATGGGGGAAGATAACGGCCCTTCACAGCTTGCTTAATGTCACTCCAGGTTTGGGTATCTTCAGTGACGCCCTTATCTCGGCACCATTGCTTCCACCAAAGTTTGGCGTCCCCGGTAAGACGGAATCTGGCAAGCATGGATTGATTCCCAATTCCTGTACCAGCAGCAGCCGAAAAGTAATCGTCCATGGCTTCTATCCAAACTTCTGCATCCCTTTCAATCTTTGATCCTGCCCCATTAAATGAGGGAGGTTGCATTTGTTTGAGGAGAAGCTTCTTCTCCTGTGTATTTGTATATAATGCATTGGGAGCAAGAAGTTGACGATCCTGGTTATCAATATGAAGCTAAATTTAGAATCATCTCACTTAGGCGGTTTAATACACATAAGACAATGAGTGTGAAAATCAAAACCTTATATTCCAAGCTTTAATATTTACAAGTAAACCAAGCCATTTACAAGGATTGGACTAAATCCAATCTTATTTATTTATATGGTAGTCCTCTAGGGAACCTAATAAAGATCTGCGGTGGTAGCATTGAAAAAGTAGGGGGGTTCTCCCATGGTTTCAAGAACTCGATAAGTCTCTGGTAGGGGAGGTAAACCTCGTCTAGAAAGACGGGTAACGGCTACTCTATCAGGGGATACAACTTGAGTCACCCTATCATAAACCCATCGATTCTGCAACATGCGATTCCCATCGATAGTGACATAGGTGTTACGAGGAGTGCCAATAAACCAGAACAGGCGAACCATCCGCAACATCTCAGCATATCGGATCCGCCTCAAGTCGTTGGTGAGATTGCCGACGTGCTCAGCTCGAATGATGAAATAGGTAGATCGACGATGCCAATACTCAGTTCTGTTCCATCCCCTTTCGACGCGAGTGTAAAGAGGAAGGGTTAGCTTGTCTACAATGTGCATCATAGTGTCCCGGAACTCGAATTCGGAAGAGCGACAAGCAGTCATGAACATGCATTGGAATACCAGGAAGCGAGAATAGGGATCCATCTCGTCCTCCTGCATCCAGCCGTAACTAGATTAGTTTAACAAGAATTCCTAGAGTAACAAGAGAATACAATATAAAATCTCCCAAGTCTAAACGCGCTCTGATACCACGTGTAAGGCCCCCTCCGCCGACCCGTAGGGCGGGGGAATCCTTTTGATAGGCGGTCAAGTCTCGTGTTATTTTCCGATTGACGACACCTCGATCTTGTAGAAATACGAGGTTACGAGCAAACGGACAGACCTAACTCTATCTCGCAGGGGAAACGTAGTCATCCTAAAGGAAATTCTAATCCCCAGCATGAAATGTGCGTGGAGATGGAACAAGACCCACACTTGGTTCAAGGAAGCCAACGCCTTTTTCCCCCGTATTCATGAGGCAGGGCCGCTGGCTCGGTCCCCTAAAACAAGTCTTGTTCGTGACTCTACTATTCCCTAAGTATCGTAGGTTACGACTAGTAGAAAGCTACCCGACTGATCGGGTCCACCCATCCTTAGAATGGTACCGTTAGGGCATCCATTCTCCCACTTTCCACACACTCACCCGTTCAATTATTTTCTAATTAAGTCCTACCACACTGTGAAACACTTAAAAATAAATTCCTTTGTTAATTAATTACACTTGATTCCTTAAAGAAAATCTTCCTTAGCACAACATTGAAATCAACGAACATACTTACAGTGAAAACTATTTACAAAGACCCTGAAACCGGGCCGATATTCCAATCCAAACTCATGTCTAAACCATAACCATAACCACAACTACATCGATAATCTAGAATTCGATCTTCCAGCCTCAACCAGCTGGGTAAACCTCACGGACCGTCTCCCCTCGTCGTCAGCCAGCCGATGAGGGCCAAGCCGTCCTATCACCCCCTCAGGTACTGACGCTTGTACCAAACCCTCTCGCTCTTCGGAGGGGACGTCTCCTCATGAGGTGGGGGTTAAGTCACTGCACTAGCCTGGACCCACAGGACTAGGCAGCATATATAGGTGGTGAAAACCAATTCCCAGTGGCATAGGAGGGGATTGCCCTGGGCCGACTCCTGACCTCGCTATATCCTCCGCCCGGCTACACCGGCAAGCACGGAGTTAGCTAAGGGGGGGGGAAGCTGTACCTGCATGTTAGCAATAAACCAACAGTATATCCAATAAAAAGAGACATAGCCTTAATTCAATGAATTCACGCATTAACAAAAACCATCGTTTCGGAAAGACAATGATTCAAAAGCAAGATTACTTTCCTATAACTTTACTTAAGAGTAACCATAAGATACTTTAGGCCATCTATACTAGGGGTTTAACCTTGGTTCCTTTCCTATTATTTCGAATCTTTGCATTAAGCTTCATAAGAGAGAATTTTACTTAAAACTGTTTAAATGACCAACCTGGTTATCGTTTTCATGCCTATTCACTTCAAGAGGGGCGAAGTCGATTGTAGGGACGCGATTTGCTTCATTTCCTCCTTGGGCAGCGCGTGGTTCTTCAATTCGGCGGCGTTTCGGCGCCATAGGAGCACTAGAGTTTTAACATAGAGAGAAAACGAGGTGAATATAAGAGGTTGGGAGCGTGGAGAGAAAAGAGAGAATTCTAATGGTTCAAACGGATTCGAAAACGGAGTCCGTTTGGGGTAGGAAAAGCTTGTTGGGCTTATGGGCAGGAACGACCTCTTAGCCTAAGTTTAAGTCGCCGCATATGGGGGGGGGGAGAATTGAGAGGGTGTCCTTAACTTGGAGAGCTCTTGAGAAGAGTGTACGTCTAGGGAGGCCTAGGGAAGAGTAAGGCAAGGGTTGGAGGAGAGGCACACTTTAAGTCTATTCACACGGGGGGGGAGAAGAGTGTAGGACATGTCCTAGAGCTTGAGAGAGGGCTTGCGCGTAGGGGCTTGCTGGGGGCTTGTCTGGAGAAGGGGGCTGGGAGGGTCCTTTTATAGGTGCTGGAGAGTGTAGGACATGTCCTAGAACTTGAGAGAGGGCTTGCGCGTAGGGGCTTGCTGGGGGCTTGTCTGGAGAAGGGGACTGGGAGGGTCCTTTTATAGGTGCTGGAGGGTGGACGTCCGGGTGCGGGAAGGTGACACCTGGGTGGTGTAGGTGTCCGGGAGAGGGTGTGGGCGTGAGACACCTGGGGGTGGAGGTGTTTCGAGGAGAGAGAAAGTGTGACACATGGGGGTGGAGGTGTCCCCAAGAGAGAGAGAGCGTGACACCTGTGGATAGAGGGTTCTGGGAGGAGGGGGTGCGTCTAGGTCGTGTACACGCTTGGGTGTCCCGGGCGGATTGTCGGTTTTTTTCACGGGCGGCGCCCGTGGTGGGGCCCACGCCGGCGCCGTCGTCCGGGGGGGTCAAAAATATTTTTTGACGAAAATGTCCGGCCTTGCCCCGTGACCATGGGGGCGTGTTCCGTTCGTTGATTAGACGCCTGGATAGTTACTATTTTTGGTCGGAAGTTCGCAGATTAAAGGCTTAAAAGCTTAATTAAACCCATTCCGGGTGCCCGTTTTTAGTTCAAAAAAAACTATTTTAAGCGTAAAATTACGCGTAGATTTCAAATTTGGATTCAAAATTACAAATTTTTAAGCAAAAATGGCTCATTTTCCAAAAATAGAAGTTTTTTGATCGGAAAAATGACAAGCTAAGTTATATTTTTCAACTCTGAAGCAAGTATATTGTTATTTACAATGGGTATGTTACAGTCCCTGCTAAAATCCAAGCAGTCGTTTGGCCAGAGCCCTTTGGCTAGAGCCCAAAGATAGTGAAAGAAGTCAAAGGATTCTTAGGATTAACTGGGTGGTATCGAATCTTTATACCCAGGTATGCTTAGATAGCATCTCCTTTGACTAACCTTCTCAAGAAGAATGTTCCATTTTCAGTGGGATGGCTTCATGTCAAAGTGCTTTTGATAAGCTGAAGGTTGCCTTAGTAACCAAACGTGTTCTTAAATTGCCAAATTTTTCCATACCCTTTGAAGTAGTAATAGATGCCAATGGCTTTGCCTTAGGAGGTGTACTCATGCAGGAAGGTCATGCAGTAGCCTATGAATCTAGAAAGCTCAGGCCGCATGAAAGGAATTATGCTATCCATGACTTGGAATTACTCTTAGTAATATACACTCTAAAGTTATGGAGACATTATCTCTTGAGACAGAGGTTCACTTTAATGACTGATCATTAAAGTCTAAAGTGGATTTTCACTCAAAAGTACCTCAACATGTGTCAAAGAAGATGGATGCAGACTGTGCAAGAGTATGATTTTGAGATTAAGTATCAACCAGGGAAACAGAATGTGGTTGCTGATGTGCTTAGTGGGAAAGCTTCCTTACTTGCAGTAACCCTAGTATCAAATCCCTTGGTCAGTGAAGCAAAAGAAAGAATCATGCGCATGACAAAACCTTTGTCCCTATTGCTACCTTACTTATGCAAGAGAGCAAGACTCCTTAGGAAATGAGCCGAGTTCATGGGTACAAACTAGAAGATGGATACATGTATTACAATAATCAACTATGCATCCCTAATGTTGAAGAAATAAAGGGAAAAATTCTGAGAGAATCCCATGATAACTTGATAGATGGACATCCAGGTTTCATAAAGACCTATATGTTTGTCTAGAAAAGTTTCTTTTGGCCAGGACTCAAAAAGGATGTACTCAATCATGTGCATCAATGCTTAGTATGTCAAAGAGTCAAGGCAGAGAGAATTAAAATGCCAGGAAAGTTGCACTCTTTAGACATTCCACAAATGAAGTGAGAATGTATTAGTATGGATTTTGTTATTGGATTACCATCAGTGCAATCAGGTTACAACTCCATCTTTGTGGTAGTTGACAGACTAACCAAAGTTTCCCATCTAATTCCAACAATAAAAGAGACTTACTCTGCAATAGATGTTGCTAAAGTCTTCCTAAAAGAGATTTTCAGATTGCATGGATTGCCTAAGAGCATTGTGAGTGATAGAGATACTAAGTTCACATGAAGATTTTGGACTGCCTTTTTTGAAGTCGTAGGAACGTTTTTGGATCTCAGTACAACTTATCACCTAGAGATTGATGGTCAGACAGAAAGAGTAAACCAAGTGATTGAAGATATTCTTTGATCATACTGTGGTAGAGAACCAAAGAAGTGGTTAAGTTATTTACACACTTAGTCGAGTTTGCTTATAATGCCTCTTATCACCAAAACATCAGGATGAGCCCTTTCAAAGCTCTGTATAGACAAGATTGCCTCACACCATTAACTTGGTCCAACCCATTGATTAGGGTCAAGATGTCCAAACATGCTTGATGATATGGATCATCAGATGCAGTTAATTCACAAGGATATTAATTCACAAGGGTCAAGATGTCCAAACATGCTTGATGATATGGATCATCAGATGCAGTTAATTCACAAGGATATTAAGGCTGTCCAGGATAGATAGAAGCAGTATGCATACTGCTTCTGTCTAGGACAGAAGTAGTATGCAGATAAGAAGAGGACTGACAGAGTATTTGAAGAAGGAGATATGGTATTCATATGTGTGTGACCTAAAAGGAGTTCCTTATCCTTAGGGAAGTACAAAAAGCTATCTCCTAGATATTGCAGACCATATGTGATCACAAAGAAAGTAGGAGATCTAGCCTATGAACTCTTACTACCCCCACACTTGAAGGTGCATAATGTGTTTCATGTTAGTTTACTTAAAAAGTATGTACCCAGTCAAAGTCATGTTCTAGATGATGAACAGTTAACATTTCCAAATCAAGGTCAGATTGAACTTGAACCTGAAGAGATCATAGATGTACGGGAGAAAACACTTAGAAACAGAATATTAAGGGAATTTTTGGTCAAATGGAAAAGAACCAATTACGAGATGAGGACATCTTGCATTGGAGAGAATGTAAGATTCCTCTTCTAGCCTCTAAATGTGTATGACACATTCCCTCAACCCCCAATGATCACCCCCTCTCTTCTCCAAAATGAAAGACCTTGTTTACCCTGTTCTAACTTAGAGAGAGAAGACCACATCTTGGAAATATTTTTGATGGAGAAATTGTCCAAGACTTTATAATCACATTCCTCAAAGTAGTATCTTAAAAAGGATTTTCAGTTTTGAGAGATATTTTGGACGGTGGATGCACATCACACATAAGGTAAGAATTAAGTCTAGTGGAATTTTGTGATAAATCCTTTTGATGGAAAATATTCTTCTAGACTCTATAATATAGATCGACCAATTAGAAACCAAAAAGGATTCATAGATTGAGTTAAAAATTTTGGACGGTGGGTGCATGGAAACACACCCTTATTCAAAAATGATAGTGTAAAAATTTTCAAAGGCCAAAAATAAGAGATCTTTCTAGATATCAATATTTACACACATGGGAAATGTGGAACATTGGAAAAATACAAGATATTTGTCATAATAAAACATAAAATATTCAAGCATGTGTGGTAGCAAACAAGTGGCAAAGTGGTGGCATAGACTTGGGAGAGTGTGATTATTGTCTTAAAGAGCAAATTGACACCTTACAAGGGGAGAGAGTCCCACTTAAAGGCGGAGCCTAGAAATCACATCAAAGGGGTCATTCTTTAATTCAAAAACTACATGAGGTGGCTAGATATTTCATCTCTCCTCTTACCTCATCCAAAGTAGATCAAAAAGTGGGCTTAATTAGTCCAAATCTTGTCCATTTTGGCCCAAACTAAAGCTGGAAGCCTCTAGATCCTAGTTGGGATTTGTTGGAGGCCTCCCACCCCTATAAATAGAGCCTCTCCCTTTGTAGTAAAAAGTTTGTGTAACCTCATTCTCGTGCATTTTTCTCATTTCTCCCTTCCTCTCCCTTGGTGGAAGATTTTGGGCTTCACTAAACCACTTCATCTTGCCCTGATCCTCTTCATGGTGGCCATAGCTCTCTTCTTTTGAAGCCTACTCCTTTCCATGGTGTTATATGTACATTATGTGTGCTATGTTATATACACATTATGTGTGCATATACTAGGAGGCTAACCCACATTAGGCTTGTGAGCATGGGAGCATGGGAACAAGCTCTAGTGGAGCATGGGTTAGGACTAACCTTAAGGTTTAAGGTTAGGGTCAGGCATCCAAGGGTCACACATGAGGAATGGAAAGTCAAGAGTCACTTGAGGGCCCTCCTATATAATAGGGGCATGGGGCACACTCAAGGGAGCTTGGTGGGCTTTGGAGCTTGGAGCTTGATGGCTTGGAGGCTCATGCTATGGTCTCTTGTGTAGAGGTCCATATCTCCTCACCTACCATTCACACTATAGCTACATGCTATTGGTTTGTATTATACCTCTTGATGGTATGGGACATCAAGGTAGAGGTATGATGTATTTCATTCATTATTCATGTGTGCATCCCTTGGGCTCGGGGGTGGTTGGGTGGTTGAGTTTATGCCTGCTTTATGCATGTTTTATGCATAACAATTATCTAGAGAGATCTTAGGGTTTTAACAGTGGTATCAGAGCAATCTCTATTTAATTGTTGATTTTTTTTTTAGTAAACTTTAACATTTACTAATAAAATGTTATTTTTTGTTGATTTGTGTTGATGAAATGCACATGGATCATCGTTATGGTGATTGGAACGTGTGGTACTTCAATTCAATGGACGAATCGACGTTGCGGGGGAATACCGTGAGTTAATGCTATTTTTTCTTATTTTTTAATGGTTAAAATAAGCATTAATGGAAATTTTTACCAAAATTCACATATTTTATTGTGAATGTTGTTGGTAGAATGGATTCCATAATTTTCTAAAATTTTTAGGAAATTTTTCCTAATTTTTTAGGGATTTTTTGAGCATTTTTTTGATTTAAAATGTATTTTTATACATTTTTTGCGGGTTTTTCTCGCGAGAATGCGATCAATTTTCTGTCAATTTCTACTGAAATTCAGTAGGGGACAGCGTGTTGATGCATGAGATGCTCTCCCGTGTGCGTGGGACTCTCTCCACCTCTCAAAATCTGATTTTTCCTTATTTTTTCCATTAAATTTCTCTTTAAAATGATATTTTTTAAGCAAAATCATAATTAATCATAATTATGATTAAGCTTAATTAAAAAGCTTAATCTTTGATTATGCTAATCTCTCAGATTAACAGAGAGTGAGAGAGAGAAGATATTGGAAATGTTTTATTGATTTGATGAAGAGGAAAGGGAGGAGAGAGGTGAGAAGAGAGAGTTTCTATCTCTCTCTCCATCCTTCTTGCGCAGGCGACGGGAGGGGGGGGGGCTGCGCTGCAGCCCGGCGGAAAAAAACGCCCCCCCCCATAAAAAATCAAAATGGGCTAAAATAAAAAAAAAAGCTTATTTTTCTTTTTTTTTTTCATTTTTTTTAAAAAAATGAGTTTTTTAATTAAAAAAAAGCTTTTTGACATTTTTTCAAGGAAAAAGCTTGGGAAAAAAGCCTGGAAATTTCTGAAAATTACTGGATTTGAGTAAAAAATCTCTGAAAAATTCCTGGAATTTTCTTATTGAAAAATTTTGGCTTTTCATCTTCCGGAAAACCTTTGGCTTTCCGTTTTCCCAAAACCTTTTGGCTTTCCGAATTCCGGAAAAACTTTTGACCTTCCGTATTCCGGAAACTTTTGACCTTTCACATTCCGATTTTTTTTTTGTCTTTTCATTTTCCCAAAACTTTTGGCTTTCCGTATTCCGGGAAAACCGTTGGAATTCCGAAATTTTTTGACCGTTCGTATTCTAAATGCGTTCGGGGTTGATTAAAAATTTCAAAAAATTCCTGAAAATTAGTGGAAAATTAGACAAAGGTTATTTTAAATTTTGGAAAAATGTGGGGTTGGTGTTTGGCATGTGGTGTGTCCATTCGGGCGCCCGTGACCATTCAAATTCCTTTAAAATTATATTTTTTGACCCAGAAAATTAGAAAAATCCATTAAAATTAAAAATTTTCATTGGATTTGAGAATTGTCGGGCGAAATTGGAAATTTCGTGAACGATGGGATTCTCAGGGAAAATTAGGAAATTTCTAGAAATTATTGTTAGAAATCCTAAAAATTGGTATTTTTAAAATATCAATGGTATTTTGGCAAATTAAATTGCTAAAAATTTTCTGGAAAAATATAGGTTTGGAATGCCATAGGATAGGTTTAAGGAATTCAAAATTATTATATTTTGAGGCCCTATAAAATTTGGGAAAATTAGGAAAAAATCATGATAATTCTTTTTCTCGAGAAATTAATATTTTCGAGAGTTATTTAATGTTGAAGTACGTTTCCTCGTGCTGACATTAGATAGATGCGTGTTATTCGCATATTATTAATACGATTATATCTCGTATTAATGGATATTCATGTTTGGATTAATTCTAAACAATGTATTCATGATTTTTTACCATTCTTTAGCCATTCTTTTTGGACATGTTCCTTAATTTGGCTATAATTTTTGTTCAAAGTGTTTTCACCTTTGACACTTTTCCATGATAATTTATTTTGCACTTATTAAAGTGTGGTTTGTGCTTAATTTATTAAGCCTAAGACAAACTCTATCATGGGTCAGTTGATCGGTTTATTTTGGTGGATTTTTATTGGATGTTTTCCAAGTTTTTATGGACTCATCAGGTTCTGCCTAGATCACTTGTGTCTAGGGTTTTTTATTGAGTGCTACACACATGTGTTTCACTTTATTACTTTGGAGTTTTATTTGAACAACATAACGTTCATATACTCCGGATTGATGAGTTGGCCACCAATTTAAATGCTTCTTTTGGCATGATTTATGTCCATTAGATGGTATGCATTGATTTTTATGATCAACTATGGTTTTTATGGATTGGAGTAGCTTCTATGCTTTTATCCATGGTTTTAGAAGGATCTTTTGATCTTTTGAATATTGCATGTGCTTTGAAGGTAGCATTTACCTGCACATAATTCTGGAGTATATTTCTTATACTCTTGTATATATTCCAACTCGGATACCTAGTTGCTTATATATCTAGGTGAGTTATTTTTTTTCTACCCTAACTTTATTGTGTTTTGGGTAGTTATCATTAGAAAGGCGCCAATAATTCAATTTCTTTTCTAATGATGTACTCAGAAGGATTTATTCCTTGATGTAGTCTCAAGTATATAGAGACAGGTTTTAGTATGTGAAAGTCTGGATAAGGCCATCTTATTCCTTTTATACAGGATTTTATTCATATTTTCCTAGACGGCATACTAGGGAGTTTCAAATTGTTAAGGTATGTATGGGTGGTATCATGGTGGTATGGGACGCTAGGGATCCCTCACATATATTATCTTATGGGATAATTTGGGCTCAAGATTGTTGCTTTGCTTACATCACTTAGCATGTTGACCTCAACATTCAAAGACAATCTTATTTTCTAAATTCACTAGAAGTTATAGTGTGGGCATTCTTTAGATAAACTTCTTTTATCTATAACCTGCATGTTTTGATGAGGGTAATCTCGTCGGCATTTTCACTTGTTGAAATCTCTTTCTTTAGAGTTCAAACAAGTTTATCTTGTTGTGTTCGGATAAGGAAATTTGGATTCTTCCTTTGTTGGCATTTCTTTCTTTAGTTCCGTACTTTAGGTGATTTACACAATCAACCTGATAGGTTTACGGATGGACATATGTGTCTCATCGAGACGTTGATGATTCTCTATGTTGATATGGATAACTCGAGACGTTGATTATTCCATATGATGCAGATATGGGTATGTCGGGGCATCGATGAATCCCTGGTTTCTGCTGTTATAATGCCATGTTTTCCTACTTTATTCTGAATGGTTTACAACGAGGAAGTTACTTTGAATGTGAATTTTTCTGATCATCCGCAGTAGTCTGATGGGCAAACAGAGTGTATGAATCAGATTATAGTGTATATGCTTTGTGCATATGTCTCTAGAAAATCATCATATTGGGAAATATCTTCCAATGATGGAATTTGCCTATAACAGTTCTAAATTTACGGCTATTATTTTAGTCCGTGCATACTTATGTATGGGTATCAACTCAGGGCACCTATTGATGTCAGTCTTAAGGACATCGAGCTTGATGCATCGAGGGATTTCTTGCGAGATATGTAGGAAATTCTGACCGAAGCTCGGGATTCTATCAGGAGTGCTCATAATAGGGCACGGTTTTATGCTAATAGGGGACGCTCATCTCGGTCTTTTGAACCAGGAGCGTTAATTTATTTTAATGTTCTTAAAGATTCTTAGACTTTGTCAATAGGAAAATGCTCGAATTTATCTCCTAGATATTGTGGTCCATTTCGAGTTATATATCGGATTGGCACGGTTGCGTATGAACTAAGACTACCTCCAATTGTTAGGGTTCATCCAGTCTTTCATATCGATAGATTGAAAGGGAAACTGGGAGGTGAGGATGACACAGTTACTCCTCAAGAACTCGTTGAAGTCGATGAATTATCCTATGTTCCACATGAACCTGATAAGGTACTTGAATTCAGGGAAAGGAAACTTTGTAGTTGACTAATCCCTGAGGTTAAAATTAGGTGGAAAGATAGGGAAATTGAGAATTCGACTTGGGAGTCGGTTGAGTTTGTTCAGCGCAGTTCTTCTTCTTTTCATTGCAAGAGTGCAATGTTTTGAGAGAGGGGAAGTATGTTATATGTACATTATGTGTGCTATGTTATATACACATTATGTGTGCATATACTAGGAGGCTAACCCACATTAGGCTTGTGAGCATGGGAGCATGGGAACAAGCTCTAGTGGAGCATGGGTTAGGACTAACCTTAAGGTTTAAGGTTAGGGTCAGGCATCCAAGGGTCACACATGAGGAATGGAAAGTCAAGAGTCACTTGAGGGCCCTCCTATATAATAGGGGCATGGGGCACACTCAAGGGAGCTTGGTGGGCTTTGGAGCTTGGAGCTTGATGGCTTGGAGGCTCATGCTATGGTCTCTTGTGTAGAGGTCCATATCTCCTCACCTACCATTCACACTATAGCTACATGCTATTGGTTTGTATTATACCTCTTGATGGTATGGGACATCAAGGTAGAGGTATGATGTATTTCATTCATTATTCATGTGTGCATCCCTTGGGCTCGGGGGTGGTTGGGTGGTTGAGTTTATGCCTGCTTTATGCATGTTTTATGCATAACAATTATCTAGAGAGATCTTAGGGTTTTAACACATGGTGGTCTAGCCTCTTCTCTTAAAGGCGAACCCTCTTTTTAAGACTCCTTCTTCTTCTCTTGAAGGTTATCTCTTCTTGAAGGCTACACTCTTCTCTCAAAGCTCAAGAAGCAAGCTCACAAAAAGTGTAAGCCTAAACCACAGTGCATTAGTCACACCACATACCCACCCAATAGGAAGTTGCCTTTTTCATAGATTGTGCTATCTTTAAAACAATCTTTTAATGAAACCATAGTATCATTGATCACAATCCTCCAAAATATCCGGTTGAATTCTAATTTCCAATCATTCCTTCATTGGTGTACCTATGGCATCATTGGCAACCGGAACGCTTGACACCTGTCCACTCAGGGGCAATAGTTCCTAGCTCATAGTACCCGGAAGTATATTCACTTATAAAAATCCAGATGGATTCTCCGTTGAAGATCAGCAAGATCAACCAACAGATCCATATAAAAGAGCCATGGACTCATCCGTTGAGGACCAGCAAGGCAATCAACCAGATCCATGCTCGAGTTCAGAAAACAACTCTAACACCTTGTTCCATTTTCTTCCTCGACGCACGCGTGGTTATCTTCGGCAACCCCAGAGCCCGAGCACCGTCCTTGGTCCCTCATCCACCATACCAGAAGCTCACCGAGGCTGGTCAAGACCTCGACTGAGACCTTGCTACGCGAGACGTCCTCCGTTGACTCTCTGTCAGGCAGTTGTTGCAACTTTGTCACTTAGGTCTTCATGACCTCATTCACAAGATGGTCAAAATCTTCCCCAGCATTCTTGACATAAAACAATCATTTAAAAACAGGTCATAGATACAATTTCTAACGAACTCACATCTTTTCACATCGGTCCACATCATTTCACATCGGTCCACATCATTTCCCGTTATTCCACATTCTTCTAAATCAATTTACTTTACTCAATCCACATCCAATCATATGTATTCTCATCGTCCTTCATCCATTCTCATCCAATGACATCGTATTACATCTCATCATATCTATCCACATCTATCCTCATCACATCTTATCCATTCTCATCTACCCATATCCACATCACATCACATTACATCCATTCACATCACATCACATTACATCCATTCTCATCCAATGACATCGTCCTTCATCCATTCTCATCCAATGACATCGTATTACATCTCATCATATCTATCCACATCTATCCTCATCACATCTTATCCATTCTCATCTACCCATATCCACATCACATCACATTACATCCATTCACATCACATCACATTACATCCATTCACATCTCATCTCATTTGTTCACATCTCATCTCATTCGTTCACATCTATCCCGATCCACATCACATCACATCCCATCCATTCACATCACATCACATCCATTCACATCATATCTCATCCATTCACATCTATCCCGATTCACATCACATCCACTCACATCACTCTCATCCATTCACATCTATCCCGATTCACATCACATCACATCCACTCACATCACATCGCATCCATTCACATTTATCCCGATTCACAACACATCACATCACATCTCATCCATTTACATTTATCCCGATTCACATCATATCTCATCCACTCACATTACATCGCATCCATTCACATCTATCCTGATTCACATCACATCACATCCACTCACATCACATCTCATCCAATCACATCTATCCCAATTCACATCACATCACATCCACTCACATCACATCTCATCCATTCACATCTATCCTGATTCACATCACATCTCATGCACTCACATCACATCTCATCCATTCACATCTATCCCGATTCACATCACATCACATTCACTCACATCACATCTCATTCGTTCACATCTATCCCGATTCACATCACATCACATTCACTCACATCACATCTCCTTCGTTCACATTACATCACATTCACTCATATCACATCTTATTTATTCACATCTATCCCGATTCACATCACATCAGATCCCCTCACATCACATCTCATCCATTTCATATCACATCACCTCACATCCATTTCACATCACATTACATCCATTCACATCTATGCCGATTCACATCACATCACATCACATCCATTCACATCTATTTACATCATGTCACATTCACATCCACTCATCTTATCGAAATTTATCTAAATTTTCTCTTTGAATTTTAATAAAAATATCCATTAATTCAATATGCTAAGAATTCCACTTTTCCCATTTGAATGATTGAATTCCAAATGTCATGGGAATTTCTCTTTTATCATTTAAATAAAATTACCACAATGTTCTCTTTTCTTAATTATTTAATTATGCATAAACCTTAAAAATTAGTTTTCCATTGAATGTGATGAAAATCATTCTTTTAGCATAGGATGACCAATCCTAGAATATGGTAGGAAGTCCTCTTTTCACGTTATGCAAAAGAATGAATTTTGTATCAATTTCTTAAAAATTTTACCATAGCTCCGCTGCTATTATTGATAATTTTTAATATTCTTGAAAAGAATAAACTTAGTAATATAATTATGATAGTATAACTATCTTCTAAACTTAAATCCAATTTATGGATTTAAATCATAAGATTATCATAATTTTAGAAGCATAAAAGTATAAAAAGCCACTTTCTTAACCTCTAGCTTCACAAGCCTAGAGTTTGATTTGTGAATTGAGAATTTATCAATGAGAAGCATCATTTGAATAGAGAAATGGTCATAGGAATGACCATTCTTTTGGGGAGAGAGAGATAAACATAAAAAGCATCCTAATTAAGCATAAATGTAAACTTTTCTTAATTATTCATTACAACTCTTCAAAAAAGCTTGATTTGCATTATAAACACTTAATTTAGAAACTTCTCAAGCTTGAGAGGGGTTGAGAAGTGAAAACATTGAGAATAGTAGAGAAAAACCATGAAATTAAACATTACCTCTTGATTTTGCTTGCTTCTCTATCTTAGAAGAACCCCCAACCAATCAATTGGTTAGTGTGTTGAGAGGAAAGCTCCAAGGATGGTTGAAGAGAGAGAGAGAAGCTCCAATCTCTCCAAAATGTAGAGGATTTTTAAGGGATAATTAATAGAAAATATCATTATTTTAATATAATACTGGCATGGTATGGTTCACAAATGAGAATACAAAATAATGAGGGTCTATAGGTGACGGAGGCCACTAACTGAGTCCAACTAAGTTCTAGAACTTTCCAGCTTAATTTACATTATAAACACTTAATTTAGAAACTTCTCAAGCTTGAGAGGGGTTGAGAAGTGAAAACATTGAGAATAGTAGAGAAAAACCATGAAATTACACATTACCTCTTGATTTTGCTTGCTTCTCTATCTTAGAAGAAGCCCCCAACCAATCAATTGGTTAGTGTGTTGAGAGGAAAGCTCCAGATGGTTGAAGAGAGAGAGAAAAGCTCCAATCTCTCCAAAATGTAGAAGATTTTTAAGGGATAATAGAAAATATCATTATTTTAATGTAATACTGGCATGGTATAGTTCACAGATGAGAATACAAAATAATGAGGGTCTATTTATAGGTGAGGGAGGCCACTAACTGAGTCCAACTAAGTTCTAGAACTTTCCAGCTTCAGTTTGAGTGAATTTGGACAAGATTTGGATCAGTTTGGCTCCCTCTATGATTTGGTTTGATCCAGGAGAGAGGAGAGATAAAAATATCTTAATATTTTTTATTTAAAAACTCATTCACATGTGTGAAATAGGCGCCTCCTTAAAGTCTCCCCCCTCCTTATTACCAAGGTGTCAAAAATGTATCACTATACCAAAATATCTCGTTTTTTTAGTAATATCTCATAGTTTTTAAGTAATAAACCTTGTACTCAGTCAACTCTTCATTTTATGTGAGCATTTACTCATTTTTGCGTATTTTATTTTAATTTTCATCCCCACACTTGGATTAATCCAATTGTCTAGGAACCTTAATTGGACCATAATCTAAAAATTTCTGAAAATCTGGACCCTTAGGCTAAGGTTCTTTATAACATTTTCAATTAATTCCAAATGCACATTGTAAAGTTCTTTTCGAATTTCTGTTTCAGGGGAAACCATTTTAGACACTAGGAGGATTTTTTTATCAAAAAATATCTCAATTTTGGATTACCTCTCTCTAGATATTTTCTCTCTCCGGGCTAGAACAGGGTAAAACAAGATCTTTCTTCTATTTGAGACAAGGGAATAATTACAAGAACAGAAGGGGAGGTTCTTACACCTTTACACCTCAAAAGCTGGAGGGAGGAATCTTACAAAAAGGATGCAACTTGGTATATTCAAGTTGTGAAAATGTATTGGTACTAATGTTTGATTACTCATCCTTGTTTTCAGAGGAGTGTGTGCATAAATATTTAAGAGGAGTGTTTGTGTAATTGTCTTTAAAAGCAAAATGGCATTTCAATTATGGGTGGGTGAGCAATTGAATTTCCACCAATACAGTGGTTGGGAGGTCGGCTAACCCATGGGATTGGTGGAGGGGCTTACTCGATTGGTGGAATTCCTTATAGTTAAATTATAAATAAATAAAGGGTAGAAGTTTAGTTCAAAAATACATACGGTAGATAGAGAACCCAAACAAGTCTTGTTTTAGGGGACCTGATTAACGGTTGTGCCTCACTCGAGGGGGGAAAAAGCATTGATCTCTTGGAACCAAGGGCAAGACTTGCTCCTCTTCGAGCTGGGTCACTCAACGTGACACACTCTTGATTAGAAGACTAGTGGACTAAATGACCACGTTAGATAGTTTGTGTTATAATTTTCCCCTTGGAGGAATCGCCCATGTTTTCCTAGTAAGAAAATGTTTTGGGGTTGGCTTAGGGAAAAGTCACCGAATAGTCTCTTGCTCGTATAGACATAGGGGAGGCCCCAAGTGGGATACTCACCCTATGTAGTTGCCATTCCTCTGCTAGCATTTCGATAGATTGTAGAGGGTAGGGGTCTCACACTTGGTATCAGAGCTTGGTTTAAAGCTAACGAACAAGAAAATTGTTTTTATCAAAATTTTGTTATCACGAATGTTGATGAATTAATACGGCTCCCCTATTGATAATAGTAATTCAAGACCTTTATCAGATCACTACGAGAATAAGGGATCTTGTAGAAGAACTGTTCGCAACCCGCCGACCTTGGTCTCAGTGGACTCAAATGTGGGATAAAGATCAAAGAACACCATATTCGTGAGTTTGGGAATCTCCCAAGTCCCATTTTTGTAATACTAAAAAGGTGGGACCCGATTAACATGTCCATAAGTTTCTCAAAACCCTATCATGTGACCTATCATTGGAAAGCGCTTGAAAAGAGGGATCTATTAAGCTTTAAAGTGCACAATTTGGAGTAATGGTGTTCAAGTTATGGCAAATCCAAAGTTTTGACCACGTGTCCCAAACTTATGGAAAATTTCCATATTCCCCAATATGGTGTTAAAGATCTTGTGTAGTTGAAATTCCAGTAGAGGAGACATCGAAATGTTAAATCATAATATAATAATATGCCACGACTAGAGATTGTTGGTCTTGTAGACCATTGCTATATCGAGCATGTAGATGATTTATCACCCACTATTGAATTCTGTGTAGAAATTACTGAATAGAGAATGCTGCTTCCTGTACATAAAATCTATATCCCATGCCACGTGAGAATCTTAAGAAGATTAGAAGATTTTTGAAGGTTCCAGAAATAGTGTATATATTATTTGAACTTATCCGGATCAAAAACAAAGTGGTCATTCTGTTTAGAGAATCCTTTTTTACTTTACAAAAATTTTACAATATTCAAGCATGTGTGGTAGGAAACAAGTGGCAAGTGGTGGCATAGACTTCGGAGAGTGTGATTATTATCTTAAAGAGCAAATTGACACCTTACAAGGGGAGAGAATCCCACTTCAAGGCGGAGCCTAGAAATCACATCAAAGGGGTCATTTTTTAATTCAAAAACTACATGAGGTGGCTAGATATTTCATCTCTCCTCTCACCTCATCCAAACTAGATCAAAAAGTGGGCTTAATTAGTCCAAATCTTGTCCATTTTGGCCCAAACTTAAGCTGGAAGCCTCTAAATCCTAGTTGGGATTGGTTGGAGGCCTCCCACCCCTATAAATAGAGACTCCCCCTTTGTAGTAAAAAGTTAGTGTAACCTCATTCTAGTGCATTTTTCTCATTTCTCCCTTCCTCTCCCTTCCTCTCCCTTGGTGGTGGAAGCTTTTGGGCTTCACCAAACCACTTCATCTTCCTCTCCCTTGGTGGAAGCTTTTGGGCTTCACCAAACCACTTCATCTTGCCCTAATCCTCTTCATGGTGGCCATAGCTCTCTTCTTTTGAAGCCTACTCCTTTCCATGGTGGTCTAGCCTCTTCTCTTAAAGGTGAGCCCTGTTTTTAAGACTCCTTCTTCTTCTCTTGAAGGTTATCTCTTCTTGAAGGCTACACTCTTCTCTCCAAGCTCAAGAAGCAAGCTCACAAAAAGTGTAAGCCTAAACCATGATGCTTATACTCTTTTCTTCTCTTTTATGCTTAGAAGTATGTTTAGACATGGGCTTATCTAAACCATGTTTAAGAGAATGTTTAGACATTAATCTCTTGTTTATGCTTTTGATTAAGGTTTTTAATAATGTTAAGATGTTAAACATATACTCTATGTGTATTTATATCGATGTAGATCATTCCCATTCATCTTGTTTTCATTTTAATCATGGATAGTCATGAGGAGGAATGTATAAACCATGCATGATGATGTTCATCTAGTCTCATATGGAGGAATTTTAGTTACATTTACATGTTCACATTCATGGCATGTTTATGCATGAATGTCATTGATGTCAAAAGAGGATGTTTGGTTACATCTTCATGTTCATATTCATGGCATGCTTATGCATGAATGTCATAGATGTTAAAAGAAGATGTTTGGTTACATTCTCATATTCATGGCATGCTTATGCATGAATGTCATAGATGTCAAAAGAGGATGTTTGGTTACATTCCCATATTCATGGCATGAATCATATAGATGCTTAAGGAAGATGCTCGGTTCCATTTTCATGCTTACATTCATATCATGTTTATGGCTCAATAGTTTTAAATACAATAAATAGAGAAAAGATAGAGAAATTTCCTTTGTTCTCATTTTCATGGATAAGAGTTTATCACATGGAAATATTTACTTGCATAGAAACCTGTCTTGATAAAGGATTGTTTTACGCCAGAATGTTGGGGGGGAGAATTTGGCTTATTATTTTAAATAAGGTCGTGGACTTAAGAAGAGTCTTGTTTGCAACAACAGTCGACGAGGAGTCATCGGAGGATGTTCCACACTCGAAAGTTAGCCGAGGTCTTGACCAGCCTCGGTATGATTAAAATGGTGTGCTCCCGGTACGATGGGTGAGGGGATGACGAAGAGGTTCTTGAGTGAAGTGATAGGACACCTAAGGAGGATCCTAGAGGGTTCTAACCAGGTGATGCTCGGGCTCGCAGTCTCACTGATGACACCCATGCATATGTCGAGGGAGATCTTCATGGATTGGCAAGAAGTTTTATGAATAAAAGAATGAAATTTTGGAAACTAAATCTGGAATTCATTGGTTGGTCAGTAGGCCTTCAATGGGGCATCTAGAATGATACTTTTGTTTGGTGAAAAGGATGAAACTTGGTATATTCAAGTTGTGAAAATGTATTGGTACTAATGTTTGATTACTCATCCTTGTTTTAAGGGGAGTGTGTGCGTAAATATTTAAGAGGAGTGTGTGTGTAATTGTCTTTGAAAAAAAAATGACATTTCAATTATGGGTGGGTGAGTAATTGAATTTCCACCAATACAGTGGTTGGGAGGTCGGCTAACCCATGGGATTTGGGGGGGGGGGAGGGGGGGTTAGACTAGATCGGTGGAATTCCTTATAGTTGAATTATAAATAAATCAAGGGTAGAAGTTTAGTTCAAAAATACATACAGTAGATAGAGAACCCGGACAAGTCTTGTTTTAGGGGACCAGATTAAACGGCTGTGCCTCACTCAAGGGGGAAAAATGTGTTGATCTCTTTGAACCAAGTGCAAGACTTGCTCCTCTTCAAGCCGGGTCACTTAACAATGTGACACAGTTTGGATTAGAAGATCAGTGGACTAAATGACCACGTTAGATAGTTTGAATTAGAATTTTCCTTGGAGGAATCGCCCATGTTTTCCCAACAAGAAAATTTTTTGGGGCGGGCTTAGGGAAGAGTCACCAGATAGTCTCTTGCTCGGATAGATGTAGGCGAGGCCCTGAGTGGGATACTCTACCCTGTGTTGTTGCTATTCCACTGCTAGCATTCTGATAGATTGTAGAGGGTAGGGGTCTCACATGTAGTGGAGACACTCTGATCCTTTAGGAGTCTTTCCCATGCCCCTCTTGGTAGTGGCTACCGATGGAGTAGATGGTACTAAGTAAGCCTCTCCTTTTAGGAGTCTTTCCCATGCCCCTCTTGGTAGTGGCTACCGATGGAGTAGATGGTACTAATTAAGCCTCTCCTTTCATGAAGCCTTTGATAAGTTGGATATAATTCTTAGGTGGTGATGTTTCAAGCTTATCATCGCAATTGTGGCGGCCACCCAATAGTAGTGGACTACCGCCATGCATATCCATTGGGTAACAACTCTGGATCTTTTCTTGTAACAACCTTGTTTAACTGATTCTTGCCAACGGGTAGTACCCAGGCGAATGTAAAAGAAAAGGATAGTAGAGAGTGAGGGTGTGTGGCATTATATGAGCTAAGCCTTTCATACAGGGGAATTGTTTGCATTGTCTTCATCTATAGTTCTGTGCAAACCTGTTTGGGTCTCAAGTTGTCTTATTACTCTCTCTGTTTTGAATATGTATTTTAACTTGTATTTGTGTCCACATTCAATCCTATCTGGAAGTGACTCCCTTCCAGAGACAGGATTGGGAGCCATGTTAAGACCCTCTCTAGATGTAGGAACTAACTGAAAGTATTTCTACCTTTAACATAAATATATCTTTGCATTTGTACCTTCATCAAATCACAAAAGGTTGATGAATTGGGATAGGGAACTTTGGAGTACAACGAGGATCATCTTCAAATCAAAAGAAACCATATGTCTTTTAAAGTTTCCTTAGAAAACCCTTAACGACATGTGGTTTGATTGTGGTACCTTTGTATCCTAATTTGTTGAGCAAGTAGCATAGCTTCCATGGCCCTCATCTTACCAATGTATGGAGCTTTTGATTGTAACACTCTTATTTGTGAAGGACTAAGTTGAATGCTACCACTATGGATATTTTTTGTGTAAGAACTCACACCTTGTGACTCTGTCCTATCAACTTCATCAATCTCCCTTATGGGGCTTGCTTTACAAGAAGAGTTCCTATGTTGAAAATCATACTTGATCATTGTTCATTTTGATCCTTCCATTCATGCACCACTTTCTCAACCAAATGGTAAAAATCATGGCCTTCACACACTGGCAATTTTTCATATCGATTAGATTCTATCACATTGCGTACATCACTAGCCTCATCAAGGTGTTGCAAGTAAGGTATAATCAAGATTAGTGGATTTCCCTCATTTTGGTCTAGGTATTCAAATTTTTCGGTGCAACTCCCTCAGAATTTGATCCCAATCAAACCCATGGCCCCAAAAGCTTAGAAACAAACAAAAACAAAGGGATTCAACCATCCAATATCGCTGTATCCATTTTCTTGATTAAGAAAACTCAAAAGATTTTTAAGAAATTTCAAGAAAGTGGATAAAAATGAAAGCTCTGATACCAATTGAATGGATCTAGACCAAATATCAAGAAATCAACACTTAAAGTCCAAATCTAGCATCCATTTGATGGGCACCAAACACATGAGAAATCCATGTGATTATGATTAAAATAGAAGAAATCCACATGCACGTGTAGTAAAGAAGGTATGTGCATAAGGCCTAAGTGATTTAACCTCTCACCATGAGGATGGCTATCAAGCTTGCCATGAAAGGCCATCACCATGAAAGGAGCCAAGAGAACATGTAAGTGTCCAAGATATGAATGACCAAAAGATCCCTATAATAAACCCAAGGCCCTATTTATGGTAGCCTTTCCCATGGTCCATTATTTACATATTTTGGACCTTAGTTTTTCTTCATTACAACTAGCCACCCATAAGAGAAAGCTGTAGATTACCACCAATTGTGGCTATTTGGCAAAGTTCCCTACAACAAGCTAATCGGTGGAAGGCAAGGTGAGTTCCCCGACATTGACGCCAAATGTGTTAATTAGAAGCACTCACCTTGTGATTAACTTTTCATTGGGAATGTTGCCAAAGAGCCCATAGGTGGTGGTAATCTGCAACTTCCTCTTGTTGGGTGGCTAATCGATCATCCGCATCCTCACTCTATTGTCACACCAAAGAGCTCCATAGACAATGGGATGTAAAGTGTTTTTTCAATCTTGCTATGATGAAATCAAGAAGAGGCTGCTTTGGTAATCTCTCACACTCACTTGAAAATGAAAAGATTATGCAAAAGAAAATCACTAATCATACCCTAATCACAATTACACTTCATCATGCAATGCAAGATTACAACAAATCACATGCGAGAGAGAGAGAGAGAGAGAGAGAGAGAGAGAGAGAGAGAGAGAGAGAGAGAGAGCTCACATACAATCTATTGCAAAGGGGAATGATTATGCTTTGCTAATTAAGAAATTGACTTATGGACATGTGACTAGTGTTCACACTTTGTTAGCCATGACTTAAAAATAGTCCATGGTGGCCTTTTACTATCCTAAGAAGTTCCATATGAAATCCAAGACTTCCCCTATTTTACAATAAGCCTAGTGTAAATCTACACACTCACAAAGTACAGTTATCGTCATACAAAATGTTGGAAGAATAAAGTGCAAAAATAAAGTGATGGTATCATAAGTTGGCAGAATGCCCTACAAAAATAGGTTGGTCAAGGCCACGTTAACCAGAGTGGTTAACATCCCCATTTCACAAAAGTTTGTTGGAATATAGTTGGGAGTGAGGGGAATCATGTCCATCTATTGTGGTACAATGAATTGTTGACACTCATCTCACAGCCTTCGACAACTCTACTGTATTTTTAAATAGTGTTGGCCCCATCATAGTCTTTCTTGGAGAACCTTCCATACTATCATGTCCTCTTGCAATTCTAGAGTGCGCATCCTCTAGCACATGTATAAATTCATCCTCATGAACACACCCTTGCAAAATATCATCTTTACCCAACTTATATAGTTATGTGTTGCTGCTAGCTTAATAAGCTGTTGCATCTTATCTTTGTTCAATGGTCGATCTTGCAAAAAATCATATGCGAGGTATTAAGATATTTCATCGCTCCAATCAGGAACCTGTATATCTTATACAAGCACACATCTATTATTAGTAGGCTCACTTAGGAATTCGTGCATATGACTAGCTATAGAGCATGTTGTGTTCCTTTTCTTACAGTGTGACTGTGAAGTTAAACTCACGAATACACCTCTATAAAATAGCATCTTTATCTAACTTATATAGTTATCATGATATCAGTTAATATGGTGCCACTATAGTAGCTTAATAAGCCGTTGTGACACAACTCACCACTTGAATGACATCCACATGGCATAACTCAACCTCCATAGGCTTCCACAAAAATAATAGTACTAATGAATACAATGTCAATAGTATAAAACATGATTCAATAAATCATCACACATACAATCAAAATTGTATAAACCATGTAAGTTAAGCAAGACATTCTTTGCTCTCCATTTGTAACCTTTGATTAAAAAATGCTCCAACCGCTTGATTTTATAAAGGTCTTCACAATATCACAAGTCAATTATGGTGTCTTGGGATTTGCCTCCACTTTCTTAATCTTTAATCAATCCTTAGACTTCTATATTATTAAAGCTCAAAATAAGTTTCATGCCTTAAAATTCTTAAATTTCTCACCTTATAAATTGAGAGAGAGAGAGAGAGAGAGAGAGAGAGAGAGAGAGAGAGAGAGAGAGAGAGAGAGAGAGAGAGAGAGGGAGGGAGAGGGAGAAGCTTTTAACATCATAGGAACCATCCCAAGAGACCGAAATGATCTATCTGATGGGAAGTGAGATTCAAACATAGGATGTGTTGAATATCAATCCATGAACAAATCACTTTTGCCACACTTGGGTGGCATAAAGAGAGAGAGAGAGAGAGAGAGAGAGAGAGAGAGAGAGAGAGAGAGAGAGAGAGAGAGTTTCTCATCTTTCTCTCTCTAAAAACTATACTTCTAAATTCAATGAGTTTATTCTTTTAAGGTACCTTAAACTTGCATTGGAGATATAACCCTTCTTTTTAAATAGGAAACTCTAAATCTCTTCTTTGCATTGGAGATATAACCCTTCTTTTCAATGAGTTTATTCTTTTAAGGTACCTTAGTCTTGCATTGGAGATATAACCCTTCTCTTTAAATAGGACACTAAATCTCTTGATTAGAGGTACCTTTAAGGTACCTTAATTTTTAATTAGAGATATAACCCTTATTTTTAGATAGGACACTCTAAATCTCTTGATTAGAGCCTAACTAGGAGTTTCTCTCTCTAAAATTATACTTTCTTTGAGAGAATCCAAAACAATATAGATAATCTAAAATTAATTTTAGGTATTTAATCTGTCCTTAGCCTCAACTTTGCTGGATTAAAAGGTCATCTGACTTTCTATCACACTAGAATGTATCTTTCTCTCTCTATAAGTTTCCTTATTTATCTTTCTCTCTCTAGGAATTGCTTCCTAAATTGATTTCTTTCACTCAAGCAAAAGTATCTTTCTTGATTTTAGGAATTTAATCTATCCTTGATCTTAACTTTGCTTGATTAAAAGGTTATCTCACTTTCTCTCACTAGAATGTATCCTTCTCTCTCTAGAAAGTATCTCCTTGTTTCCTTTTATCTCTCTAGAAATTACTTCCTAAATTGATTCCTTTCACTTGGGCAAAGCTACCTTTCTTGATTTTTAACCTTGATATCTCTATTTAGTTATTTCTACATGTATTTAGAATCTCCTACATTGTCTCTCTAAGTTGGTGTAATTTATCTATCCTCTCTCTAAAAATATACACAATGGCTATCCTAAAAATCAAACAAGCTTAGTTCTTTGATGATTAATACTTTAAAAAATCTATTTATGATTTTTCTTACTATTTACAAACGTAAACTACTCATTTTAGAGCACTCTCTCTAGAATCTATGTTTAATCCTTACTTCTCTCTCTATAAATTTTTCTTACTATTTACGAACGTAAACTACTCATTTTAGAGCACTCTCTCTAGAATCTATGTTTAATCCTTACTTCTCTCTCTATAAATTTTTCCCATATCTAGATCTAAAACCTATTTGCATGTGTTGCCATCATAAATTTGGAATCCTATATTTTTCTAAGGCTAACTAATATCATAACTAAATTAATTTATACATAAATATATTTTTTTCTCTCAAAAAAATATACCCAATCTATTCCAATTTATGTTTACTAGTCATATACCTAGTAAACATAAATTTAATATTTCTAGCTTCTCCTATGGTCATCTAAGGATAATTCTTTATATGCATATTTATATGTTCTCTCTCTAGAATTCAATTAGCTAATATGTTGTTTTAAATTCACAAAATTGTGAAAATTATCATAATATTTCATTTAATCTCACATCTTAGGTATAAATTTAATCTTCCTTCAATTGGGAACTAGAAATCAATTTAAAAGGGTATGCAGTGATATATATACATGGAAATTTGATAAAAGGGTAAACTAAGGTCTAAAGTTGTTTCTCTATTCTTGAAAATTGTGCAAGAAGTTGAATTTAAATAGGAAGAGACTAAGGGTTGAATTATCATAATCAAATTTAATTTTTTAAAATAAGAAAATAAGCATGAATAACAATTTTTGGGTACTACAGGTCATCTTCTCTCCTCAAAAAACCAATGCTTGGTAAAAGCACTCCCTAATGCACATAAGTAATGTCAATACTTGGAAAAGCTCAATCTATTAAGCCTAGGTATGGGTACAAGTATACTCAACACAGTATTCAAGGTGATTTTGACTCCTCCAAGGCTCCATGGAGATAAAGAGGCCTCCCTCCCCCCTATTTATTGAAAAATGTGAGGGCTGGGGAGTCTAAGATAAGCTTGAGCCATATTGATTAGCCCTCCATTGCTTTCCCCTAGATTTTAGGCTTAATTTATATTTCTACATGGTCTCCACTCCTTTACCCATAATTTTAGCCATTCACATATAGCCATCCCTTTTTCCAACATTTATGGGCTAGGATGTGCACGACACCACTCTTCTCTATTTATTTTCCCTAAAATAAATCCCTTTACTAACTCGTTTTACTACTTGAGGACCATATAAATTCAATTTTCCTTTATTTAAACTATTCAGCCATCTAACCTTCCAAAATTAAATGTGCACCTAATAAAAACATAGTTTCATCTACACATGTTTTTAATATTATTTCTCATGTCTCCTTGCTATTTTCCACTTCTATTTTATTATTTGTATTATTATTTTTTTAAATTATTAAGACATATTTTAATTCTACCCCCATTAATCAAACTTTTGAACGAATTGTGTGTAATATGATGCACACTCTAGGGGGATCAAATCTAATTTCCTATACATATAAAGCCTATTATTTTTACACAAAAATGATCCTTCTAAATTAATATAGCTATTTATAAGATTTTTAACAAGGATTTGCACTTTTTTTTTGTTTAAACATATTATTTTTTCACATTTTCTCTCTAGAATGGGATTTATATTAATTATTTGTTATAAAAAACAATACATGAGTAAGAGGGATCTTACACATGGGACTGGGACTCTAACCATTGAAGCTCTTACTTCAAAAAATATCGGTGCATGTTTTTTCCTTTTTGTAAGGTAACCAAAACATGTAGCTATTCATATTGATTTGGCTTTCGTTTCCTTCTCCATGATTTTAGGCTTAACTTCTATTTCTACATTCTCTCCATTATTTTACCCATAATTTTAGCCATTCACATGTAGCCATCTCTTTTTCCAACATTTATGGGCTAGGATGTATACGACACACCACTTTTCTCTATTTCTTTTCCCTAAAAGCACTCCATATAGCTAATTTTGTATGCATATAAACCCTATTAGTTTTACACAAAAGTGAACCTTCTAAATTAATATAACTATGTATAAAGTTGTTAACAAGGGTTTACACAAGGTAAACACATTATTTTTACATGTTTTATCTCTCTAGAATGGGATTTATATTAATTATTTACTATCAAAATTAATACATGAGTAAGAGGGATCTTACACATGGGACTAGTATTCCAACCATTGCAGCTCTTCCCCTACAAACAATATCAATGCACCACAATGTGTTTATTCTATTGCAAGGTAACCAAAACATGTAATTATTCTTCCTATGTTGGTCATTACATGCATACAAGCGTCTTTCCTAGGGTGGTTAAGTGAGAGCTAGGGTGGGTGAAAGAACTTGAGAATATAAACATGTCAAATAAAAAATAATATAACCCTAATCAAAAGTAGGTATACAAGAGGATGGACTTTATCACATCATTCTTTTGATAATCTCTAAATTAAGAACTTGCAAGTAGATGAAAATTTACAATAGTCTAATAGGAGCATCTAGATCCCACATGGATCTCACAACAACCTCCACACTCATTTTATGTTAGAACACCCCATGTGACTAAGTACATTACCCTTGACATCACCTATCTTAACTTTTTCGCCCTTCTTCACCATTTTTATAGGTGTTTAACTTTCTTTTATTAAATGTTCTTGTGGCTATCTTCTTATCCATAGGACTACTACCAAACCCATGTGTGCCTTCGTGTTAACTTGGCTATTGTTGATGATGAGGTACTCTATTACTACCAAGAGACCCATTTGATACTTTTGATTGTTGATGGGTCCTCCTAAAAGGTTATAGGAAAGTTCTCATGGGTGCTTACCTTTTTTGATTGAATGTTCTTATGGCTATCTTCTTAGTCATAGAATGTCCAAACCTTTGTGGGCCTTAGTGTTAAGTTGGCTAGTATTGATGATGGGGTACTCTATTACTACCTAGAGAGGCCTTTATCTCTAGTAAAGATTGTGATAGTATTGATGATGTGATGAGGTAATTTGTTACTACCTAGAGAGACTTATATCTCTAACGATTGTGATACTTTTTATTGTTGGTGGATCCTCCTTCCAAAATGTCTCCTTTGTTACTTCATAAAGATAGATTCTTTGGGAGCCAAAGTAGTGCACTATCTCTTGTAAAAGGTGTTTTACTTTATGAAGGGAGAGGACTAATATCTTCTTTGGGAGCTTCTTTGGGGCAGTGCACTATCTCTGGTGGAGGTATTTTACTTTATGAAGGGAAGACTAGTAGCTTCTTTGGCTAGCCAAAGCAATGCACTATCTCTTGTAGAAGGTGTTCTACTCCCATTAGCATTGATTAGCAAATAGAAGTTAGGGCATTGAAAACCCACCATATTTTCAAGTGAGAAAGAGAGGTGAAGCATTGAAGGTGCTCGAGTAGCGAGATGTATGGGGTAAAGATCAACGGGGGGCACTTGTATGCACCCCTTCTTACACTTCTTCCCCTTCTCATCTGCATCATGCTGCTCTGTTGTTGGGAACCTTTAGTTCTTTTGTCCAATTGATTCCTTGTGACACTACAACCGTGCACCACCATGATTAAGACATTGTTGGTATAGTGCTTCATAACAAACCATGATTAAACCATTTTTATTCTTGTGCTCCATAACAAACCATGATTAAAACATTGTTAGTGTAGTGTTTCATACCACACCATGGCTTGCTTGGCTTCCTTACTAGTAATACTTGGTTATGTGAGGTCTAAGTATAGGAAAACTAATAGACGTGAGAGATATAGACTCAAAGACTCGAGAAAGAAATCCAAGTTTTACAACAAGCTAAGATGATCAGAAAATCACAAATGTGTAAAGAACTAATGGAAAAATCAATGCAAGGACACCCACCATGCTTTCAAGTGGGAAAGAGAGGAGAAGCAATGGATTGAAGGTGCTTGACTAGTACATATGGCCGTATCAAAGTGTTCTTATAACCTACATCACCACATTTCATCCTATGGAAGTGTTTTGGAGGGGCATGCCAACATGCCCCCCCACTTCCTTAATAAAATATACTCAAACTTGCCTTATTAGAGAGAGCTTCATGCATCTCTATTCCCAATGGGCGTGCTATTGCTAAGTTACCTTCAATGCTTTAAATGAACAATAATGTGCACGCTATTGCTAAGTTACCTTCAATGCTTTAAGTGAACAATAATGTGCACGCTATTGCTAAGTTACCGTTAATGCTATAAATGGGCACCAACTAAGATTTTGTAAGACTTAATTTAAGCTTATAAAATAGTTCATACAATAATGTTCTGATGACCTTTTATTTTTTTTGGGGGGGGTGGGGTGTGTAGCACACCCCCCACAATGGAATGATGTTTTATCTAGTTTTGGAAAAAACAGAGCTCAACACTTCTAGATGGGATGAAAATTGGGCCAAAGATTGGTGTTGGTCTGATACTCCTGTGAGACAAATGCCAAAACTGCATAGTTATAGGGCAAGTTGAGGAGGGTATCTTACTCTTTAGAGCATTCAAATTTACATGCTATTGTAAAGTTTGGTCTTCTAGAAATGAACTTGTATTTAGGGATACTAATATGCAAGTTATTGAGTTCCTTTCTGTTAAACAAAAGTGCTAAGCTCCTTGCCCAACTAAATAATTGGTCATCTTGTAGTTTTGGGGTTTTGCTAATAAGTATAGTATAAATAGGTTGATACTCAGTTAGACATTTATTTTTTAGTATGCTGTCTCTTTCTCCATAGTTGGGAGGAGAGTGAGTTCTTGTATAACCCCTTCAAAGAGGAGGTATACTAATGTGAGTATTTCTATCAGACACACTAGAAGGGTCCCATTTAAAGGCAAATAGTTTAGTGAACGTTCTTATCAAGATCTTTATAATATTATAACTATGTTGCATATAGCTTATGCTACTGTTAATGGTAGTTTAGTATGTGTGGGAATAGTTTCTCAGTGAACTTGGTCATCAGATTCAATATGTGTGGGCATATTTTCTTAGTGAACTTGGTCAAATTCAGTATGTGTATTCATATTTGCTTAGTGAACTTGGTCATTAGATTCAGTATGTGTGGGCATTTGCTCAATGGACTTAGTCTCATCAGTTTTAGTATGTGTGGGCATAGTTTCTAAGTGAACTTGATCATCAAATTCAGTATGTGTGGGCATAGCTACTCAGTGAGCTTGATCCCATCAGACTCAATATGGCTTGCTATACCTACGCCAATGTTTAATGGTGCTTTAAAGAAATAGATTCTCTCCAATCAATTTATTTTTTTGTTACTCTTGTAGGTCCATGTGTTTCATGGGTGGAGAGGCATGTCATTAGACCATGACATGGAGATCTTTTAGCACTTTATTGTCAAAGATCACCATTCATTTGGATGCACGACCATGTGAGGAGTGCATATAGAGGTGAGATAACTCATTAGGCATAATATAAAGAGTGTGGGTGTGTACATATGTTTGTGATGTGTTTCCTATACATACTATTTAGAAAAGTGGATACCTTTTTGTTGTATATGGTTCATAGGCAATGAAGATATAGTCCAACGCCTTTGATTACATGAGAGAAAATAATTCTTTGAGGAGCATGGGATAGATTTATCCCATCATGTGTTCACCCACTATTTACCCCCACACACACTAGATGTCCGAGGTAATCTTTTACATCATCAATGTGAGACGATGTGCAGAGGAGCATCGATTTTATTCATTGATTTCTTAAGCTATTATGCCCTTCTAAAGTTCTAGTCTTGGGGAGATGGAGTGTGGTACTGCTCTAGCCTTACGAGCATGTCTTGCTTCAAGGAGGCCTTAGTTTTTCTTTGACATGGATGTCGATATCATTGAGACAGTTGTGACTTCTATTATGAAAAGTGTTGGGCCCTAGGGATTGTACAGCATATTCATGAGGATGTGGATGATGAATATGCTGTACAATCCCTAGGGAACATGTTTGACAAGTGCTACTCATGTACCCATCTTGTGATACGTTACCTTTCTTTGTCATTGTTTTTGTTACCACCATGACATGGAGATCTTTTGGCACTTCATTGTCAAAGATCACCATTCATTTGGATGCACGACCATGTGAGGAGTGCATATAGAGGTGAGATAACTCATTAGGCATAATATAAAGAGTGTGGGTGTGTACATATGTTTGTGATGTGTTTCCTATACATACTATTTAGAAAAGTGGATACCTTTTTGTTGTATATGGTTCATAGGCAATGAGGATATAGTCCAACGCCTTTGATTACATGAGAGAAAATAATTCTGAGGAGCATGGGATAGATTTATCCCATCATATGCTCACCCACTATTTACCCCCACACACTAGATGTCCAAGGTCATCTTTTACATCATCAATGTGAGACGGTGTGCAGAGGAGCATGGATTTTATTCATTGATTTCTTAAGCTATTATGCCCTTCTAAAGTTCTAGTCTTGGGGAGATGGAGTGTGGTACTGCTCCAGCCTTACGAGCATGTCTTGCTTCAAGGAGGCCTTAGTTTTTCTTTGACATGGATGCCGATATCATTGAGGCAGTTGTCACTCCTATTATGAAAAGTGTTGGGCCCAAGTGGGTATGCTATGAGCCAGAGGTTCATGAGTATGTGGATGATGAATGCTGTATAGTCCCTAGGGAACCTGTTTGACAAGTGCTACTCATGTACCCATCTTGTGATACGTTACCTTTCTTTGTCATTGTTTTTGTTACCACGCTACATTTTGGGATAGACTTAAGCTATCATATTACCTTACATTTATACTTGTGTTAACTTGTATGTAGTATGCTTCCTTATTATATATAGAGAGAGTATTGCATTGAAGATGTTGTGTGACAAACATTATGATGTCATTAGAAGGACTTGATGTTGTCTGACACACATTATGATGCTTTTAAAAAGGACTTACATGTTCCATGATGTCCTTTTATGGATTGTGAGTGTGAGGAGGATTATTCAACACACATTATGATGTTTTTAGAGAGGACTTACATGTTCCACGATGTCCTTTTATGTATTTTGAGTGTGCCTCTCATGTGAGGAGGATTGATGTCGGTTGTGTTAGTATACACTCAATGCCCATATCTATTATATTGATGTTTAGTGCACATTGGTAAAGGCCCCCATTACAAGGAGAAGACATCCGTGCACTTGTGTCTTTAGTGGGAGCCTTGGCTTAGAAAACATTGATGATGGGGTCATTATTATGATCATTGATGGTTAGGATATGGTCAAGGTTTTGAGCACATTAGCTGGGGCCCAAGACGGTGGGGTCATCTAGGCACGTTTTGAGGGCAGTGTCCATGTTTATACCACATAACATCCTTCATTATATATACATTGTCAGGTTCATGGTGGGTGATGGCCTCTATAACACCAGAGAAAATGTAAGGGGATCAAAACTATGGGACACTAAGATCCCAGCTCTAAGGACACCAACAATAAACTCTGCATCTATCCTCAACCCTCCAGTTGACACATTCTGACACCTCAACACTCCCTAATCTGACCTAGCTAACTCCTCTAAGTGTCCTCCTCAGTCAAATTTGACCTCTAATAGCTCTGACCTTCCACACCTATAAGCCTTAGATGACACCCTACTGACCTAAACCTCCCTAGTTGACACATAGTTGACTGTAAACTGATTCAGCTGACCCCAATTCAAAATGAGTCCTCCAAGATCTTCTATAATCCTCCAGCATCAGCTAACCTCAATCCCACAACCCTAGGGCCTCACTGAACACTTTGTTGACCCTCAGCTGACCTTCTGTTGACTCATGCTGCTTGCTTGACTAAGTTCAACCGAAACTGACTCAGCGATAAAAACAAGCCCGACTGATTTAGCAACCTCAGTTAAATTATATTCTAAAATGAGTTCTCTAGGATCTTCTATAATCCTCCAACATCAGCTAACCTTAATACCACAACCCCAAGGCCTCACTGAACACTTTGGTGACCCTCTGTTGACGTTTTATTGACTCATGCCTGGACTGAATCCGATTGAAATTGACTCAGCTGCTGACAGAAACAGGCCCGACTGATTCAGCAACCTCAATTGAATCAGATTCTTTCTCTCACTTGTCCCCTCCAACTCTCACTGACTCTCAGGCTACTCTAATCTCAACGAAATATCACACTGTAGGCTCTCTGCTGACTACAGCTAATGCACATCTAACTACTCACAATCCTCTGACTATCAGATCAAACTCACAAATACTTTCCTCAAACCTAGACAAGCCAAACCAAGCCGTCTACACCTTTATCTGACTTCATATGATACTCAGCTATCCTTGTCCGACTATGTATCTTCTCACTGTGATGCTGACTGAGTCATCACTTACTCAGCACACCGGCTGCCCAGACTTCCAAGGACGGACACACATATGTTCTATCTCCATGAAATCAATCAAAACAACTCATTTACCACAACAAAAACATCAAAACATAAACACTTTGCATCCATTCACAAACTAACACAATCCAAAATCTCTCATTTCTTTAGATAGACAAAAAAACTTCAGCGTCTCAACATCCCTGAGACATGGGCTCAATCATATAAGAAGAAAACACCAAGAATCTCATGGGTCCTCCACAGATAGACCTCAGCCACACAACTCTCCAAAGCTTCATCTTCACCCACGACTTCAAACCATCACTGAATTCACTGCCGCCGCAAGTAGAACATCCTTCTCACAACACAGATACGAAACCAGCATTCAACTGAAACTCAGCACAACAGCTACTACAATTGAGCAAGAAATGGTTTGAGTCAAATCTCTAATAGAGATGTTGCACAGAGAACCTAGGGCACACACATCCTAGCTAACTCTCTAGTCTTCAGCACTCCCTCTGCTCTGACCCAAACAAACCTTCTCACACTGTGCAGGTCTTCTCTTCTACAATCTTCAAAAACTGCAAGAACTCTAGCTTGCAAACTCTAATCAAAGAAAGTTAACTTGTAGGACCTCTCCATTGTAGTCGCTCCCACTCTCTTTCCTCTCCCTCGTGGTCTCTCTAGCCACACCTTCTCGGAGAGTTCCCTCTATGGTCACACTAACTACTTTTCTTGCATAATCCCCAAAAACTTCCCAATTCTCCTTCTTCAACTCATTTTCCTCTCCCTTTCTTTTGGAACATTGCACTGCCTGATTTGCTCGATTGCCCATGCTCTTTCTTTTTTCATTCTCGCACCTACACAAATCCACTGTCTGCAACATCGCTTTTGCCACTTTAGCCATATCTCCTCCTCAAGCAACATTACACTAAATTCTTCAAATGATAGAGGTGGTACTCTAAGTTGTGTGTTTAGTGCTATAACCAAGCCATCATAAGTGAAATAGACAATGCAATAAATAGAGAATGGAGATAATTTAAAATTTTTAGATAGGTATAATGTGATGGTACTATCCACCCGTGTGCTCTCAATTGGTAGGCATGTTGTGAGGAGAATTTTAGACTGTCTCATCTCACCCACTTGATGGGACATGATTATATCTTGAATATATGGCTTGAAGCAGCCCAATCTAAACATCATGTGTAGATATAAGAAAGTGTGTAAAAGATCCCAAGTAGACCCATGATGGTGATGGTGATGTATTTTTTACCAATGATAAAGGAAAAGATAGGACATATTCTGAAGACAAGATAAAAAAAGTTAAAGAAGAAGTTTCAAGGTAGTTGTTAACTATGAACAAGAAGGGTCATACTATCAAAGATTGCAAAAAGAAGTAGGCTGATTTGAAGAACAATGCCTTGAATTCTTCGTAGAAGAGAAAGGAGTTAGTTAACAATGCCAAGACCAAGCTTAAATTTTGGGTCGCATTGAAGAGGTATGCTCATATGCTCAGGCTCGAGTTATTTACGGTTCATAGATTTTTGATAGTGGAGCATCTCGACACATAACCAGTAAATAAAAATATTAGAGGAGGACAGAGAGCTTGAGTCATATTTTAACCTGACCTTTTAATACAAGACTTCGCCTCACAATCCTACTTAGGGAGTGGTACTAGACCACACGTGGAGTTAACCTCCCTCATTACACCAGACACTAGTTTTGAAGCTGATTAAGAGTCCTTTAATGGAAGATGCCAAATCAACATTATGGGGTATAAACTCAGTAAAGCTTTTGCCAATGAGAATGGAGCCTAGTGAGCATTCGATATTCATGGGTGAATCATCACAAAAAGGGGCTAAAAGAGCTCAAAGCGACTCATCAAGCTTGGAGCCTAGTGAGCACAAGGTATTCATGGGTGAATCATCAAAAAGGGCTAAAAGAGCTCAAGCAACTCAGCAAGCTTGGAGCCTAGTGAGCATAAGGTATTCATGGGTGAATCTCATCAAAAAGGGCTCAAAGAGCTCAAGCTGCTCATCAAGCTGGTTCCTAGTGACATTGTTCCATTAGTGAGAATTCTGATACTCAAATGGTAAGAGAAGCCTATGTGCTATAGTGCTATTATTATAATGAAACTACACAGGTTCCAATCTACATTGACCATAACGGGGTGCTCTTGGAGTGATGGTCACTTCCAGCAATGTCAAGGCATGAACAAAAGATCTTGGAAAACCTAAACAGCGTTGTCGCCTCGTGTGACAGTGATGGACATAAATTCTATGTAGACCCAGAGTGAAAATTTGTATATCCCGATGCAAGACTCCTCTAGTATTTGAATATTTAGCATGACAACATGAGCAAAAGGACCTTATAGAGTCCTCATTGAGAGTTTAAGAGCTCGCACGAAGACCTCACATAGAGCCAGTTGTGACTCAACCTTCAAATGTAATAGATAGATTCTTTCTGAGGAGAGTTTGAGTTAATAGCATGCCAATAGGAGCACAAAGGCCTCGTAGAGTCCTTAAGAGTTCAAGGGCTCACAAGAAGCCCTCACATAGATCTAGTTCTGACTCACCTCTAAACGTAAATAGACATATTCTTTCTAGAAGGAGAGTTAGTGTCAATCAAGGTGGTATAGGCTAGTATGAGGATGCTCAAGTCAAACCTCTTTAACATCACCATCATACAAAAAGATATGGAGGGAAACCACAAGTTTCTAGATGCACCCCTAATCAGTAGGTGTTATCATCTCTCCAGTGATTAAACAACCTTTTTGTTAGATGAGGACGTTAACACATACATCCCAAGGATGGCCAAGGAAGTGAGAAGGCCATAAATGTTTGGACAGGGGGGAATACTTCCCAACCAATATAGACCAAGAGCATATGACTTTGATGCCAAGCGAAGTGAAGACCTCTCCTAAAATCACATTGAGACGACCAAGAAGTGTAGCATCAAGAGGAAACTTTTCTTTCTATTCCACAAGTAAAACAACCCACAGCAACCGAAGTCAGGCTTCCCTCCACGTTAGACCCAAATATGGGAGGAAAATGGATTCCACTGGGATATGAAGACCATTAGGCAAGAGCCTTCGGAAAGAAATAGGTTTGTAACCCTAGTTGAGTATGTAGTACTAATGCAATTTAGGACAAGAAACAGCAAGAGTTTGGAGCCATGAATATAGGGCTTTAAGTGTACCAATAGCTCTTGGAGCACCGATATATGGATACCTAATGATGCATTTAAGCTATGTATTGGGAGCAAAGCGTAAATATACACATAGCATAATATTTTGTAAAGATTTTTTAGTATCAGCACAAGCTTCTATATAGAAGATGATATCATTTAACAATTAAGGATGATGCAATAACGTAGAGTATAGGAATATAAGGGCATGGTGAGGGGATGGGGTTGCTAATGGAAATATTGTTGCCCCATGAATTTCTCATTGAGTTGGTGGAATATAAGATTTCCTCATTGTAGGCATCACATAGTTGGGGTAAGCAACATTGCTTTTTGACCATTCATTGAGTCAAATGATCAATGCATTAAAGCACTTGTTTTATTTCACATATAGGCGGTTGATGAGAAATGCTTGGATGTCTTACTACCATGAACTAACCTCGCACAATCAAAGAATGGTAGCTATCTAGATTCAAGGGTACAATAACTTTGTACAATGAAATAGTGGCAGATCTTGTAAATGCACTCTTGTGTAGAGCACAAAGAAGCATGCATTCCAAGATGGAAAGCACCTCGGCTTGGGTTCCAGCATTATAAAGTTTATTGAGAAGAATGCGGGCATGAGTACTACATCTCTCACTCCAATAGTCCAATAGAAATTGGTCATAGAAATAATTATAGGAACCCCAATACTACTGCATCTATTCCCAATGTAGTAGGTGGCGATAATAAGACAATACAACAAAAACATCGCCTAGTAACCAGAATCATCCTCAAGATATTTGTGGTTAACATGTGTAGTTCGAGGGTCATGATTTAGAGGAGGAAAATCCATCTATGGACTTGAACAAAGGCATCCAAATCCTGTCATGGAGGTCGAGATTCATGATACCATGTGGAAAACCTATCGCACATGTACGAATAGTAGACCAGTAAGGAAAGCATCTCTTCTTATCCATGCCTCCTTCCATGTCCCCCTCTACCTTTATTTTCTCTTATCTAACTCCCTTTCTCATTATTTCTTGCGCTCCGTTCCTCCTTCCATATCCCCCTACCAGCTCACTCTGCCTCTCACCCCAACCCTTCTCTCAAACCCCTAAGCATCATGTTTAGCTCTAGTGCAGAAGCGTGTCAAACCTTAAAACAAGACATCTCCACATTTTAATTTAAGATGAGGATGCAATTGAAAGAGAAGAAATAGAATGATCAAGAACTCTTGGATTGCATGAAGTAGACTCTAGAAGCACAGTCGTTGGGGGACAAAACCAATGGAGAAGGAACATTTAAATAAGGAGATGTTTATTAGTAGAATCTGAAATTACAATAGGGACTTTGCCTAGGTATGGCTACATAACCAACATTGAAGAAATCATCCTTCAACACATACTTGTAAAAAAGCTAGAAGAAAAATAGTAAACAAAACCATGTTGATTGTACTATTATAGTGTTGAAATTGAAATAAACAAGACTCCTCCATTTGAAGACATTAGTAATTGTCATGTAAAGGCACTATAAAAGTTGTACATTAGTTAAGTAAGTTTTAGATGCCCAAGTGTGAATAAGGACCAATTATATATAAGGCATTTTCTCATAATGAATGGACACAATCTCCCTTTGTGCTATGAGAGCTCTTGCTTTTGTCTTGAGAGAGAGAGAGAGAGAGCATTATAGCACTTGTGCCTTCTCTATACTTGTATGTTGCATGCTTGTATTGAGGAGTGAGAGAGAGTGATTGCCTTGTGTGGTGGTGTGAGCGACTCTACGATGACATCATGGAGGTGGAGCTTGGAGGATTGGAGCTTCTCAAGTGAGCTTGGAGACCTCAAGGGACACAAGTTCGAAGCATTGGTAAGTGCCCTACGATAGTTGTGTTCTATTGCTCTTCCCAAAGGTGAATGCATTGAGTTCCCTCTTGGAGGTGTGGTAGTAGTGTGGAGGATTGGAGCTTCTCAAGTGAGCTTGGAGACCTCAAGGGACACAAGTTCGAAGCATTGGTAAGTGCCCTACGATAGTTGTGCTCTATTGCTCTTCCTCCCAAATGTGAATGCATTGAGTTCCCTCTTAAAGGTGTGGAAGCCCATAACATGTGTGTTTTTGAGGGAGAGCAATAATGTGTGCGTGTGTGTTAGAGTGGAAGAGATAAATATTTGTTTATTACCATCAGTGTGTGTGTGTATGTTAGAGTAGAAGAGATAAATATGTGTGTGTGTGTGTGTGTGTGTGTGTGTGTGTGTGAGAGTAGAAGAGATAAATATTTGTTTAGTACCATTAGTGTGTGTGTGTGTGTGTGTGTGTAAGAGAGAGAGAGAGAGAGAGCGAGAGAGAGAGAGAGAGAGAGAATGGGATAGAGGAATATAAGAGAGGACGGGAGGGATAAAGAGAGATAGTGAGGGAGAGAGGTAGATGGAAAGGACAGAGAGATAAGAGAGCGAGAGAAAGATAGAAACAAGGAAAAGAGAGAGAGAGAGAGAGAGAGAGAGAGAGAGAGAGAGAGAGAGAGAGAGAGATAATGAAGGAGGTGAGGTGGGGTGGGGTGGGGTGGGGTGGGGTGGGAAGAAGGAAGGGGGGAAAGGGGGGGGGTAGGAGGTTGGGTGGTTAGGTAGTACTGCTACAGAAAATATAGCAGTTTGTGCAGGACAAACTAGAGTGCTGTTTCTGGTAAATTTGTGTGTCTGGCAAGATGTCAAATGATGACATAAACCAAATTGTTGCTGAGAAGCTTGACAAGAACAACTTCCATGCTTGGAGGTTCAGGTTGACAAGAACAACTTCCATGCTTGGAGGTTCAGGTTGATAAATTTCCTGATGGGAAAGGGTTACTGGGACTACATAGAAGGTGAGCACATGAAGAGGCACCGGAGATACCGGAGATCAATCCGACTGCTGCAGATGTGAAAGAGTGCAAGGATACCAAGGAGCCAGAAAAGTTATGTATTGGCTCTCTATTAGTATATGAGACACTATGATTGGGCACATATAGGATGCCAAGTCCCCCAAGGGGGCATGGGACACCTTGGTAAAACTCTATGAAATGAATACCAAGGCACGAAAGATACAGTTGAAGAATGAACTTCATACTGTGGAGAAAGTGGAGAAAAAGAGTATGTCTGTGAATGACTATGCATTGAAGATCAAGGGTATTGTGGAATCCCTTGCATCTATTGGTGTTTTAGTAGATGATGATGATAAGGTGGAAGTCTATCTACATGGTCTCGGGCCACAATACAAGGCGTTCAAGACGTCTATTTAGACTCGGGAAAACATTCCCAATTTCACAAATTTGGTGTCTATGTTGATTATAGAAGAGAAGAGCTTGGGTGAAGACCAACAGCCTTCACAAAACAAAAACAATTCAAAGCAACAGGCCTTCTACCCAAGTTCAGGAAGAGGACGAGGTAGAGGAGGGTGTGGATGTGGCCAAGGAGGTGGCCGAACAGGTAATCAGAATTATGGCCCTAGCAGAGCAGCAACAACAACAGTCCCAGAATTCACAACAACAATAACACGCAGGTGGAAGAGGCCAATCAGAGGCAGGGGGAGTCAAAGAGCTCGTGGAAATCGGCAAAGGCAGTATAATGCAGCAAAACAACTATGCATCCTCGAGCAAAAACAATGAGGATAATGAAAGGTTGTTTGTTATGCAGCATGTCGTTAATGCCATGTCTGAAAATGTTGAAGCAGCACATAAAGATTATGTATGGTACGTTGATTCAGGTGCTTCGAACCACATGACAAGTCATGGGGAGTGGTTCAAGGAGATGAAAAACCTTGAAAGACCAGGTTTTGTGGAAACAAGGGATGACACTGCTCATCCAATTGCCCATGTTGGAGATGTGCCATTGTCTATGTAGGATGGCAAAGTGAAGTACCTTGTAGATGTACTTCATGTTCCGAACATAACAAAGAATCTGGTCTCAGTTGGCCAGATGATCGAGCAGAGTTTGATGGTTGTTATGTTGAAGACTTTAAAGACAAGTGCAGGTTGGTTGCAAAAGGCAATAGAGTGGGCAGAATGTTTACATTGAATGTAAACATGCCTGAAGTGAGTGCTGCGATGTTTGCAAATGGTTCAGGAATTGTTGCAGACACAGACATTTGGCATAAAAGAATCGGACATGTGAATGTGCAGAGAATTAAGTCAATGCAAACTAAAGGAATTGTGAGAGGGCTGCCAAAGTTTAAAGTTGAAGGTATGCAGAAAATATCTGAAGCATGCCAATTTGGAAAGCAAACAAAGCATGTATTTCCACGTGACAGAAATGTGAGAAGAAATGCACTAGATGTTGTGCATTCAAATGTATGGGGTCCTACGAAGACCATGTCTATGGGAGGCTACAGGTATTATGTGACATTTATTGATGATGACCACACAAGGAAAGTGTGGGTATACTTCATGAAGGAGAAGAGTGAGGTGTTCACTCATTTTCAGAATTTCAGAGTTATGGTTGAAAAGCAAACAGGGAAACATGTAGAGTGTCTAAGGTCAGATGGAGGGGGAGAGTACTTCTCCAATGAATTCTCTGAATTTTTGTAGAAGAATGTATTCAGAGACAGTTTACATGCAGATAGCAGCAAAATGGAGTTGCTGATTGAAAAAACAGGCACATTGCTGAGATTGCACGAGCATTGATGGGAGAGAAGAATATGCCGCATAGCTATTGGGCTGAGGGTGTTTCTACATCAGTTTACATCATGAGAACAGGACTCCAACTACAGCCATACATGATGTAACTCCAGAGGAGAGGTTTACTGGTAGAAAACCTGATTTGTCTCATCTGAAAGTATTTGGATGCATTACATATGTGCATGTGCCAGATGAGCTGAGAACTAAGCTGGATCCAAAAGCTGAAAAATGTGTGTTTATTGGGTATTCCCTTGAGCAAAAGGGATACAGGTGTTATAACCCTGTTACATGTGAGTTGAGGGTAAGCACGGATGTTGTTTTTGATGAGATGAGCAGCTGGTATGCTACTGAAAAAGAAGCTGTTGGGGCTGATGTGAGTGGAAATGTGGTTGCACAGAATACAAGTCAGCAATCCCAGTCTTTGAGTGGACCAGGAGAGTCCTCATCTAGTGGGTGGTTCAGTTTGATAGACCATGGAGTGGCAGGCTGCATCATAATACCAGTCCTGCAAATGTGATTAGTACATCACATAAAGGCAAAGAGAAAGTGCTTGAGCCCCTAAGTATGCCTGACATTTCTACAGGGCATTCTCATGTTGACGGAGAGTCTAGTGGCTCAGAGATGAGCCTTGATGAGGATCTTGGGGTACCAGCTATGAGAACACCTGGTGTAAAGAAGGCTATGGAAGCCATGAATGCAAAGCTTCGAAGATCTGGGAGAGTGAAGAATCCTGTGCAGAGGTTTACCTATGATGGTTATGTGGCACATCACTATGCATACATGGCAAAAGTTGTGCATGTTGTGGAGCCCACATGCATTGATGAGGCTGTTGGAAATGTGTGTTGGGAGAAAGATATGGATGAGGAGATGGATGCACTATATGGAAATGAGACTTGAGATTTAGTGCAATTACCTGAAGGCAAGAAAGGCATTGGATGCAAGTGGGTGTACAAAGTAGAACATAACAGTGATGGAAGCATAAGCAGGTACAAGGCTAGATTGGTAGCCAAAGGATATGCACAAACATATGGCATTGATTATGAGGAAACTTTCAACCCAGTTGCCAAGATGGCAACAATGAGAGTTGTGATAGCAGTGGGCTGTGTGCAATGGTCTTTACATCAGATGGATGTAAAGAATGCATTCTTGCATGGGGATTTACAGGAAGAGGTGTATATGTTGCAGCCACCTGGTTATGAGGATGTGAGTCACCCCGAGCATGTTTGCAGGTTGAAGAAAGCCTTGTATGGAGCATGGTGTGACAAGATTTCTGAATATCTTGTCACTATTGGCTTTCATGTAGCCAATGCAGATTTCTCGCTGTATGTGAGACACAACGATAAAGGGATTGTGCTTGTTGTCATCTATGTAGATGACCTGATCATTACGGGGGACCATGATGCAGAGATCTTTGATGTAAAGATCTTGCTTAGACAGAAGTTTGAGATGAAGGATCTGGGGGAGCTCAGATATTTCTTGGGCATTGAGATGATTAAGTCACCACATGGTATTGGATTACTGCAGAGACAGTATGGCTTGGACATGTTGTCCAAGTATGATATGACAGGCTGTAAGCCTATCTCAATGCCATTGGATCAGAATGGCAAGTTGAGTGCAGATTCAGGAGAGATTTTGGAGGATCCTACTATGTATAGGCACATAGTAGGAAGCTTGATCTATGTGATGATCACCAGGCCAGATTTGAGCTATGCTATTGGGTTGGTGAGTCAATTTATGCAGGCTCCTCGGAAGCCGTACTATTGGATGCATTGAGACGCATACTGAGGTATGTGAGGTCTACTTTGCATTGTGGACTATTTTATGAAACTGGGACAGAGATATGTGTACATGGGTACACAGATGCTGATTGGGCTGGTAGTATCTCAAATAGAAGATCTACTAGTGGCTTCATGTTTTCTTTGGGGAGCGCTGCTGTAACTTGGAGCAGCAAGAAGCAGCCTACGGTTGCTCTATCCAGTACAGAGGCTGAGTACATAGGTGCTGCTATGGTTGGCAGCATGTGAGGTAGCTTGGTTGAGAAAGCTACTTGTAGATTTGGGTCTATCAATGGTTGGATAGACAAGTTGTCATTTTCTGTGACAACATTAGCAATATACAGTTGGCCCAAGAACCCAATTTTTCATGCTCGCACCAAGCATATAAAGGTCCACTACCATTTTGTCAGAGAGAAGGTTTTGGCAATGACCTTGTTTATGTCAGCACACAGGATTAGGTCGTTGACATCTTCACCAAAGCATTGGGTACAGTAGAGAAGCTCTGGAGATTCAGGGCTTCACTTGGTATACATGAGATGGAGTTCAGCTCGAGGGGTAGTGTTGAGATATCGAGCTCATCTAGTGAGGCGGTGGACATTGATGACCCGCATGGGGGATAGGCCCCACACTTACACCACTGGCATGGTTGGTGAGATCATGGGTGATATGCGGCCAGTGGGATGACAGGCTGTGTGACAGCCATTCTAGAGACTGGCATAGTTATAGCGCCAACTCATTTAGTTGGGTTCACACTATAGAGAACCCTAGTATGTATTTGGTTGAGTACCTTTTCATATTGTGTGTACTCTTACCTTTGTATATGGTGTGTTGAATGTTGTGTGAAGAAGAAGAAGATTTTCAGCCTCTCACCTTGTGTGTTCTCTTTTAGGGTTTTGTGAAGAGCTCAATCTCTCTTCTCCCCTGCATCTTTTCAATGATTGGGTCATCTTTTATGCATGTAATAAGGATTCACAAAATCACCATACTAAAGCAAGAGAACAAAAAAAATATAATATATTTTGTTTGTTAGAATGTTTTACTTTGTGGGTTGTGATTTGTTAAATAACTTGCTTTGAATTATTAGGGATAAATTCAAGTACTTCAAGTTTTTGGTTGGTTTGGGTTTTTCATAACATTTTTTTATCTCATCCATATAAATGCTTTTGGTTAGACCTTTTATTCCAATGCATGATGTCATTCATACACTTATTAATAAAAGTGAGTTTTAAGAGCATGATCTTATTCATGCACTTATGAGTTTTAAGTGAGTTTTGAGTATGTATATTGTTTGAGACCCTCCATTATGTTTATTGATGTTCATTCGTAAAGATGGTATAGATACTCCAAATACTTGATCTAGTTTTCTTGTACGTTATGGAAACACGGTCTACATTTCTTTAAACACACAACACCATGTTTCAAAACACCAAGTTGAGTAAAGTGTGAATTTTCAATGCGTTGGTCCAAACATTTCATCCCATGGGTGCCCCCATTTCTCATCCATATGCCATCTAGGAACTTGGTGGCATCTTGTCACCATGATGGACTAGTACACCTTTAAAACTTGTCTACTTATCTTGCGGATAAAATGTCAAACATGTGAGAAAACACTTTGTTTGCAACCAACCTATCCTTGATGTGAATGGCAAGTCACATAAAAACATTGGAGAGTACTCCCTTAACCACTTAAAGAAAGAACTTTTATCCCCTTACAAAAGTAGTTGAATGGTCCCTTCACTTTTAGCAAGCCATGACACTAGTTTTTTTTTAAAGAGAAAAATAAAATTACGATGATTTTCTCTTAGAAAAGAATTTGGAAAGAATGGCAGGATAGACTCCACTCAAACACCTCTCTTTCCCCTACCATGAAATTATCATCAATACACATCAAGATAATTCTTGCAAACCATTCTAATAGGGAGGGATCTAAAAGTAAATTTTGGGTCATTATGGTATAAGATTCTAATAAGTTTTATCCATGATGGCACGTACCAAAAATGCTAGGCATGGTTAAATGTGAGCATTTATCAATATGAGCACTACATTAAATTGTACAATCAAGTGTGGAGCTACAATACATTCTAGTAGGGGTGTTCACCACACAAGGCACACATCACAAATTTATGAGTGCTAAAGGTGGGCCTCATCACGGTTTGTGGTTAAACCCTATAATAGTTGTTGGTGCAATGTGCCAAAAAAAAACAAGGCTAGATGATTTGCAACTCTTAAATTTGAGAAGTACATGCAAATTCTACACTTGAAGGTTTCAAAATTCATATACTATGGGAGGTTTTTGTCATAATACCAACAAAGTTCTTAAAACTAGTAAGAATTAACTTTGATTTTATTCATTAATTTTCTTTGGAGATAAGCTAGGGGAATGCATTTTTTTCAACATGTTGTATTTGATCATGACGAAGTGGATATGTGCCAATTTGGCATGCATCAACACATGAAATTAAAGGCCCTCTACCTAAAACCTACTCCAAGAAGGTTGCCATAGTAATGGTGTTTACAAACCTAGGGTATGCCCATCTTATACTTGCACCCAATAATTATTTACTTTATTGACTGTCACCCGTCGACTTATAGTAGTATTACTTTCACTCAATGTCCATTTACTTATAGTAGTATTACTTTCACTCAATGTCCATTTACTTACAAGATGTTCACATGTGTGAGAAATGCACGCATTTTTTGCCACCACCGATTGCTTGAAAACCATTACATATGGCCCCATTTAGGGTGCCCCAGGTTATTCCCTCGCACAGACAAGCCACCAAGCGAGGCCACCAGCCACCATCACACAGGTGGCCTATATGTGAACAACCTGCAATGAAAACCATTACATATGGCCCCATTTAGGGTGCCCCGGGTTATTCCCTCGCACAGACAAGCCACCAAGCGAGGCCACCAGCCACCATCACACAGGTGGCCTGTATGTGAACAACCTGCGATGATTGAGTGTCAATATGTGACACACTTTCTCTAGCAGATGTTTCAATAGTCAATGTATTCTACTTGTCAACTGACTTAGAATCACTTGCACCCACACAGAATTAATCTACATGGGATGGAGCCATACATCCGCCACCGATGTTAAACTCTTAGGACATTGGGATGGAGGACATGTTTATTGTATTTTTTGAGATGGGAAGGCTCTACTTTTATGCATACCATGTGCAAAGCTTTTTATTGGTAAGTGGTCCGAAATGCAAATGAATGTGTGTGTGTGTGTGTATAGCATTGTATGGGGTCAAGTGAATCTTCACTAGTGTGAGTAAACGATAAGGTGCATGGGGGGCCTCTCATCCCAAGGCCGGCTATGGCCTCTAACCATAAGATGCCCTCTTTTTACTCTTTAATGTTTAGTCCCTTATCTCTCTCTCTCTCTCTCTCTCTCTCTCTAAAAAACAACCTTAATCCATTGGCAATATATATATCACAGGCTTTATCCTTGATCATCCTCCCTATTACAAAGCCTTTCTTCATCTAATCATTTCATCTTCTAATCCATCTTGAAACGCTAATCATTTCATTATAATCGACCCTCATGTTTCATCTAACCCTCAATTGTATTAAGGCCATTCTTAATCTTCCCTGATTATAATGATTAATTACTTCGAGCTCTTCTTAATTTAGCTTGTCTATACATTCTTAATCTACCCTGATTATAATGATTGATTACTTCGAGTTCTTCTTAATCTAGCTTGTCTATAAATTCCCTTCTCATTATTATAATTACTTCTAGCCCATCTTAATCCGAATTTAATTGTGATAAAAGCTTCAAATTATATATGCTTGCAAGCAAGGCCGATACAGGTTGTTTGAGATTAGTTGCATTAATCCTGCTGTGCCGATTAGTGCGTTACTTACCACCATCCTAGCGTCGATTCAAAAGCTCTTTCAAGATCACAAATGGGGGTTTAATTACTTTCTTCAAATTGTATAGAAGAACCTGCAACTAATTACCTATGGAGGCATAGGACAAAGGCAGGTTTTGTCGGTTAATAAGGTGGATTAAGGTGGATAATCATGCAGGAATCACCAGCCTGCACTGGTTTTCCAAAGAGAAGGAATAGATCCAATCAGAGCGCAGCAGCATCGCACTGCCTTTTTAGAGGTTCATTTTTCTTCTTGTAAATTAGGATTTTCATACTGTAATCCTCTCTCTCTCTCTCTCTCTCTCTCTCTCTCTATATATATATATATATATATATATATATATATATATATATATATATATCTATATATATATATATGTGCGTGTGTACACACACACACACATATATATATATAAACACATACACATATAGATATATATATATATATATATACACACACATATAGACATATATATGTATGTATGTATATATATACATACATACATACATACATACATACATGTATCTATATATACATGTGTGTGTACATATAAACATGTATGTAACATACATACATACATAAAAATACACACACAAATTGGTTATCCATTTTATTTTATGTTTTAGAAAGCTCAACCAACTTTTGAATTGGCTGCAGTGCCATTTTTAGCCTTTGGTTTTGAGGACTTGGGAGGTGTGCCCTTGTACGTGGAGCCAACATTGGCAAAAGGAAAGTCAATGCAATATGACATTGTGAATCAAAAAGAAGGTGCTCATGCAATTCGCTCATCAGATGAAGATGAACAAGTTGGGAGTGTTGGTGTGAATAAGCCCAAGAATGTTATGATGAAGGTTAGGAACCAAGATTATCAAGTAAGCAAGTGAAATTCTTGGAGGGGAGCTTTGATGAGAACAACAAATTAGAGCCAGAGCGCAAGAACCAACTTGCATGTGAACTTAGTCTTGAGCCCAAGCAAGTGGCCATCTGGTTCCAAAATAGGCGAGTATCTTACCCACCTCACCTCTCAACATTCAAACAATCTCACATATCCTCTCTTTTACTTGGCCCCCATTCTCTTTTACTTGACATTCTATTTAGTTAATTTTTTGGCCTCAACTTTGAAAACAACCTATAAAATTTGAGGTTGTGAGCTTTTATTATGTATTTTAAAAAAATTGTTTTCTGTGACCACTCAAATAGGCGTGCTCGCTCCAAAGCCAAGCACCTCGAGCTCAAGTATGAGGCCCTCAAACTCCAATATGAAGGTGCCCTTGCTAAGAAGAAGAAACTCCAAATTGAGGTGACTCTCTCTTTCGCTCTCTCTCTCTCTCTCTCTCTCTCTCTCTCTCTCTCTCTCTCTCTCTCTCTCTCTCCCCCCCCACACACACACACACACACACACACATGTATCCTTACATACATATATTTACATACACAAAAAATTTATGTTTTTGTGCGTACATAAGTATATACATATATATATGTGTACATATAAGTACATACATATATGTGTATGTGTTACACACAGACATGTGCGCACGTGTGTGTGTGTGCGCGTGTGCGTGCGTGTGTGTGATATATATATATATTCTAGAAACGTTTATAGAGGAAACATATATAGTTCCTTCTCATGTTTACCAAGAAGGTCTAAATTACAATATTAACCAAATTAATTTTATAAGTTTTTCATTAATATTCATCGCCAATTGATTTCATGCCTAAGATATACATATAGATTGTAGATAATGGTGTGCATGTAAGAGTCACATTGCTTTTGTCTTTAGGTCAAATAGTTTATTTTTCATCTAAAGTTTCACATTGCCTTCATGTCTTTGAGTTATAGATGCTACTTTTTTGATCACATGTCTTGTTTTATGTTTGAAAATAACTTGTCTTGCATTGATAGGTCCCATTTAGCAAGAACTAGTAACATTTGTTAGTTCATTTAGTAAGAACTTGTCGTGGATTGATAGGCCCCATTTAGCAAGAACTAGGAACATTTACCTTCATTTGTCTCTGATTTCACACTAGTGTGTTGTTTTCTTAATCTTGTTCATGTTATAGAATCCACGTTATTTTGGTAATTAAACATTTTTGAGAGGTTTTTTAATCTAATAAAGAGCCTTTTTAAATAAGACATGTTTATAAATCAATAGATCTTTTTACACCGAATTCTTTAGGGGTGTGGGTGAGTAAAGTGTGTGTAAATCTATCAAAAAAATAAAACAACTATCCATTAACTAGTAACATAGAAGTTAGGAACTTGAATAAATTGAGTCAACTTAGCATGACTTGATTTTCTATTTGATGTGTCACTTCACACAGGTTACAAGGTTGAAAGAAATGTTGGGACTACATGAGATGAATAAAACAAATGCTAGCATAGAAGATTATACAACAAATTGTGAAATTGAAGGGAGATTGAAGGGAGATGAAGATGGTCTTACAAATGAAAGAGTTCACAAGGTGGAAACGGAATTATCTTGTGGAACAAGCCATAGTGAAACACTAGATGCAACAAGCCCAGTCCTAAATAATGAAGAGGATAGACCATCTCTTAGTGAAAAGCACCCTTTGCTACACCACAATGTCATGCTAGACCAAATGAGCAACACTACAATTAATCAACATGGTCACTTTCATGTTGAGTCTGATGAGCAAAGTTACAACAATCAAATGGGTATAGTAAAGTCAAAAAGCCACTTAGTGAATGAAGAAGAGCAACTCCATGATAATTGTCTAATTGGCTTGGAAGATGTAACAAGTCTCTCTTTCTGGAAGATGTTATGATACAATAGTGAATCCTTGAAGGGTGAGTGGTTTGGGCTTGAAGCACTATCTATTGTATGTACAACAATATGTAGGCATAGATTAAGATGCTTTGCTAGTACCCATGTACAAATTTATGTTGTTCATAAGGTGGCACTACTTCTATGATGTAGTTTTGTCTTGGATTTGGTCTATATACCGTTTCTTTTTTACATATGCAACCTAATTGATTTTGTAATTCCATGCAAAATGGGGAGAGAGAGAGAGAGAGAGAGAGAGAGAGAGAGAGAGAGAGAGAGAGAGAGAGAATATTCTCGAGACTAGAATATGGTAGTGGACATGACCAGGAAGTACACGTATATGGCACTACACTCATGAATATAATAGCAAGCTTCATTGATCGTATCTTGATTGCATTGAGAGAATTTGTAAGAGAGAGAATGTGCATTTAAAGATCAACGAAATTGAGGGAGTGTATGAGAGAGAGAGAGAGAGAGAGAGAGAGTGCATTTAAATATCAATGTAATGATTTATTCTAGTGCCTAGGCTAGTTTGAACTATGACAAAGGAAGTCACCACAACGAGTAGTATTTTGCAAAGAAAGTGCCCATGTCCACTAAATGTTGAGCATTTAACAAAATTAGAAACTCCTCTAGAACCTATGGGAACCTCCGCTTGATTTATGTCATAGGTGAAAGCATGGGTTCCTTGATACAAATTTCCCATATCATTAAACATACTAGCATGTGCCACTTATGATGTCCTCTTCATATAATTTGGAAACTATAGTAACACATCAATAATCACTTCTGAAGTGTCAAGGTTGTTTTAACATGAGGAAGGTCTAACCCTTTGGCATGTGATAAATTGTCTTGCAAACCCAAAAGTTATTTGCATGACTTTTTTGCGTGTTGAGAATGGCTTGGTGATGCCATTTGTTGGGTTCTCTATTATAGGACAATAATGCAGGGTTAGAGTGGTAGATGACATCACCATGCTTGGTCCCATTTATGATCCAATGGATTCTTTCCCAATGCAATGCATATTTGATTATCATAGCTAACATGTGTGGCACATTGTAAAGAGAGGTATATATGTGATAAAATCCCCTACGAAAATATTGCCTCACATATAGCTTTAATTGTTGGGTTGTACTTACATGTACTCATTCTATTTAGGTGAAAGTGCAATCGTGGCTTGTTTGTCTTAAAACACTAGTCCATACTGTCATTCACAAGATCGTGAATTTCAAATATTTTCAAGTGACACATGCTACATTTATCCCAAAATGAGAAATCTTTTTCTGCTAAGAATGGAGTCCTTTTTACTATGCAAACTTGAATGAAAAGTAGTGTAAGCATTATGCATCTGCAATCGTTAACACATTTCTACCAGCCCAAGATGAAATCATCCACATACAAAAACCAAGACAATGAAATCTCATGTTGATGCAAACTCACCTTCAACTATAAGCTAGGTATGCTCTGCCTTCTAGCCCATGGTTATGCAAGCCTCTTCTCATAACTTTACATTTAAAAAGCAACTAGCCACAGTGAAATCATAGGTGATATCAATGACCTACCGAGACTTAATATTTTTTAGCGCCCTACAGTTCTTCCTTTCATAAATGAGTCTAATTCCATTTTAGAGAGGTTTTCAGAAGACTCGGGATAAACATTGGAAAGATGTAGCCACATTTGATGAAGAATAGTGCATTAAGTTCAAAGAAGATATCCATAAACCCGTCTCTTATTTTATAAATTGTAATATCTACACGTCTTTGTCTTCATTCCAATGCTCATTAATTTAAGAGAGTTGTTATGTTACTACATACCAAACTCACTTTCCCTACCATCCAAGGGTTGACCAACTTGTTCTTGTACTACAAATAATCTCACCTCTCCTAAGCTCTATTTTACTGATTTGACCTTGTGTGTGTGTGCATGGGTGCGTGTGCATGTGTGTGTGTGTGCCTGAGATCAAGGTACTACCTCAGAGACTATCTACAAAGAGCATTGGCATAAGAACATGAAAGTGAGAGAGAGAGAGAGAGAGAGAGAGAGAGAGAGAGAGAGATTCTGGGGCATCAGAGATATCACCCATAAACGTATCAAAACAAGTGTTCTCAAACTCTCATGTTCATCTCAACGTGTCCAAACATCACACTTTTGCAACAGAGATTAACCATCCCCCAGCTAGCATGGAGCTTATAAACAACTTAAGGGTCATCAGAGACAGCCTCCAGTCATAAAATGAAAGATCTTGCCCGCCATCCCTCATGTACAGGGGGATCTTTCACATGCAACCCCTGCCCATCTGATGGGCTGGGAATCTCTGTAAAGACCGGTCTTTACAGACTTAACCTTCATCCCTGAAAGGGGGAAGATCTCACCCGCCCATATCTCCCCAGTCCAATGGGCAGAGAATCTATCTGTAAGGAGCCTAAGGTTCATGTTAAAAAGGTAAATCAGTCGCAAGTAGTTTTCCTTCAAAAAATCAACAAAATCAGCTCAAAGTAATGCGCCTGCACCTAAACTCAAAGAGCTTTTGAAAGTGATGTCAAAAATCCTCTTTTCAGAACAAGAATCTTTGAAGCAACCAAACAAAAAGAAACAGCAAAAATCCAGCCTACCTTACACTATGCATCAGGACGGATGTACAATTGATAATAGCACAAACCCTATCATATAATTGACATGATACGGATATGCTCCGGTGTTTTCAAGCTTGTACACGACCTTGCTTCTGCAATATGCCACACATCCCATGCCCTGGCCTGCAAAAAACACATCATTGTCCATCCAATTCTGCCAAAATGAGCACAAAATGTGTGCATGTGCACACTTCCATATGCCACATCTGTATCTGCTGCAGTTGCAATGAAAGCAAGCCTTGTTGGACACATCACATCAACTCTGCTTGCCTCTCTCAAGTTGCAGCTGCAGCTTCAGCTGTTCCTGCTTCAACTCACACTCTTTCTGCATGAGCTGCAACCTTTGTGCATAAATGTTCAGCTCTTGTAGGTGCAATTCATACCACTGCTGCTGGAAGGCTTGATCTCCATGCGAAAATTGAGGATCCATGAGATCCCAACTCCTTAAAGGCAACCCACCTGTTGTCGTCAGCCCAAGTCCCATTCCATTCATATGTCTAGTGTGGCCTGCAAGTGTTTTGACTGCATTGTCAAGCAGAGTCACTGCCTTACTCATCCACTCTTCCAGGCTTTGCTTTGACCACTCCTGCAACTCGTGAAGAAATGACTGGATCTCATCCTCCAGAAACTTGTGCACATCACTTGGAAAATGGCTGAATTTACCATCAGTGGGAGAGCTAGGGTCCACCAGTCTTGGCAAGAGTGTGACGTCTGATGGAGCTTTGTGGCTTCCATCACCTTGTGAAGCCGCTATTTTGTCCAGTTCCATGGGTGTTGTCGAGATTATGTTCCCTTCCAAAGCCTCTCTGCCAACACTTTCATCAATGTCTGATCCCTTATCCACCTCGCTGACTTTTGTCTTCAGGGACGGTTTAACTTTGTGTATGTCCAGACCCTTCTTGGTATGTGCAGACTTGCCCTCTTTAACAGGTTTTGTAACTGCCGCAACTGGTTTCACAGGTTCCTCTCTTATGTTGGCAGCAGCACCAGCTGCCACTTCCTCCATATCCTCTAGAGTAGTAACTTCTGCCCTTCCCCAAATCTGGCTCCAAATATCAAACAAACTCTGATCACTAGAATTCCTGTGCTTGTAAGGCTTATGTGCATCCTGGGATTCCTTCACCTTATGCACCATAGTGTGATACCTTTGCTTCATTCTTCTGGCCTTTTCACATAACTGATCCTTGCTGAAGGTTACATCCAGTTTGCCCTGAAGTGTTTCGGAGAGCCTAACCCAGAAATCATCATTCCTGTTGCTTGGAATCTCCATACCCGACTTCACATGATTCAGAACCTCAGAAGCCATCACAATTTCTTCATCAGGAGACCATGCATGAGGTGGCTTCTTCTGCTTTTGTGGTAAGGGGAGCTCTTTCGTAGCATGGTTATGAGCTTTCTTTTCATGCTTACCTTCATGTTCTGCTTTGGACACCTTCCTATCAGGCCCATCCCCGCATCGATTTTCTCTTGCAACGGGATCACTTTTAGTCTTTCTTGCAATTTCCTTGTCAGCATCATGGCTGGGATGTTGTGCAGGTTTGTCTCTATCTGCTGCCTTCCTGTCCCCATTCTGAGTAGACATGGCTTTTACATGGCCTGTCTTACTGATCTGAACATCCTTGCTGAAAGCTGTGATGGCATGCGATTTCTCATGGTTTTCATCCCCCTTATGCTCGCCATCAGCAATGGAGCTCTCTTTTCTCCTCTTTCTGGCAGACTCTTTGTTATCTGAATCGTCCTCTCTATCACGCTTCAAAGACTCAACTTTACCTTCCTTTACAGGATGATCATCCTCCTCCTCTTTCATCATAGACTGGCTATCTTTCTGAACCTGCTTCAAAGCTTCACCTTTGCCTTTCTTTGCAGGGTGTTCCTCCTTCTGCACCTGCTTCAAACCAACATTTTTCCCTTTCTTTGCAGGAGCGGGATCCTTCTGCTGCTGCTTCAAGGCTTCAGCTTTGCCTTTCTTTGCAGACTGATCATCTTCCCCTTTGCCTTTCTTTAAAGAATGATCATCATCCACCATGCCTTTCTTTGAAGGAAGGTCATATTTATGCCCCTCCTTTTGCCCTACAGGCAAGGTTTCCACAGCTTTAATGGCAGTTCCGTTCACCATATCCTTCCGATTCTGAGACGTTAAATATTCTGATTCAGAGCTCGATTCACTGTCATACTCGGATTCCGGATCAGAATCGAAGGACTTAACTGCTTCAAGAATCTCGGAACCACCTTTGCTCTCCTGCGTCTGTGTTTTGGGGGTTTCAAAACCCGCCGACTTCAAAGGGGGATTAATCGTCTTCTCGTCTGACTCCGAACCAGAGTCATCAGAAGAGTCTGAGTCGTCGGAGTTCTCCTCCTGTGTTGTTAGAGTTAGGGTTTTGGCAGGGACCTGGTTCACGCGCTCATCTGCAGAATCGAACTCGTCTTCTTCACTGCTCTCGCTCCCAGCTTCATCGTCATCAGAGGACTCCATAGCATCTAGGACAGACTTCTTCCGATCCATGACAAGAAAACAAAAAAGGAAAGGAGAGCTAGCGTTATATAATGCTTTGAGATTATTTTTGTTTTTTAAACATTTTAGATTTACTGTAGCTAAAATTTTTATTAGTATTTATTCTTTGAATAAATATAGTTATTGTTCACACAATAAATTTCTCTCATCAAGCACAGGGTGGAAGTCTATTTTGTAATTTTTTATTTTTGAAAATTTTGGATTTGGTATTGATATGCTTCAATTAGCATTTATTGTTTGTATGTAAGTATAGTTATTGTTTACAATAAAAACATTACATAGTGGCAGGACACCCTCTTGCAAAACAGGTATTTGCAACTTGATTTATTAGCAAAAATATATGTGATTAGAAGTGCACTTCTTGGACTACTCTACATGTTCCATACAAAATCTCAGGTGGTGTCATTATCAATTGCGTATCATGCTCTCTAACACATGTATGATGGCAGTTTTTCACAAAAGGACCCCCCGATTATCTAGAAAACCAGCCTCCCTCTACCCAATCAAGTTTGTTACCTTGCTGATACACGTGTTGTTGGGGACTTCACCAAAGAGCCACAAGATGCAGCTTCCTCGTGTGGGTGCACCAAACGGAGTGTGATGAGAGAGATTCTCTTGGCTTGGAAGCAAGAAAGAGATCATCCTCACTTGGGTCCAATCTCCCAAGGGACAAAAAGAGGAAACTCCAAGAGGAAAGCAAAACATGGTGTAATGCCTAATCTTTCATCTCTTGGCGGTTCTTTTCCATTTTCTTGTAAAGAAATCATTCTTGTATAAGAAAGATTGCCAAGAAAGAGGATGGACAGAGGCACAAACATGTGGAAAGCAACAAAAATACTTGGATCTTGAAATTTCTTCAAGAAACATTGAAATCGTTGTCAAGAAACATTGCAAATTATTGCAGATTTCCTATGAATTTTGGTAAAGAATTGTGCAAATTTTAAATCTTGCTACAAAAATGCAGACTTGTGCAGTTCTTGATACAATTTTAAACAAATCCTAGTATAGAGTGCAGATTAGTGAAATCTTGGTATAGATTTATAAAGTTTACAAAGAAAAGTGCGCAGAAGCGAAGATCTTGGTGCTATGAGTAAGATTCATCATCACAGATTTGTGCAAGCTTACAACAACGGACTTCTAAGCTTTGTAAAAGAAAATCATTTATTTAATTCACAACCTTGCTCAGAGTCGAACCAAGTCTTCCAATTAACAAAGGAGAATTTTTTCTTAAGGGAGGCTTTAAACGGCATTCCTTGGTCTTCAACAAGGAGAAGAATCATGCAGCATACAGGCAAAAAAAACTAGTGGCAGATAAGCCTCCTAACGAGGGTTGCCAATGCTAGCTTTCTACTTGTAGCTTCATCATAAAGCAATTTCATATACACACTACATTCTACATTGTTAAAGATCACACAAGTAGTCATGATAATTTCTATGAAACTTTAAAAGGTCTGTCAATTTGATCCTACACAAAAGGGTTCAACACAAATTCCAAGTCTCAACTGAGTCCCTTGCCATTAAATTTTGCACTACACTCATACTCAAAAATTGGGGGATAATGTGGATGATTTTCCTAATATAGATGATTATTTACAAATAAAGGTGGAAGGGGATAAAGAGAGTGGTTTGGACAATCTCCATTCGACATCACAACATATTATGATAGGCCATGGAAAGCTTACTCTACCAGAGTGTTCTTGCAATCCTACGATAGGCCATGGAAATCTTACTCTACCACCGTGTTCTTGCCAACATGACACACATTGGGGCCATGCGAGTCCTGTTAGTTGGCTCTCTTGGAACACTAGCAATCCTTTCCATTCCACTAGCAATCCTTTCCATTCCACTCTACAAAGCTACATCCTTGCATGGTGAATACCATCAAAAAGATGTAGGCTTTATTTTTAGAGATCTTTGGCTTTGAGGATTTGGAGAACGCTATGGGGGCCTTTGTAGAGGCCTCATAGGAGACGTAAGATTATGCACCTGAATCATAAGCTTTGAGGATTTGGAGAACGCTATGGGGGCCTTTGTAGAGGCCTCATAGGAGACGTAAGATTATGCACCTGAATCATAAGCTTATTAGATCATATGATGTTGATCTAATAAGCACATGAATTATATGCTTATTAGATCATATGATGTTGATCTTGAGAGATTTATATTTGAGCTACATATCTTCTTAGATTTAGTGTTGATGGAGATTAATTTATCATGGGATATAGATCATATAAGGGCACCCTTGATGGAGATAGACTATGCCTATGGGGATGACCTTTGAGATTTATATATGAGATGATCTTGATGATCATTCTTGTACTTTGGATCATCATACACATGTAGATGGTTTTGCACATAAGCATACGTTACATGGTATGGATCATGCCTATACATGTATTAATATAGTGGACCATGTCTTAGATGGTGCGAGTGATGTTACATTGGTCAATGGCATTGGTTCACATTTGTTCTTACATGATGCCTACTATGATTCATTATCAGTATTCAATGAGATGATTATGATAATTATGCTTCTACTTTGGATCATCATACACATATAGATGGTTTTGCACATGAGCATACGTTGCTTAGTGTGGATCATGCCTATACATGTATTAATATAGTGGACCATGTCTTAGATGGTGTGAGTGATGCTACATGGGTCAATGGCATTGGTTCACATTGGTTCTTGCATGATGTCTACTATGAGTCATGTTCTTTTGGCTCCCATGGATGTTGACATGATCCTATTTTCTTTGGAGACAAGACATTTGTCTTTGTATGTATTACCACTTGGGATGTGTGGTACTCGATTATGTGGCATATCTTGCAAATGTACATCTTGGTTTTGGCCTATACGTGATTCTTTTGTGCTAGGACTACCCAACATTCTAGCCATGAGTTATGGGATACCTTGGATGCCAGATTCACACTATAGTAGTGAGGATGGGCTTGCAAGCCCTCCTTTTACCCAGAGCTACTACTATATTAATTTCAGGGCTCCGTCATGTATACCATGGCTATCCATTTAATCCTAGAGGATATACGGCTAGCTTCATCATCTACATTAGTTCCCTACATCAAGACATAAGAGACGATTGGAGAGAAGATCAAAATGATTTATACACATGCCATCATTCATCATTAGGACTTAAGCTTGAGTCAATAAGTATTTCAATATCATACTTTGAAGCATGCTTAAAAATGTTAAAAAAATTTAAGTACTAGAATACTTATATGGTTCTTGATCCATGGCTCTATTGATGTATTTTTGAAGCATGTCGACCAAATATATGTGTTCCATATTTTCTGATATAGCCTTAACATCTGGTAGCTAATAGAGTACCATACTTGAGAAAAATGCCAAGAAGGTGGATTTGTGTTGAAGCACTTGAGGGCAATGTGCTTGCACTTTGCACGTAATTTTTCAAGATCTTCTAACCTATTGTTTAGTGTAGGTGGACAACCTTTTATTGTTTTTTTAATCTGTGATCATGTCCCAATCAATAACATCGATGTAAACATCTTCTGACTTTTTTGAGAAGTGAAACATGATGTTTCTTAAATGGATATCGTTGTGCAGCACACCATCTTAATGCACATGATACATGGTGCAACAAAAGTCATAAACCAACTGTAATATCTTCTTTTGCACTCTTGGTAGAAACTTAAAATCATTGTGGTAGTGCGCCAAATTCCTACGATGTCCTTTGAGATCCGTCCCATGTTGTGAGGAAGAACCAATGCTCAAAGTGAGAACCATTCCACTACTTAAAAATTAAAGTTAGCACTAAACCTCAACGCACAATGCCCAAGGGGAGAGAAACAACTCTAGGATGTGAGAAGTTCAAGAAGGTAGCTTCAAGCGTTACATACAACTCTAGATCAGTTGTATCACCTGGCCTTGACTTGATTATCTTAGCGGCATAAAATTTATCAAGAAAAGAGTTTTCCATCACAATGATTTTACTACGTCGCGATTTAGGCCCGAACCCAACCTTGCCTTTGGAGTGGATTTTAAAACTTTGGCATGTAGAATCTTCACTGAAGGTGCAACATCCATGTGGTGGAGGCCCATTGAGCCCAATTATGGCACTTGTTGCCTGAGATGCAAGTCAGTAGCATGACTTGATGTAGCCTCGCTTATCCTCATCTCAACTCTATTGCTATTGGCTTGTGAAGGTACCGTAACTTTTGTTGTTGCTATAAGTTTTTGTTTGTAAGTTTGAAATAACTTCACAAACTGATTTGAACTTCTTAGTAGCAATGAGGGTATCTAGAATATATTGAGGCATCTTCAATTGATTCAAATGTCCAATAATGCAATTGCACTCTAGAATGAGACAACTCTCCACAAGATCTAGCTTCTCAGCAAACTTGAGGAAGGCCTTGATGATCAACTATGTGAATCCTATGTTGGACACTTGTATCAAGAAATTGGTGAAGCTCGTCTTGTCTTTGAGGGCTTCATCAAGAGCATTATAACTTGTCCTCAACATTGTTAGCATATAATGCTTTCAATAAAGGCATGTAACTCTGGCTTTGTCAATTCTTTATCTTTCGCTTATTACCTGAATGTGTCATTTTTTATAACAAACAAACGATAATTTATTTTATTTTTTTTAATATTTTAAACAATGAAAAATTTAAAGCTGAGCATTTACAAATAAAAATCGTAGATATATAAATTATAAAGTTGGATCAAGATTAACAAACAAGAGTCAAAAGTATAGTTAATATTCAATTGTTTTCATGACTACATTTAATCATTCTAAGCATAAATTATTCAGCAGATACAAAATATAAAAAAAGCGTTGAACATATCGATAAAAATAATTTATTTTATTCACTACATTTGATCATGTAAGGGATTTATTAAAAAGGTCCCAAGTCTTATAGTGTGTAACTAATGTATACATTATCATTTTTTGACAATTGTCCAAATCAAAAGAACTTATATTTGAGGATCTTGAATATACACAAATAAACATACAAAATATCTCACAAGAAGATAAACATACAAAATATCTCACAAGAAGATAAATGTAATTTATTAATGTATTCAAGCTTGATACCCAAGTATTAATATTTATACACAAAATGATCTACAAGTGATCAAAATGTGCTATAATTTATTTTTTATAGAATATATAAAATGTATCACACATGAATACAAAATATATACACAAAATGATTCACATTAGATCAAAATATGTTTCTTGATTTAATTTTTTTATTTCAGTTCAACATAAATATAAATCACATCATAAATACGTGAAATAATGACCTATACAGTGCTAAAATGTGTTTTAAATTTTATTTTAATCAATTGATTTTAATTTAATATAATTATTATTTTTTAAAATATATTTTAAACTAATTTACAAGTGAAATAGAATATTTTCATAAATAAAAACACTTGATAAAATAAATTATTATTATTTTATTAAAATATTTACACTAATAAATTAGAATGTTTTCACAAACTGAACACTAGGGTAAAAACTTTTTATTTGAGTAAATTTGATGAGCTTTGAGTTGTGAGCTCCTTAGGGCATGGAAAAGGTGCTCACAAAAGGGCTTGGCACAATTTGACGCACATACAGATAATGGTGCATAAAATCGGACTATAGAAAAGTGCAAAAATCGGGTGAACGATGGAAAATTTGATCAATTCCTCCAACAATTAGCTGCGCCTTGATGTGCCCAAGATGCCCACAAGGTATTGTGGCAAATGATTATGTGTGCAAGGAGCACCAACAACTCCAAGCTCTAGTGGTCTAGGAGAAAAAACGATAATGTGAGATTTAATGAAGCCTATTTTAGCTACTAGTTTAGGATGGGATAGGCGTAAAGATGGATGTGAAGAAAGTAGCAGTAATCTTGGCTTGACCTATTCCACAGGACATTACTGTGCTCAGATATTTCTTAGGACTATTTGGTTTTTATAGAAAGTTTGTTATTTTCTATTCTAAAATAGCAACGCCATTGACTGACTTGTGTTGTAAGTTACCGTTGTTTATGTCTGGACCAACATTCAATAACAAAGTTTTGATAAATTAAGGCAAGTGGTTGTAACTACACCTGTGTTAAAGATCGTGGAGCTATCATTACCTTTTGTTGTTGAGATAGATGCTAGCAGCATTTCCATAGAGATTTTTTAGAAAAACGAGAATTTTTTTTTCAAAGAATCTGAAACATTTTTTTTGAGTCTCTATAGGCCTTCCAAGCCCTTCCCCAAGCCCTGGGAGACCTGGATGGGCCCAGAAGGCCCCAGGCTAGCACGGGGCAACCTGGGGCTAGCAGACAGGCTTGGCTTGTCTGGCCCCAGGTCGCCCCATGCTGGCCTGGGGCCCCCCATCCAGGCCTCCCAAGGCTTGGAAGGCATAGATAGACTTGAAAAAAATGTTTCAGATTGTTTAATTTTTTTTGGAATTGATTTTTAAAAATTTACAAAAATTCAGTAAATTAGTACAAACTCCAAAGTAGTTGGAGAGCCATTAGCTAGGAGTTTGCATGGCTCATATTTCCCTTTGATCTAGGCTAGAGCATGGTTAGCTTCATCATCAACGGCATTCCATTATCCTTTCCTTTTAATCATGTGGTGGCGGCAATCATTCGACTTTGGTGTAGCTCATATTTTGGCATTTGGTCTTCTATTTGCTCTTGGCATCGATACCTAGTTATGGGTCGATATATTTGTTTATTTGTTTATTTTACTTTTTTATATAACGTCTTGTATATGTTTGTTTGTGCACAATCACCTTTCTTATTTAGGTGGTGACAAAACCATTATAGGAGGGGATGGTTTATAATGAAGGAATTTTAGTATGCACATGAATATGGGGCATGGGCCTAGGCACATGGGACTCAGGGCATCTTTGTGCACATGGGATTTGCGCACATGTGACCTTGGGACTATAAAGGGCACATGGCCTATGTACTTTCATATACCTTTTGATGCCTTTTGATCCTTTTACATGTGATACACATTGCTTTCTTATTGGAGCTTATGGCCTAATCTTTCATGGATGTGTCATGAAAGACTTCTCATGGCTATTTTCTACTCCCTACGATGAGTGGATCCATGGTGGCTACTCCCTTCATGAATGCAAATGTGTACTCCATAGCCAATGAGTGTAGCCCTCATTCTCTCTCCCTATATCTCTTTCTTGAATTCCATCATTTGAGGCATTCATTCGAGTTCTGTTAAGTTGGTCAAGATGTAAAACCTTTTGAAGTTCCCATCCCCTTAGTGTGGTGGCACCCATATACTTAAATCCCCATCATTTGACCTTAGAATTGACCCAAAATTTGACCATGCACTACCCTTTACTTTTTAGACACCTATGTGACCCACCTTGGACCATGTTACTATTTTTAAAAACTACTATTTTTGGTAAGTGATTTCAACCCAATTTTATGGTTGACAAGATGAGATCTTAATGACCCTTAGACTGACTTACACGGTTACCATCCACACCATGACATGCTATTTTTAGGTAGTGGGTACTTTGACCCAAGAATAAACGTGACACAACCTAGATTGGGTTAACATTTAAATTGATGGGTTTGTTGCATAGTAAATTGATGGTTTTACTTGAGCTCTTACAAAGGCAACATCAGCAAAGTCCTTAACCATGTGGATTATTAGGTGTTTTTTTCATCTAGGCATCTTTGGTTTTATAACATAATGCAAGGTAGATAGTAATGGGAGAAGCAACATAAAATGCTTGTTAGAATTCATCTTTCCTAATTTATTATCAACATAGAAGGGATAAGAATCCCTTTATTTGTTTTTTGAAATGGGAATTTGTTGTGTTAAGTGTATACTATAAGAATGCCTTAATTGAATTTCACGAGCCAACTATACGAATCAGCTTGTGTGTGGATCTTCAGTACTTGTGGATCAATTTAATGTGTGTAGAAATTTGTTAGTGCTTTTATATAACCCATTCCATAGTTCCTAATCCTATGGTGTTACTGTTGGTACAACGATATAAATTGATATTTCCATTAAAGTGTGAGTGAGAACTTTGAAAGGAATGAGCACAATAAGTTTAAAGGGAATTTAGGATAACAAATTGCACAAGTCACAAAAATCAAAGTGTAAAAGCAAGCTTTTTCTTTTATTTAAGAAATCCACAACTTCTCTTGTCTCTTTGGGCCTACATGATCTCTCTCTCTCTCTCTCTCTCTCTCTCTCTCTCTCTCTCTCTCTCTCTCTCTCTCTCTTCTCTTCTCTTCTTCTTCTTCTTCTTCTTCTTCTTCTTCTTCTTGTTTCCCAAGACATAGTGGCCTACCTCAACAAAATCATCCTTCTCCATTTACAATTCATGGGAATTTTTTATGGATTTTTATAATTATGATATCTTTTAGGAAAATATATTTAACAAAGAGGTATTAACAAGATGGCATCCTTAATAAATAGGATGAAAGACTACATAACTTGTGTAGAAAAGTTTGATGACTTGAGCTAACAAGCAAAGGATATCGGGACCTTGGCTACCAACCAACATCTTGGATGACATTCTTTAACTTGAGTGAGGTGCACAAGGTGTTTGTGGAGTTCATCTTCATGATTTTTGATCTCCACGGCCAGCTTGAAACACTAAAACTCAAACTCTTTTGCAACAACCATAATCACTCTTGAAGCATGGTAGGGATCTCAAAGGAATATCTTAATTTTTTTGATGTGGGTTCTTTCCTTCTTTATAGCTACCCAATAGTATAACTTGATCATCTATAAGTGACATTCAAAATGAAATAAAGGATTAATACTTTTGTACGAGAAATAGATTTCTTCTAACCGATCCATATACCCCACACAATGTCTCAACTCTCAAGATAATCCATATATTTAATGACACCATTATCATCACCAATAAGTATCTCTTTCTAGTTCACTACATCATTACGTATTTCATTCCAATAAGTATCTCTTTCTAGTTCAATGCATCATTATGCATCATGCATAATGAGTGAATACATAAAATCCCCAATAAATATCATTCCAGTAAGTATATCTTTTTAGTTCAAAGCATCATTATGCATGTGCATAATTTAGTAAATGCATAAAAATCCCATAGGGGTATTTTTTAAGGAATTAGTGAATAGATGGAAGATCTCTTTATAGGGGCTACTATTGTATTTAAGGCTTGCGTTAGCTACTTACTTCAATATTCAAGGTTGAAGCACGAGATTTCTACTTCTTAGCAGCCTTGGAAGTTCCCTTGGATACTACCTTGGTCTTTGCTTGGAGTTGTGATGGCATTATAAGGTGGACTTTATGAATAAGTCCTCCTTTACAAGTTAAGGCTCGCTGAAGTGGATGTCAATCTCTAGGGTGATTGCCACAATATGTTAGGATAATGTTTGAATCCACACTTGAAGAAGTGCCTTCGTATGGAATGACATTGGGGTCGGGCACTAGATTTAGGGATAGAGTTGGGAACTTGGTGCAATAGCTCTATGAAGACACTAGAGAACATGGTACAAACCCTTATAATGGAAACATGGAATAGGTGGCAAGTGTGACATGTTATTAAAGTCTCACTTTTTGTTGCACTACACAGCTTTAAACAAGGAGGCATAGTCAATGGTTGCGGGTTGTTCTAGATATCCATATTCATCATATTACTCATGTGACTCTCATAGCTCTCATGTTATGGACTATCGGAGTCTGTTGGTGCAAAGTCATCGAGTACAGTTGTATTAATGTGGCCCAATGAGGAATAGATTAGCAAAGTCATCCACTGAGTACAGTTATATTGGTGTGGTCCGAGAAGGAATAGGTTATGGTGGTAATATACTGAAGGTGGGTATGGCATTGGTGACAGTCTATACATACCTCTCAGTAATGTTACATGTCACGTGTACTCTCTTTATATGGTACACTAGTGGGGATGCCTAGTGTGTCATTGTATTTAGCTCAATAGTGGGTGATTCTATTTGATTGTGAATATATTCTTGCATGGATTTAGGTTGTTATATTTATTCTTGTACCATACGTGTGAGAGTTGACTTGTTGAGTGATCCTAAGAAATTCAATATTCACATGAGTAGTTGGTTATGAGTGAGTCTAATTAATCGCTACCACATGTTAGTATTATTTTGTTGAGTGATTCCAATATAATTGTGACCTAACATTGGATTGTTTGAGTATATGAGTATGAGGATGATGATGATGGGCAAGAGATGTGAACAACTGCCTATGTATCTAGATTTTTTTTGTCTAAGTGCATGTGTGCACTTCACCATTTTAATTTATTATTGTTAGGTCAATTGTACATAGTTGTTGGGCAAAGGTTATATTATTTTAATACCTAAGACATTGGACAAAGGTTACTTTCATAAAAGAAAAGCCCAATTTTGGAAAAGCACTCTATTAATGGCTCCAAGCTCTATTTTTTATAATATGATTAAATATCGAGGTGTGGGAGAAGCAGCTACACGCGTCGAGGGGAGATTGCACCCAATCTTATGTTTTCTAATTATTATCGTATGTGTTTGTTTTATGCTTGGTGCAAGGTTTGATGTTCCGTTCATAGTATTTGAATTCTTCTATTTAATCGGTTAATATGGGCAAGACAAATCTCTATACACAAGATCCTTTGATAGTGGCATCATAACGCGATCAAATTCAAGGGAGAATTTGATCATGGTGGTTTGTAAAGAAAAGGTGAAAAATCAATTTTTAGTGGAAACACAAGATTTTGAGCAATTTGTGAAGCTTCAACAAATTAAAGTTTTCTTTTACGTGACGAGGCAAAAGCCTAGAGTACCTCAAAAAAAGGGAAATATATCAACCTCAAGGTTAAGTGCAAGGCTAAATTCTAAGGGACAACAAAGGCAAAGGCTTTCTATCCATTGGAAAAAACAACCTCTAGTGGTTATTACCCAAAAGCTAGAGAAAGGTGGATTTGCATGAGCCCAAAACCACCCTCTTCTTGAAAAGTAGTTTTCCCAAACTCTCAACTTCATCAAGATCAAGCTCCATGGACATAATCAACAAGTGGTGAAGGCTGGGAATCCAAGCTTAGAAGGGAAAGTAGCTACAAAATCATCTTCCTTCATGGATGATGGTGAAATCTTTCTTCCTCAAAGTTTGCGCGTAGTGGTTTTCACTTGTGGGTTTTGCCTAGATTTTAATCCATATAGGCTTAAAGCCTTAAAGGATTCAAGGCTTATTATTAAGCCTTAGTTAAAAGGCTTACAAATCCTTAACCAATAAAGGCTATTAAAACCTTATTCAAAGGCTTAGAAGGCATCACAACAAAAGGCCTCAAAATAGGTTCGATTTCTCTTAAAAAGGTTTTCACTTGTGGGTTTTGCCTAGATTTTAAGCCATACAGGCTTAAAGTCTTAAAGGATTCAAGGATTATTATCAAGCCTTAGTCAAAAGGCTTACAAATCCTTAACCAATAAAGTCTATTAAAACCTTATTCAAAGGCTTATAAGGCATCACAACAAAAGGCCTCAAAATAGGTTCGATTTCTCTTAAAAAGGTTATACAAACAATGTTATGAGGATGAATTCACGGAACATTTTATATATTCCCATGTTGTGTACCCAGGGGATTCACTCACAATAAAGGAGGACGTCACCTACATGCATGAACCTCAAGAAAAGTGTCTTCTACAACAAACTTTGGCGATCTAGGCAAGTCACTTAAACTTGCTTCTGAAAAAGCAAGTTTGATAGCGAAATAAATGTGAAGTACTAGGAAATCATCTCTGTTGTTATGGGCTACCACACCTCCAAGAGGGAACTCAACACATTCACCTAAAGGATGAGCAATCATGATCACAACTGTCATAGGCCACTTACCAATGCTTCGAACTTGAGTCCCTTGAGACCTCGAAGCTCACTTATTAAGCTCCACCTGCACGCTGCCACCGTAGAGTCGCTTGCACTGTCGCATAAGGCAATCACTCTCTCTCTCTCTCACTCTTCCACACAAGCATAGAAGAGGAAAAATGCTAGAATGCTCTCTCTCTCTCTCTCTCTCTCTCTCTCTCTCTCTCTCTCTCTCTCAACCCTTATTCACACTTGGATGCCTAAAATGTACTTACTAGGACTTAGGTGGCCAATATCTCATAATGTACAACTTTTACAATATCGTTTCTTGACACTTATTAATGTCCTCAATTGGAGGATCATGTTTGTTAATCCAAAACGGGATTAACATCCCCCCTTCCTAATGTAGGTTCTGTCCACAAAACCTGTTACCAAGGTCTAAAGACCTGGTCACCGAACTCATGTCGGTAGAAGTTCCTTCTGGATTGGAGCTTTTTAAGTGTGCATTGGAATGCTGAGTGTGATCTCCAAAATCCTGTATCCACCATGTCTTCGAAAGTGATATCCATGTAGCCTAGAAGACATCGCAGTCGGTAGTAGTAAAACATGATACCTCTGTCAGATGGCACTTGGTTCATGTCGAACTTTAGGTGTTCTGCTTCATATCCATCATAGGGCTCCTTTCGTTGGTCTTTCAGCACCACCACCAATTTTAAAAATCTGATGCTAGCCACAATTGTGGGGTCTGGAATTCTATGCCATGCCCTTATCCATGTAAGCATTTTTTCTCTTTAATCCTTAATGTTTGCAAATGTTGCTGGTAAGAAAATTGGGAAGTTGTAGCAAACATGTGAGTCGTGCCTTTTGGCTTCCTGAAATTCTAGCGGTGTCCATCTCCTTTTAACTGGCATGTATAGAGGATCTACTCGCAATGTTGGTGGTGCGCCCATATACACTTGGCTGTATTATGGAATTGCCAGGTACTCCTTCCGCCAGTGTGGTTGTATGCCAAAGTTTCTAGTCTAGGGTGCTCTTCATTGGTGACTATGGTGGTGTAGCCACCTCTTGTGTGCACAGGGTTTGCTTTCCTCCATCTTCGGAAATAGTAGCTAATCATGAATGCAACGATCCGTATCTCCAACAGATCAGCTAACTGAGGGTTTCCAGCTTTGTGTGTCTTGCCACATTCGCCCATAATGTACCATCTCCACCAATAGAAGTAGTTCTTCTAATTCAGGCATGGAGCGCGGAGAGGGTATGGCACATTGTGCTATTTTGTTGGAGTGATTTCCAGTAAGCTTCTGGCATGATTCGTCTTGTGGGATCAAATGGAATTATCTACATCATGAGGACTTTGAACATTAACTTTGGCTTCAAAAGAGGGTTGCCAGCACGAATGAAACCCTCATACTCTGTACCTCTTGAGAGTGCCATATGGTGACGATGGGTGAGGTGCCAGTATCTCCTCTCGGGGGCGAGAGTGTTAGTGGGAAAATCCATCTCTGGAGGATCGAAAGATGAGAAAATGCAATCAACTTGAGATGTGTTAGTAGGTGGCGTATTAGGATATGGATTAAGTAACTTACTAGCGACATTAGAATAGACTGGGTAAGTTAATTTTGAAAATGAAGAAGAGGATTCTTCTTGACCTTGACCTGTGCTAGGAGGTGGGTGGCTAGGCTTATGAGACTTAATAAATTCTTGTAAGTCTGGAATTTCTTCGGAATTGATAGTGGGATATTCTATGTGGGTAGCATCAAAATTGTATTATACATTTGTTAGCATGGCTTCTAAGTGTTTGTAGATATTCGAGTAGAGTTTTAGAATGCCAAAAGGATGATATAATGTGGACTCACATAAATTTAGATGCTGGTGAGTGTTATAGCCACCCATGACTAATAATCCATTGGTAACTATGTGCTACTACCTCATAGTTGGCAGGTGTCTCTAGAATTTCATCTGGGACAAACAGGTCTAATTTTTTGACACTATTGTCCAGAATTTTTGAATTTTGGACAAGGTGACACCAACTATGAAGGTCTTCTTGTTGCATCTTCTTGGGCCCGTCTGGCCGTTGCTTCTCTTTCCTGAGCTTTGGTAATCTATTGGAGCCTTTAGGCAGCTAGCCTCTGAGTGTCGTGTAGTTGTTGTGTAAGCTATGTCACTGCCTCTTGGTGTGCCAACTCTTTTCTTTGTGCTTCGGCCTGGCTTGCACTTATTGTTTCATTAAGTGCTCTAAGCTTTTTTGCATGGGCCTTATTTGCTTGTTCCCTTTCGTGTTGTAAATGGGTTGCCCTTTCCTCCTCTGCCTTTAGCTGTGCTGTTAGGATTTGGCCTTGCAAATCTTTTTCTTTGGCCCTGGCATTGGCTTGGAACTCCCTGTATTTGTTGTGCATGAAGTGTAGTGATTTCCTTGGTGTGGGTGACTTCTTTCCTTGGTGTGGGTGACTTCTTTCTGAAGCTGCTCCTTCGCTTGTTCTAATTTGGCATTGAGGTCCACATTGTCCTTGATTCTTTGTACTATTATTTGTCTTAAGACCATATTATTGCTACCTCATAGTTGGTGGATGCCTATGGAATTTCATCAGGGACAAACAGGTCTAATTTTTTGACACTATTGTCAGAATTTCTGAATTTTGGAGAACGTAACACCAACTACGAAGGTTTAGCACTATAGGATGTAGAGGGTTGAAAAAGATGTCTTGGGGATTTGTTAATACTAAGTCTCCCCTCAAAGTTCCCATTACTATGGTAGGATTAGTATCTCTTTTAGTATTTTGTTTAATTAAGGTTAGTTCTCCTAGGCCTATATCTTCAGATAGATTAATGTCATACTGAAGTAGAGAGAGTGTTAGTGTAGACAAAAACAAGGTAAGAGTTTGAGGAGGGGCCCGAGGAGTTATTGGCGGAACTGACCCAACTTGGAGGCGTGCTCAAGGAGGAGGCGGAGATCATCGCTAGGCTCTGGCCGCCGCTGACTTCTATCTTGTACCACCAATCGATGCTCTAACTCTTGTAGGCGGGAGTCTGTGTTGCTAAGGAGTTTTGAAATTGTTGTTTCTCTGACCATACTTGCAGCATCTAATTCTTTGAATCTTCTTGTTGCGTCTTCTTGAGCCCGTGCGCCTAGCCGTTGCTTCTCTTTCCTGAGGCTTGGTAATCTGTTAGAGCCTTTGGGCAGCTAGCCACCACTAAGTGTCGTGTAGTTGTTGTGTAAGCTGCGTCACTGCCTCTTGGTGTGCCAACTCTTTTCTTTGTGCTTTGGCTTGGCTTGCACTTATTGTTTCATTAAGTGCTCTAAGGTTTTTTGCATGGGCCCTGTTTGCTTGTTCCCTTTCGTGCTGTAAATGGGTTGCCCTTTCCTCCTCTGCCTTTAGCTGTGATGTTAGGATTTGGCCTTGCAAATCTTCTTCTTTGGCCCTGGCATTGGCTTGGAACTCCTGTATTTGTTGTGCATGAAGTGTAGTGATTTCCTTGGTGTGGGTGACTTCTTTCTGAAGCTACTCCTTCGCTTTTTCTAATTTGGCATTGAGGTCCACATTGTCCTTCATTCTTTGCACTATTGTTTGGCTTAGGACCATATTATGCTACCTCATAGTTGGTGGGCGTCTCTGGAATTTCATCAGGGACAAACAGGCCTAATTTTTTGACACTATTGTCAGAATTTCTTAATTTTGGAGAATGCGACACCAACTACGAAGGTTTAGCGCTACAGGATGTAGAGGGTAGAAAAAGATATCTTGGGGATTTGTTAATACTAAGTCTCCCCTCAAAATTTCCATTATTATGGTAGGATTAGCATCTCTTTTAGTATTTTGTTTAATTAAGGTTAGTTCTCCTAGGCCTATATCTTTAGATAGATTAATGTCATACTGAAGTAGAGAGAGTGTTAGTGTAGACAAAAACAAGGTAAGAGTTTGAGGAGAGGCCCGAGGAGTTATTGGCAGAGCTGACCCAACTTGGAGGCGCACTCAAGGAGGAGGCAAAGATCATCGCTAGGCTCCGCCGGCCGCTGACTTCTATCTTGTATTGCTAGCCGATGCTCTAACTCTTGTAGGCGGGAGTCTGTGTTGTTAAGGAGTTTTGAAATTGCTGTTTCTCTGACCATCTTTGCAGCATCTAATTCTTTGAATCTTCTTGTTGTGTCTTCTTGGGCCCGCCTGGCCGTTGCTTCTCTTTCCTGAGGTTTGGTAATCTGTTGGAGCCTTTGGGCAGCTAGCCACTGAGTGTCATGTAAGCTGCGTCACTGCCTCTTGGTGTGTCAACTCTTTTCTTTGTGCTTTGGCTTGGCTTGCACTTATTGTTTCATTAAGTGCTCTAAGCTTTTTTGCATGGGCCGTGTTTGCTTGTTCCCTTTCGTGCTGTAAATGGGTTTCCCTTTCCTCCTCTGCCTTTAGCTATGATGTTAGGATTTGGCCTTGCAAATCTTCTTCTTTGGCCCTGGCATTGGCTTGGAACTCCTGTATTTGTTGTGCATGAAGTGTAGTGATTTCCTTGGTGTGGGTGACTTCTTTCTGAAGCTGCTCGTTCGCTTGTTCTAATTTATCAACAGACCATATGGAAGAGGAGGTGGAAGATTTGGGGGAGGTAGAAGATTCAATCCTAGTGGAGCTTGTTTCTATTGCAATGGCCTGGGACATAGGTAGAATGACTACCCCATATTTTAGCGCCATCAGTAGGAACTGCAAGAAACAAGGCCAACAAGGGAGGCAAACACTGCAAGAAATAATGCAGTTGTGAACATGGTAAAAATAGACCATGGGGCAGGAAAGGAAAAGAAACTAGAAGCGATGGCAGTGACAAGATCACAAGGACTTCCGATAGGAAGGAATGCCGAACAAGAACATAGACAAAAGACAGAGTAGTAGGCAACACAGCAGATGGTCCCAAACCAAACTAGTGCAAAGTGTACAAGGAATGGTGAAGACCATACAAGAAGGCCGAAGCCTGGGAAATTTGGATAGGACAAAACTGAGAAAAAAGGAAGAAGAGATTGCAGCAGGAAAGAAGCCAGTTTGTAAGATGAGGGTGCAGCCGGAGGACGTACACTAAAGTGCCAAATGAGGACCAAGTATAACCCAGAGCCAAAAAAAAACTAGACAGAAGAAAGGGAACGACATCTAGAAGGAATCTAGACAGGAATACTGATGACAAGAGGAAGTCAGGAATAGGAAGGAGAAGAAAAAGAGAGAGAAGGAAGGATGTATGGAAGACAAGGCATGCCACAGCTGATGAGAGGAAAAAAACAACAAAAAATATGAGTTGTGGGAGGATCTCAACAAGATGAAATTAAATATCACTCTAGATCAAATGATAAACTTGTCTCCCAAAGTACAGACAAAAGCTGTTCTTGCTGCTACTACATGCCATAATACCAAATGAGAATTTGGCACAAATGTCTTTACAGGAACCGAAAAACCAAGCAACAGAATGTAGAAATGTGGAAATGGTGCACGATTGTGATACCTCTGTTCTTGAAGTGACAATCAAGATTAGAGGTGAGATAGTAACAAGAGTCATTCTGGATGGAATGTCAGGTGTGTAAACATAATATCAGATAGCCTGGCTAAAAGTCTAGGGATCACTGACATGCAGCCCACTCCATTCCATATTTGCATGGCTGACCAGAGAAGGGTCCCGACCAATAGGGATAATCAAGAGAGAATAGATAGAGGTGGCAAGATGCAGCTTCACTGCTGTGTACATTGTCCTCAAGGTGACTGAGATAGCAGGTGCATATACCACGCTCCTAGGAAGTGCTTGGATCCGGAGTGGAGAATAAAACATAAATGGGAGATGGACAAGATTAAAATCAGAAGAGGAAAAAATTGGGTATGTATCTCAGTGGAAGGAAAAGACAGGCTAAGCTTCAGAAACCAACCAATGGCTGAACTACATATAGAAGGGGTAGAAGATGATGAAGAAGAGCAGATCTTGAAGGAGAATCCAAAGATGCTTTCCCTGTTTGAAGTAGACATAGAAAGGAATTTGATTCAGTGATAACGGACCCCATGGATTCTTCAAGCTCTTCATATCTCTGTGGATCTAATAGCCAAAAAAATAAGAAATGCATGAATAGATGCGCAAAGAAATCTTATATAAAAAATAAGAATTCTCTTGTATTCTATAAATAGATATGAGGATGTGAAATGAATCAGATAGATGAAAAAGAACGAAGAATGGATGGAGATGTATGTATGTGGATGTGGACGTATGAATGTGGATGTGAAAATGGACGTATGGATATGGATGTGTATGTATGAATGTAGATGTGGATGTGGATGTATGAATGTGGATGTGGATGTATGGATGTGGATATATATCCTTCTCTTTTGTGCCTTGCCCTCTTCAATAAGTGCCCGAAGTGTCAGTATGTAGCAGTAGAACATGAAAGAGCTATGGTGGCACTAAAACATGAAGAAGTTGAGTTCAGGAAAAGAAATATCAGGGTGCAGGAAGATGAGCTTAAGGAGGTGAGTTTTGGGGGATGATCAGGAATCCAAAATAGTCAAGATTAGTGCTACATTGAATCAATACTTCAGAGGGAGTCTCCTTGAGCTACTGAATTCCTATAAGGATGTCTTTGCTTGGAACTATTCTGACATGAAAGGGATTGACCCTAGTCTCTATCAACACAAAATTAAATTAAAGGAAGATACAATCCCCCCATAAGATAGAGAAGATACAGGATGAACCCAAACTACGCCCAGCAGGTAAAGGAAGAGATTGACAAATTACTGAAAGTAGGGTTCACTCATCCTGTGGATTAGGTAGAATGGCTATGGTTCGCTGATGGCCATTGTTTCAAAAAAGAATGGGAAGCTTAGGGTGTGCATTGATTATCGCAAAGCTGAATGCATTGATTATCGCAAGCTGAATGCTTCCACTATATCCAACCCATTCCCATTACCTTTCATTGATTCCTTGCTGGATGCAGTAGTAGGACATGAAACATATTCTTTTCTGGATAGATTTAGTGGGTACAATCAGGTACGAATGGCCCAAGAAGATAAGGAAAAGACAACCTTTGTAACTAAATGGGGGGGCATTTTCTTCCAATGTGATAACATTCGGGCTGAAAAATGCCCCTACCACATTCCAGAGAATGGTTCACGAAATATTTTATGAATACGTGACCACTTTCATGAGGAGGGTGTTTGTAGATGATTTCAGAGTGTTTAGAAAGAAGGAAGAACACATTACACACTCACAATGTGTCTGGGAAAAGTGCAGGAGGGCTAGACTGAGCCTAAATCTAGCCAAATGTGCCTTTTCTATAACCAGTGGATCTCTCTTGGGCCACATAGTGTTTGCAGGAGGGCTAGACTGAGCCTAAATCTAGCCAAATGTGCCTTTTCTATAACCAGTGGATCTCTCTTGGGCCACATAGTGTTTGCAGAAGATAGAGTCTCAGGATAGCAATGGCTGAAAGGCTTTCTTTGAAAGATTTAGAGATGCACAAGATTGAATAGCTCCTAAAACTTGATGAAAGAAGACTGCACAGCACCATGAAAACAAAGATTATACAGAAGAGAAGAAAGCTACAGGTAGATAGGAACACAAGGTTTAGGATATTTGATGAAGGAGATGCAATACTGCTATTTACATTAAGAATGGGACCCCACTAAGGAAAATTGAAAATGAGATAGATGGGCCCATGTAGAATCGTCAAGAAGCTAGGGACAGGAACTTTTGAACTGGCAAGTCTAGATGTGAAAAATTGAGGAAGCTAGTAAATGGATATAGTAGGCTGAAGCCCTACTATGGAAAGATGCCAGATGAAGGGAGAAAGTGTCCAAAAATGAATCAAGATCTTTATCCAGAAGTGATTGGTGAACCAGAAGCTATGTCCAGCCAAGATCAGGAAGAAGGAAATGATTTCGGAGATGTTAAAAATGCTAAAGAGAACCCAAAATCAAATTCACCATGTGTAAATATGATAATGGTGTGTACAAATGTTGAGGAGATGGGTGGTAGTAGCTTTGGCAGAAAGGGGAAAGTCAAGGTTTCAACCACAAAAACGGGAGCATGGACGTGTAAAGGATATTAATGATCTCGTAAAGAGCGTAGAAGGGATTGATGATCAAAAAATGAGGGAGATATGGGGCAATCATGGAAAGATGACACAATTATGGCCGGCTTTGGGAAGAGTGCACCTCACAGCAATGGTTGAATCCCTCTCCATTGAATGCCTAGTTTCCAAATCTACTTTCAAAAAGTTATCCCGTGCCGTTGACACTCTTCCTGATCTCAACTTTCTTCTTGCTAAACCTTGCTCACTTCCATGCCTTCTCCCAAGACATCACAGTGTTTGTGAAGAAGAAGATATGGTGCTGGAGTTCAAGCCCCTATTGTCCACAATATACAAAGAGGTGGACAAGCACGCATAATGGCTAGATAGGATGGGCCTCAAAGAGTTCACAGAGCTGTGATGGGAGGAGCTCTAGCAAAACTACAAAGTGGCAGAGTAGCTAGAGGAGCTGCAAAAGACCAACATAATCACACTTCCATCGGAAGAAAAGAGGGCTTTTGATCCCCTTTATGTGACAGTACGGTATTCAAGCTTCTTGTGGAAGGTGAGGCGAGGTCAAGGTAGCAAACAAGGATGACCTCGTGAAGGAGTTTGGTCCCCTTGAAGGAAGAGAAAAAGAGTTCAAAATCATAGGGATGCCTAATGAGGACAGGCAAAAGCGTATGCGCTTTGTGGTGGAGATGATCAATCTCACCCACAAGCCATACTGCATGTCAAGAAAGGCATATGGACTAGTTAAAGCAGCAGAAGCAGGAACAAAGGTGGCCCAGGTAGAAGTCTTATACAACGACACAATGGACTAGATTGGAATGGTCAACTGCCCAAATACTAAGATGAAGATCAGCCCCTGCATAACCGCACTGTTTAAAGCATAGGCAGGATCTGGACAAGAATAAAAGAGCGACAGAGAGGAAGTAGGCCAAAAGAAGGGCGGGGAAAACAAGGATGGAGATACTGCAAAGCCCCAAGAAGAGGGGTTCTTAGGACAGACGCCATCCAGAAGGAAGAGGGCATTTGAGTCTGGTGAAAAGAAGAAGGGAAAGACAACAATAAAAGAAAAAAGAGATCTAAAAGAGGACTTTTCCGGAATCGGGAAGTCCATCCTCTTGCAAAGGCTCAAGGAGCAGCAGCAGCAGCTGCCTGCTGTGTGGGAGGGACTCTTAGCACAATGCCTATAGATATAGCATGAGAGCACCGCCCAAGAACCTCAATAAGAATAGAAGGACATCATGGTGTCAGGGCCCATGCACCTTGAGCAAACATAGTCAGAGCCCTCTAAACCTAGTCCTTCCGTCTTTTTGGAAAGCATTAATGCAGAGTGGGTATAGGGGAGCGTAAATTATCTACATAGGTGCATGATGAATGGGGCCAAAGAAATAACTATGCTGCAGAATGAAGTCAGGCAGAAGGAAGCTACCATTCAAGTATGAGAAGTCAATAGGCACCACTCTGGGAGGAGCTAAGAAGAAGAAGGATAGAAGTGGCCCGGATGGAGGAAACAGAAAAGCAATTAGCAAAACTCCAAAGGGAAGATGAAGAAACAAAGCAAGAGATGGTTGTACTAAGGGAAGCTCTGGTCCATCCAGACATAACAAACAAATAGGAGGCCACAAGACGAAGTGAACATGGTTACCAAAAGCCAAGCTAGGGCCGAAGGATAGGTGAATATGATTAGAGAAGAACACTTAAGGATCATAAGAGAAGTCTAGGCCAGAGTAGACAAGGATAAGGTGGAGTTGGTCAAGGCAGAAGCCCGACTGGCTGTACTGGACACGTAAGACTTTCTGGAGGTCTATGAGCTGGAGGCAAACAAGATGGAGCAATGGGAGAATCACGCTTTAGAAGACGTAAAGGACGTGTGGGAGGAGTATTTAAGGAAGTTGACAGTGTCCATGCAAGCCCCCACACCTACTTGCAAGCAAATAGCTCCCTTCCAAACTCAAGACAAGAATCCAGATGGGGAATCCGGATGGGGAATCCGGAAAGCCTAACACTACAGAACCAACAAGGATACAACTGGTGGGAGCCGCGGGGGCTGCCGGAGGTAGCTAGAAGGACTTGGAATTAGGATGCAATGGGGGAGAGACTAGTACAGAAAAGGAGCTGCAAAAAAAGATCGAGAAGCTAGAAGAAAAGGTAGAAAGCTAGAAAAAACACTTCATGCTATTGAAAGAAAGTGGCAAGAAACCGGCTGAGCACTCCGGAAGGGAAGGAACTAGTAATCTACAAAGGAACATCAATGGACATAATCCTTCTGCGAGAGCATGCTTTGGGAGAAACTAAAAGACTAGAAGAAAGGGTGAATGATAAAGCTACCCTAATGGCCCTAGATCGAGGAGTACAAAGGGCTAGTGAAAGAGTACAAAGAACAGAAAAGAAAAGACAGGGAATCGATCAAAGGAGGTAGGAACAACATGAACTAGAGTCACAAGAGAAAAAGATGGCAAGATGACGGTTAATGAGCTGAATGTTGCTCTGACGGTTAATGAGCTGAATGTTGCTCTGACGACAATGCATGCCAATCTAAAAAAGAGACAGGAATAGATAAATGCATGAGAAAATCTCATGCAGTGGAAATGCAAAGCAAAGAAAGAATGATAGAAGACTTCCACACATGGGAAAAAAGAGAGAAGGTAGAGAAGGAAGAATTGTAGTGCACAAGTTCTGGGAAGAGAAGAAGCAAGGAGGCTCGGGGCTCTGCAAGGAGACAACCCTCAAGCACATGAGGAGTTTGATCCAGGCTGTTAAGCAAGAAGGAGAAGTGCAACCATCCAACTAGAATGATATTGCAAGTTTTATGAACCAATTGGACAAGAGGCTGGGGAACTAAGAGAAGAGCATCTCACAAGATGGGGAGTTAGCACACAAGAGAAGCCCCTCATGTGGGCTGTTCGGGGAAGTGGTAGCATCTTATGACTCGTGAACCCAGGTGAGGAGGCCCATTGCTCATGCACCGAGCAAGACTGCTAGTGCCCCTCACCACCAACAGAGTCTCTGGTAGAAAGAGAAAGAGCAAGACACAGTTTGGAACCAATTGGTAGACCACCATATGGATGGAAGTGGAGTCAAGGGGGAAGAAGGAGGCCAAGAGAGCTTGAGCAGACAGTATATTCGAGAATGCTACCATTCTCCTAGAGCTAACAAAGCCCCATGCTTTTGTTGCGGGGATGGCCATCGATGCAATATGGAGAGGTCCAAGGGAAGAAGTACCCCTACGCCAAGCCCATCGAAGTGCTATTCCTGAGCTGATGAAAGGACAGGGGTTGGCCATGTAGGAGTGAGCAATAGGAGGAGGGCTTACGAGCCTAGGTATGCCCAAGATAAGCCAATTATATTCGTCTCTAGGGGCTTTGCTATAGAAGGACTGAAAGAAGGGTGCTAGAATAGGCCTTAGGAATAAGATCCGGATTTTGGAAATGAAGTTTTGATTTTAAAAGTATGGAAATGGCTAGAGGCCAAACAAGAAATTATGTGGTTTGTTGCTAGCGCAACATCCACTGTGATCACCAGGTGTTGGTGGTAGCCACCCAGCAGTGAACTGCCCGCCAAGCATATCCGTTGGGCAAAAACTCTGGATCTTTTCTTGTAACAACCTTGTAATTGATTCTTGCCAAATGGGTAGTACCCAAGTGAATGCAAAAGAAAAGGAGAGTAGAGAGTGAGGGTGTGTGGCATTATATGGGCTAAGCCTTACTCAGTAATACAGAGGAATTGTTGGCATGTCATTTTCATATGTAGTTCTGTGCAAACCTGTTTGGGTCTTGACTCTCAAGTTGTTTCATCACTCTCTCTGTTTTGAGCATGTCTTTTAACTTGTATTGTGTCCACAGTCAATCCTATATGGAAGTGACTCCCTTCTAGAGACAGGATTAGGAGCCATGTTAAGACTCTCTCTAGATGCAGGAACTAACTGTGACCCTATTACAACTAACTCCCTTAACCTAGGGAAATCATTGGTGCAACGCGTTAGCATCATTGGCTTATCTTGTTGGGCACAATAGTATTAATAGTGTCTCCTCCTGAGCCGACTAGGTGGTCTAGAACCATGCAAGTGCCGGGTCTCGCGGACAATTTATTTTGAGGCAAATCTTGCCAATACTTGTAAGATTCCTCCCTCCGGCTTTTGAGGTGTGCAGGTGTAAGAACCTCCCCTTCTAATCTTATAATTATTCCCCTCTCTGAAATAAAAGAAAGATCCTGTTTTGGCCTAGAGAGAGAAAATATCTAGAGAGAGGTAATTCAAAATATAGATATATTTGGATATAAAAATCCTCCTAGAGTCTAAAATGGTTTCCCCTGAAACAGATATTCAAAAAAAAATTTCCAATGTACAATTGGAATAAATTGAAATCAGGTAAAAAGTACCTTAGCCTAAGAGTCCAGATTTTTAAAAAATTTTGAATTAAGGTTCCTATCGACCAATTAGATTAATCCAAATTTAGGGAGAAGATAAATGGAAGAATAAAAGAAAATCCCCCAAAAATGAGTAAATGCTCACATAAGATGAAGAGTTGACTAAGGACAAGGTTGTTAGTTAAAAAAGAAGAGGTATTTAGAAGAAATGATGCATTTTTGACACCTCAGTGTGGGGAATTCCCCTCATGAAGGAGGCACCTATTTCACATGTGTGGTTGAGTTTTAAACTCATAAATAATGAGACATTTTCATCTCTCCTCTCTCCTGCTTCAACTAGATCCAAAAAGTAAGCTAAACTGACGTAAAACTGGTAAAAAATTGACCAAACTGATCTGAAAAATTCTAGAATCAGTTTGCTTGGTTAGAGGCTCACTTTTTCCTATAAATGAAGTCTCCCCCTTTGTAAATGGTTAATAGTGTTTTATGAACTGTTACTCTACTCCTCCCCAGAGCTAAAAACAGTGAATTCATTGATAATTCATTTGTTTTTGACCATTTCCTCTTAAAAAGAATTGGTGGCCACTCTTGTTACAACAAGAGTACATCCCTCAAACCATCAAGCCAAAGGAAAGCTCACAAAACTCCTAGTAAGTTAGAAATTCTACTTTTTCTTATTCTATTTTATGGTTTTCTGATTTTTGCTTTCTTTAAAATGAAAATGGATGTTATGCCTTGCTGGAAAGGCTTTTCCCCTTCTCTTCATTATTGAATTCAGCCTTTCTTTATCCTAGATGTGAAATCAAATTGATGGAATTAAACTTTTCATAGTGTTTACTCTTAATAAAGTGGAAATTGATTAGATTAGAATGATTTAAATCATCTTGGATAATTTCTAGTAAATTTTAGAGTGGAAAATTTGAAAAATGGTCAGCCATATGAAGGAGGTTATGGCAAAATTTTCTTAAATTTGGTGAAGTAAGTTTTATCTTTTTATTATTCAAAAAGAGTAATCCCCACCGCTTGAATAGATGAGATGTGATGTTATGTGAATCAGGATGTAAATGAATGATATAGGATGTGAATGAATGATATAGGATGTGAATGAATGTGTTAGCATGTGAATCGGGATGTGAATGAATGATATAGGATGTGAATGAATGTGAATGAATGTGATAGCATGTGAATCGAGATGTGAATGAATGTGATAGCATATGAATCGGGATGTGAATGAATGATAAGGGATGTGATGTGATGTGAATCAGATAAATGTGAATGAATAGATGAGATGTGATGTCATGGGAATCAGGATGTAAATGAATGATATAGGATGTGAATGAATGTGTTAGCATGTGAATTGGGATGTGAATGAATGTGATAGCATGTGAATTGGGATGTGAATGAATGTGATGTCTTGTGAATCAGGATGTAAATGAATGATATAGGATGTGAATGAATGTGTTAGCATGTAAATGGGATGTGAATGAATGATATAGGATGTGAATGAATGTGTTAGCATGTGAATCAAGATGTGAACAAATGATATAGGATGTGAACGAATGTGATAGCATGTGAATCTGGATGTGAATGAATGATAAGGGATGTGAATGGATGTGATGTGATGTGAATCGAGATGTGAATGAACGATAAGGGACGTGAATGAATGTGTTAGCATGTGAATCGGGATGTGAATGAATGAGATGTGATGTGAAATGGATGTGATAAGATGCGATGTAAACCAGATAGATGTTAATGTATGTGAAGTGATGAGATGTATGGGTAGATGCAAGTGGATGAGATCTGATGAGGATAAATGAGGAAATAAGTGATGAGATAGAAAAAGATGTGATTGGATGAGAATAGGAATACTTATGAAATGAATGTGGATTGATGTGTGGATAATGTGGGTTGATGTGTGGATAATGTGGATTGATTTGGATGGATGTATGGATGATGTGGATTGATGTGTGGGTAATGTGGATTGACGTGAATGGATGTATGGATGATGTGGGTTGATGTGTGGATAATGTGGATCGACGTGAATGGATGTATGGATGATGTGGATTGATGTGTGGATAATGTGGATTGATGTGAATGGATGATGTGGATTGATGTGTGGATAATGTGGATTGATGTGGATGGATGTATGGATGATGTGGATTGACGTGTGGATTGATGTGGATGGATGTATGGAAGATGTGGATGAATGTGTGGATAATGTGGATTGATGTGGATGGATATATGGATGATGTGGATTGATGTGGATGATGTGGATGGATGTATGGATGATGTGGATTGATGTGTAGGTGATGCGATTGGATGTGATTTGATGTGGGAATGATGTGATGTGATAGGGATCGATGAAGAAAAAAAATTGTGGGAAGATGAAAAAAGATGGGGACTAATGTGAAAAGATGTGGAGTGATGAGAAAAGATGGGAATATTGTTGGAACTGTATTTGTATGTGAAATCTGTTTTTAAATGAATGTTTTATGTCAAGAATGCTAGGGAAGCATTTTGACCGTCTTGTGAATGAGGTCGTGGAGACCTATCTGTTAAAGTTGCAATTGCTGACAGAGAGTCAACGGAGGACATCTCGCGTAGCAAGGTCGGCCGAGGTCTTGACCAGCCTCGGTTTGATTTAAATGGTGAGCTTCTGGTACAGTGGATGAGGGACCAAGGAAGCGGCCTACGAGTGAAGCGCTAGGTGATCTGCAAAGGATCCTAGAGGGTGCTGACCATACGGTGCTCGGGCTCTAGGTCACCGAAGATACCCACACATACATCGGGGAAGATATTGGAACAAGGAGTAAGAGTTGTTTTCTGAATTCGGACATGGATCTAGTTGATTGACCTTGCTGATCCTCAACGGATGAGTCCATGGCTCTTTTACATGGATCTATTGGTTGATCTTGCTGATCTTCAACGAAGACTCCATTTTTGTTAAAGTGAATACTTGCCGGTTACTATATGAGCTAGGAATTATCGAAAAGGCCCCTGAGTGGATAGGGGGTGAGCGTTCTGGTTGCCAATGATGCCATAGGTACATTGATGAAGGAATGTTTGGAAATAAGGATTCAATTGGATAGTTAGAGGATTATGATCAGTGACATTATGGTTTCATTAAATGATTGTTTTAAAGACTGTTGAATCTGTGAAAAAGGCAATTTCATATTGGGTGTGTAAGTGGTGTGACTAGTTTTAAGTTTGCATGAATATCCGGCTACTAGAGGGCTTGGGAGCTCTTTTCCCTGGTACTCGGGAACCTAACCAAATTCTTAACTGGATCCCATCACTACAGTGGTTGGGCGGTTGGCTAACCCATGGGACTGGATGCTGAACTGATGGATCCCTGAATTGAGACTCAATTCTGTTCTAGCTCGATAGATGAAGTAAATCCCGGACAAAAATTGTTCTATGGAAAAGAATCAACGGCTATGCCTCTCAATGAGGAAAAAAGCGTTCGTCTCTATGATCCAAGTACAATCTTTTCCTTGATCTGACTATGGGACTTACGGGTTCGGTCAGATCAGTTCAGTTAGTTAAGGCTTTTGACTACGTTAGAGAAAAGTTATCCTAGAGGAATCGCCCATGCTTTCTGGGCAAGGGAAGTTTTGTCAGGTTTGGTTTTGGAAGAACGGATAGATTAGTCTCTTGTGTCCAGATATCCGTGGGGAAGGCCCCAAGTGTGGGACTTGGCCTCGCGTAAGAAGTGCTACTTCCGCTGCTAGCACCCCTGAATTCGTTGCGCGGTGGGGTTAGGGACCTCACAATACTATTCTCCAATCTGTCTTTGCTACCTTTCATATCAAAAAAATGCAAGCCATCGAATGGAAGCAAGATCTCACTAGCTAGCTTCTAGCATTTGGAAACACAGGGAAGGTGCTATAAGGGGCACCTTCATCACTATCATCTTCCACAACATTTGCAACAATCCCCACGTCTCAATATTCTTCATGTTGTTTTGTCACGTATAGGTGAATGTCACCTGTTTACATTGCTTCATGAGTGTATATGTCAAAGAACCACTTGAGACATTATTCATCGTCCCACCATGTCATACCTGTTTGTTATCTTTAAGTGTGGAGGATTGTATTTTGGCTTATTTACAAGTTGAGAACTCTCTAAGAAAAAGATCTTGTTTGATGGCTCCATGCCTACAAAATAATTTTAAAAATTAAATAATAATAAGATGTAAAGACCATGAATAGTGAACACTTGATTAAAAAGAGACCATGAATAGTGAACACTTGATTAAAAAGAGATAAACCTTATGAAAATAGAACATGTATAAACCTTATGAAAATAGAACATGTATACACTTAAACATTATGTGTAGTTGTCATCAAGAGCAAGAATCATGGTATAACCAAGTCTAAGAGAAGAATCATGACCATGTACAGAAGTGAAGGTTATATGTTTGAAATTCAAAGAAAATAACAAAGTTGGAGACTTGATTGCTGTATATGTGTGTTGATGAAATTACTATGGAGGCTCAAACTTGAGGAGAAGTGGCATGGGACTCAAACTTAATTTTGAACATGTATAGAAGTGTAGGCTATGTGAGTTGAAGAGAAGAACAAATTTGGAGCTTGATTGGTCTATATGTGTGGATGAAATGGTTATGGAGTCTCAAGATTGAGTTTGAGCCCTTTTAAGGCTATTTGAGATGTTGGTTCTCATGGTTGAGATGGTGGGGAAGTGATAGAAGGCTCAAACATAAGTTTGAGCTTACATGACTACGTATGGTAGTGCAGGCTATGTGTTTGATGAAAAATAGGAGATTCATTTGCTCTATATTTGTGTTGATGGTTCAACTATGGGTCTTAGTCTCTTTAGGGCTATTTGAATTGTTGGTGCTAGAGGGTAAGTGGTATGGGGTTCAAACTCAAGTTTAAGTCTGCGCGATTGTGTGTGGAAGTGTAGGCTATGTTCTATGAAGATGAGAACAAATTTGGAGTTTGAAATGGCTATGGAGACTTAAACTTGAATTTGAGGCCCTATTATCACAGATGTTGGTGCTGATGGTGGTTGTTGAGATAGAGAAAAAGTGGCACGAGGCTCAAACTCAAGTTTGAGCCTACATGGATATGTATGGGAGTATAGGCTATGCATCTTGAAGATGAAAAAAAAAAAGTTGAAGACTTGATTGGTCTATATATATGTGCATGCCTATGGAGGCTCAAACTCAAGTTTGAGATTGCATGATTGTTCATGGAAGTGTAGGCTATGTGTCTCAAAGACAAAAACAAAGATGGAAACTTGATTGGTGTAGAGTAAGAGAATGACATGGCTATGGAGGCTCAAACTTAAGTTCAAGTCTATGTAGGGCTCCTTGAGTTGTTGGTGGTGCTCATGGTTGAGATAGAGGTAAAGTAGCATGAGGCTTGATCTTAGGTTTGAGCCCACATGACCATGTATGGTATTGTAGAATCTGTCTTAAAGATATCCACAAAGTTGAAGACTTGATTGGTCTATATATATGTGCATGAAATGGCTATGGGGGCTCAAACTTGAGTTCGAGCTTCTATAGGGCTACTATGAGTTGTGTGTTCTCATATGTGGTTGAGATAGAGGGAAAGTTGCAAAAGGCTTAAATTTAGATTTGTGCACACATGACCATGTATGGTAGTGTAGAATATGTGTTTTAAAGATGAAACCAAAGTTGGATACTTGAATGGTCTATATGTATGATCATGAAATGACTATGGAGGCTCAAACCTAAGTTTGAGCTTCTATAAGGTTATTTTAGTTGTTGGCCCAAATGGTTGAGACAAAAGACTAGTCACACAAGACTCAAACTCAAGTTTGAGTTTGTGAAAGCTAGGCTATGAGTTTTAAAATGAATTTGAAGCTAGAGTTTTGATTAGTCTCTATGTCTAAGCACAAAATGACTATGGAGGCTCAAACACTGAAGTTTGAGCCTCTGGGCTTTCTAAGTTGTTGGTGCTCATGGTGGGATTTTTAAGTTGTTTTGGTGTTCATGGTTGAAATGGAGGAAAAGTGGCATGAGGCTTAGACTCAAGTTTGTTCCCTTCATGACTATGTATGGTAGGATAGGCTATATGTCTTAAAGACGAAAACAAAGTTAGAAACTGGATTGGTCTACATATATGGAAGTGAGATGGTTATGGAGGCTCAAACTTGAGTTTGAGTTTATATAGGGTTATTAGAGTTGTTGGTACAAGTTCTTGGAACCATGTTTTTTGAGGCTCAAACTAAAGTTTAAACTCTATAAGTCTATTAATTCTATGTAGACCATGTCTCTTCAGTATACATGCCTCCTCTCAATTGGTTGAGGTAATGGACAAGTGCCATGAGGTTGAAACTCAAGTTAGAGCATGTATTATTGTGTTTGCATGTAAAAACTACATATCTTGAAGTTCAAAATGAAGTTTTTGAGTTGCATACTCTAATTGTAGGCTTATAATTAGCATGTAGCTTGTCAAGCCCCACAACCTTCTTTACACTACTGTAGCATAAAGCATTAACAAATAAAAATCTCAAACTAGGTAAGCAATATTGTTTGTATGCTTTCATTGCTTCTTCATTACAATGTTTCCTCTATGAGAAAGGGAGATGAAAGGAATGGAATATATGAGAGATTTTTGCCATGTTTCATGAACATGGTAGCCATATCTTGTATAAAATTGCACAAAAAATAGATTAAGTAGAGGTTGTTTTTTATAACAATAACTTACTTTGAAGAAAAACGTAGGTGCGAGAAACTACTATAAGATTCCTCCCCAGCCCTCAAGATATCCAGTATCTTTCCCTCCTGTAATCAATCCCCTCTTTAGAATAATAAAAGATCTTGTTTCTACCTATTTTGGCTTAGAGAGAGAAAATATTCTAGAGAGAGATTATTCAATTTTTAGATATTTTTGGATGGAAAAATATCTCTTCTTATTAAAATAAATTCCCCCGAAACAAAAGTTCAAAAAGAATCTCAGGAGGTGCATTAGAAATAAATTATAATCTGTTCAAAAGGCCTTAGCTAAGGGTCCAAATTTTCTGAAAATTTTAGATTAAGGTTCCTATAGACCAATAAGTTTAATCCAAATGTAGGGAGGAGATAAATTGAAAAATAAAAGAAAACCCCCCCAAAAATGAGTTAATGTTCACATAAGATGAAGAGTGGACTAAGGACCAAGGAAAATAGTTAAAAAATTGATTTTTGACACCTCAGGATAGGGATTCCCCCTCATGAAGTAAGTGCCTTTTTCTCATCATTGCTTTTCAATTTTAAATCAATAAAATTAGATATTTCATCTCTCCTCTCTCCTAATTCAAAACTGGATCCAAAAAGTGAACTAAGCTGACCCAAAAATGGTCAAAAATTGACCAAAATGATCTGGAAAATTATAGAATCAGTTTGTTTGGTTAGAGGCTCATTTTTTCCTTTAAATGAAGCCTCTCCCTTTGTAGAAGCTTAATAGTGTTTTATGCACTGTTACTCTACTCTTTCCCAGAGCCAAAAACATTGAATTCATTGATAATTCACTTGTTTTTTACTATTTTCTCTACAAAGAATTGGTGGCCACTTTTGATCCAAGCAAGAGTAGAACCCTCAATCCCTCAAGCCAAAGGATAGCTCACAAAACTCCATGTAAGTTAGAAATTCTACTTTTTTCTAATTCTATTCTATGATTTTATGATTTCTTGCTTCTTTTAAATTGAAATTGGATGTTATGCCTTGATGGAAAGGCTTCCCCCTTCTCTTCATTGAATTCAGCCCTTCTTTATCCAAGATGTGCAATCAATTAAACTTTTTGTTTTACTCTTTAAAAAAATGAGAATTGATTAGATTAGAGTGCTAAATTAAACTTGGGGTAAATTCTAAGTAATTTAGAATGTAAAAATTGAAAATGGTTAGCCATACAAAGGAGGTTATGGCAAAATTTTCTTAAACTTTGTGGAAATAAGTTTTATCTTATGTTATTCAAAAAGAGTAATCCCCTCCGTTTGCGTATTCTAAAAGTGTTATTTTCATTCTATGCATAGAAAGATGCATATTGGATTTTTTAATTATAAAAGCGTTATTTTCATTAGAATTAATTTCTATGCATAGAAAGATGCATATTGAAAATATTAAAAGTGTTACTTTCATCAATATTGATTTTTATGCATAAAGTGATGCATAAAAGATTTTTTTTAAAATTATAAAATTGTTACTTTTGCCAATATTTATTTTTATGCATAAAGTGATGCATAAAAGAGTTTTTATTATTATAAAAGTGTGATTTTCATTAGATTTAAATTCTATGCATAGAAAGATGCATATTGGATATTTTTTTATTATAAAAGTGTGATTTTCATTAGATTTAAATTCTATGCATAGAAAGATGCATATTGGATATTTTATTATTATAAAAGTGTGATTTTCATTAGATTTAAATTCTATGCATAGAAAGATGCATATTGGATATTTTTTTATTATAAAAGTGTGATTTTCATTAGATTTAAATTCTATGCATAGAAAGATGCATATTGGATATTTTTTTATTATAAAAGTGTGATTTTCATTAGATTTAAATTCTATGTATAGAAAGATGCATATTGGATATTTTTTATTATAAAAGAGTGATTTTCATTAGATTTAAATTCTATGCATGGAAAGATGCATATTGGATATTTTTTTCTTATAAAAGTGTGATTTTCATTAGATTTAAATTCTATGCATGGAAAGATGAATATTGGATATTTTTTTCTTATAAAAGTGTGATTTTCATTAGATTTAAATTCTATGCATAGAAAGATGCATATTGGATTATTTTTTATTATAAAAGATTTATTTTCATTAGATTTAAGTTCTATGGATAGAAAGATGCATATTGGATATTTTTATTATTATTATAAAAGTGTGATTTTCATTAGATTTAAATTCTATGCATAGAAAGATGCATATTGGATATTTTTTTATTATAAAAGTGTGATTTTCATTAGATTTGAATTCTATGCATAAATAGATGCATAAAAGGATTTTTTTAATAAAAGTGTTATTTCCATTGAAGTTGGATTTTATGCATGAAAAGAGCCATAAAGAATTTTTATATCAAAACTAAAGTTCTCTTGATTCTATGTTTAATTTCCATGAATAATCGAGAAAATTCTATCATTTCATATTCACTTGGATGGTAATGAGAAAATTCAAAAAATCTATCGAAGTCAGAAATTTAGATGAATTGATTAATTTATTCCTCATAGGAATTCATGGATTAGTTAAAAATCAGTTAAGTGAATATTCAATAATTCAATAAAATAATGATTGAAATATCACCCCCTTTCAGGGAGAACCTTACCAGACTCGAACCCAGAATCAGATTTTGACCAAGACCAAACTCCTTCGTCAGTTTCAAGGAAAGACAATGTGACCAATTCAGGAAAATACACTCAAATAACCCACTGAATCTGAAACTAAGTTGAGACCCTTTGATTTTGATATGAGGATCAAGGTTACAGAATTTGAGAAATTCTTTTTGGAATTCAGACTTGCGATCAAGAAGTCTTGGGATACGGATTTAAGATATACTCATTATATTCAAAGAAAATAAAAACTGAAAACTTGCATAGAAACCCTGTTTTCTTAAAGGACTGTCTTACACCAGAATACTGGAGGGAGCACTTACACCAAAATACTGGAGGGAGCATTTGGTATATGTGTTTTTCTAAGGGAAGTTCGGTTGCAATAGCTGCTAGCAGGGAGTCTTCAAAGAATAGCTCATACGGCAAAGCCTTGACCAGCCTTGGTAAGGTTAAAATGGTGCGCTTCCGGTACGATGGACGAGGGCCGACGAAGCGGTCCCTTAAGTGAAGTGCCAGGATACCTAAGGAGGATCCTGGAGGGTTCTGACCAGGCGATGCGCACGGGCTCGCGGTGCCGAGGACACCCATGCGTATGTCGTGGAAGATATTGTATGATGGATCAATGTTTATTGTAATTTGTTAACTGGATCTCGTTGTGCTGACCAGCTAGTCTCAACGGAGAGTCAAGAGAGTGATACTGTTTTTTGTGAGAAACAAGGATTGGATGGAAATTTTGAGCTATGACATTTGTAACCAATAATTGTTTGTCAATGGATTGTTTTATAAATTAAAGTTTAAAGAGGAGTATGTGCGTATCTGTATTCTAAAGCAAAAGTTAAGAAAGGCATTCAATTATGGGTGGGTGAGTACTTGTCTGGTTCTACTAATTCCAGTGGTTGGGCGGTGGCTAACGCATGGGCCGGATGGGGTTAGGCTGGAATCAATAGAGTTTTAATAATAAAATTGATTAATAGGAATACGCTTAGAACTAGAGTAGTTAAATAAAAACCTGAAGACTTCTCAATAAATGAATAGATCAATGGCTGTGCCTGATTCAATTAGGAAAAAAGCATTGATTCCTTCAAGTTAAGTATGTAATAAATTTTCCTTCTATCTGGTTTAATCAGATGAAGGTTAGTTTAGTCTCTTGACCCCATCAGAAAAGTCGTTAAAGAAATTCAAAAAGGTGGAATCGTCCCCGTTTTTGGTTTTCGGAATGACCACCAGTTTAGTCTCATGTCCGGACATTCAAGGGCGAGGCCCCGAGTGGGAAACCCTGCCCCGCAAAAGAGGAAGTTGCTTCCATTGCCAGCAATCGGGAATTCGGTGCGCGGAGGGGCTCACAGTTGGTATCAGAGCACTGTTGTAAACTTATGAAACAGTAGCAGAAACTGCCTAAAATTCTAAAGTAAATCTGCGAAAAAAATGTTTTCACTTGCTAAGATTATGTTTGAAATGAATTCGAAAACTCACATCATCCATACATCCATCCACATCAATCCACATTATCCGCTCATCCGTCCACATTACCCACACATCAATCCACATCATCCATACATCCATTCACATCGTCCATACATCCATCCACATCATCCACATCAATCCACATTATCCACTCATCCATCCACATCAATCCACATTACCCACACATCAATCCACATCATCCATACATCCATTCACGTCAATCCACATTATCCACACATCAATCCACATTATCCATACATCCATTCACGTCAATCCACATTATCCACACATCAACCCACATCATCCATACATCCATTCACGTCAATCCACATTACCCACACATCCATTCACATCTTCCATACATCCATCCACATCAATCCACATAATCCATACATCCATCCACATCATCCACATCAATCCACGTTATCCACTCATCCATCCACATCAATCCACATTACCCACACATCAATCCACATTACCCACATATCAATCCACATCATCCATACATCCATTCACGTCAATCCACATTACCCACACATCCATTCACATCTTCCATACATCCATCCACATCAATCCACACGTCAATCCACATCATTCATACATCCATCCACATCAATCCACATTATCCACTCATCCATCCACATCAATCCACATTACCCACACATCAATCCAATTTACATCGCATCTTATCACATCCATTTCACATCACATCTCATTCATTCACATCCCGATTTACATGCTAACACATTCGTTCACGTCCCTTATCGTTCTTTCACATCTCGATTCACATGTTAACACATTCATTCACATCTCGATTCACATGCTAACACATTTATTCACATCCTGATTTATTTATTCACATACTCTATATCATTCATTCACATCCCGATTCACATGCTAACACATTTATTCACATCCTACATCATTCATTCACATCCTGATTCACATGACATCACATCTCATCTATTCATTCACATTTATCTGATTCACATCACATCTATTTACCTCTCATTCTCGTCACTTCTATTCTCATCACATCCATCCATCTATTCATTCCCATCTATCTAATTCCCATCACATATTATCACATCTATTTACCTCTCATTCTCATCACTTCTATTCTCATCACATCCATCCATCTATTCATTCCCATCTATTTGATTCGCATCACATATCATCACATCTATTTACCTCTCACTCTCATCACTTCTATTCTCATCTCTGATTCATATCACATCTTATCACATCTATTTATATAATGTAAGAGAATTCTTATTTTTGATATAAATATTCTTTACGCATCTATTTATGCATAAGAACAACTTCAATGGAAAATAACACTTTTATAAAAATCCGTTTATGGATCTATTTATGCATAAATTCAATTTTAAGGAGAATAACACTTTCAAAATAAAAATAAATCTTTTATGCATCTTTCTATGCATAAATTCAATTTTAATGAGAATAACTCCTTTGAAATAAAAATAAATTTCTTTATGAATCTTTCTATGCATAAAATCAATATTAATGAGAATAACTCTTTTGAAATAAAAATAAATTTCTTTATGCATCTCTCTATGCATAAAATCAAAATTTGATGAAAGTAACGCTTTTATAATAAAAAAATTCTTTTATGCATAAATTCAATTTTAAGAAGAATAACACTTTAAAAATAAAAATAAATCTTTTATGCATCTTTCTATGCGTAAATTCAATTTTAATGAGAATAACTTTTTTGAAATAAAAATAATTTTCTTTATGCATCTTTCTATGCATAGAATCAAAATTGATGAGGATAACTCTTTTGAAATAAAAATAAATTTCTTTATGCATCTTTCTATGCATAAAATCAAAACTGATGAGGATAACTCTTTTGAAATAAAAAAAATTTCTTTATGCATCTTTCTATGCATAAAATCAAAATTGATGATAAAAGATTGTTTCTAGAAGATGCTAATTCTGTGAAAAGGCAATTTCATATTGGGTGTGTAAGTGGTGTGAACTCTTTTCCCTGGTACCCGGGAATCTAACCAAATTCTTAATTGGATCCCATTACTACAGTGGTTGGGCGGTTGGCTAACCCACGGGACTGGATGGGGTTAGGCTGGACTGATGGATCCCTAAAATGAGACTCAATTCTGTTATGATACGATAGATGAAGTAAATCTCGGATAAAAATTGTTCTATGGAAAAGAATCAACGGCTGTGCCTCTCGATGAGAAAAAAAAGCACTGGTCTCTATGATCCAAGTGCAATCTTTTCCTTGATTTGACTTTGATACTACGGATTTGGTCAGATCAGTTCAGTTAGTTAAGGCTTTTGACTATGTTAGAGAAAAATTTATCCTGGAGGAATCGCCTGTGCTTTCCGGGCAAGGGAAGTTTTTCTGGGTTTGGTTTTGGAAGAATCGATGGATTAGTCTCTTGTTCGGATATCCGTGGTGGGTGAGGCCCTGAGTGCGGGACCCTACCCCGCGCAAGAAGTGCTACTTCCGCTGCTAGCACCCCTGAATTCGTTGCGCGATGGGGACCAGGATCTTATACCTTCCCAAATCGACATGCTTCACATACTTTCTTTCTGCATACCATCAACTTTAAACTTAGGTAGCCTTGTCACAATTTCTTTAGTCTGCATAGACTTCATTCTTTGCACATTTACATGCCCAATTCTCTTATGCCAAATGTCTGTATCTACAACAACTTTTGAACCTTATGTAAATATTGCAGCTTTCACTTCAGGCATATTTACATCTAGTGTAAACATTCTACCCACTCTATTGCCTTTTGCAACCAACCCACACTTGTCTTTAAGTCTTCAACATAACAACCATCAAGGTTGAAGTGCACCTGCAAACCTTGCTCAATCGTCTAGTCAATTGAAACTAGATTTTTTGTAATATTTAGAACGTGAAATACATATGCAAGATACTTCACCTTACCATTATGCATAGACAATGACACATTTCCAACATGGGAAATTGGATGTGTAGTATTATCCCTTGTTCAACAAAACCTGGCTTTTCAAGATTTTTCATATCCTTGAATCACTCGCCATGACTGGTCATATGGTTCGAAGCACCTGAATCCACATACCATACATCATCATTGCATGCAGATACGTCATTTTTTTGACACAACATTAAGCCCATGTTGCATAAAAAACAACCTTTCATTGTCCTCATTACCTCGGCTAGAGGACACATAATTATTTTGTTGCACTATTCCTCTTCTCATGTCATTTTGCTTCTTATAGCAATCTATTTGTACATGCCCATATTTGCCACAATACAAACAGCCTCGTGTATCATTTTTCTGCCTTTCCCAATTTCCATGACCTCTTTGACTCCCGTTGCCTCTAAACTAGCCTCTTCCACCTGTGTGTTATTGTTGTGATTCATGAGGCTGTTGTTGCTGATCATAATTTTGATTACCTGTTTAGCCACCACCTTGGCCATGGCCATGGCCTCGGCCTCTACCTTGTCCTCTACTTGCACTTGTGTAGAAGGCATGTTGCTCCAGACTCCCTTTGTTTTGTGAAGACTGGTGTTCACCCAAACTCTTTTCTTCAATGATTAGCATTGACACCAAATCTGTAAAGTTGGGAATGTTCTCCTAAGTCTGAATAGATGTCTTGAATGCCTTGTATTGTGGCCTGAGACCACGTAGACATACTTCCACCTTATCATTATCATTAACGAAAACACTAATAGATGCAAGGGATTCCATAATGTCCTTAATCTTTAAGGCATAATCATTCACATACATGTTTTTCTTCTCCATAGTATGAAGCTCATTCTTCATCTGAATCTTTTGTGCCTTAGTGTTAGTTTTGTACAGCTTCACCAAGGCATCCCATGCCTCCTTGGGTGACTTGGCATCTTGTATATGCCTAATCATAGTGTCCTGTATGCTAATAGAAAGACACTACATGACTTTCCTTTCTCCTTGATTCCAATCTTACATCTGCAGAGCAGTTGGATTAATCTCAGGTATATTTGGTACCTCCTCATGTTCACCTTCAATGTAGTCCAAGTAGCCTTTTCCCATTGGAAGATTTCTTAATATCTAAACCTCCAAACATGGAATTTGTTCTTGTCAAGATTCTCTGCAACAATCTGGTTAATTCCATCATTTGACATCTTGTCTGCAACACAAACTCACCAAAAACAACACTCTTGTTTGACCTACATAAACTATTATATTCTTTGTAGCAGTACTATACTGCACCCAAACTATCACAACCAGTGACCTCAACTTGCATACATACACCAAGTAGTGCATGTAATACCTCTTTGAAGTACACACAATGTTTGCTTGACCAAATGCTCTTCCTGTAGTTCAAAAATAAAATTCTGTAGAGAATCAAAACTTAGCCCTGTAGTGCACGTCAATGCTTGCGAACTGAAAAAAGGAGGCCCACATGTGCCCGAAATGCATTTTCGGCTCCAAAGGACAGTATAGTTTCCCTACAACTCCACTCTCGCGAGGAAAACTCCTCAATCGAAGTTTTCTTGTTGGTGCCTCTGAAGAGCTCCCGACAAGGGTGTAGTAGCCAACACAAAGGGGGAAGAGTAGGTGAAGCTCTTACCCTCGTACTACTTCATGTGCTTCTCTTGCTTGTGCTGCTCATCTTCTTAGCATGAACAAGGCCCTGATACAATGAAAAGATGCAAGGAGGAAGAGATTTTGAGCTATGGCATGCATCCCACCTCTTCAATGTTTTCATTGTAGGGGCCTGCACCGATGTAACATGCCCATCTTCATTAGTAAAGAAATGTCCATAAATTTATGAGTTTTTATGGTGTAAACATTAGTGATTTTATTAAATGATATATTTCCACTTAGAATCTTCAAATTTCAAGTCCAAATTTGGAATTTGCGCGTGATTTTACCCTAATATAGGATTTTACAGTATCCAAAACGGACACCGAATCAAGCTTATACACGAATTTTAGTTATTTTTAGTTTAAAAAATGATGACCTTTAAACCTTAATAAATGCACGACCGGGCGTCTGATTAACGGATGGTCTGCACCCCAACGACTAGGGAAATATCCCAAACATTTTTGCCAAAAAATAAAATCGTTCCCCGGGCGGTTCGGCACGCAAATCGAGGCCGGTGTCCCAAATTTGGGGACCTCACCCCAAAAAAGGACCATACACACTCACCAAGGTGCCCGTACAATGGCCGTGTAAGGACCAAAGGCCGACCACCCACTGTATGGTCCACACGTACTGCCACGTGGACATCCATGCTGCCTTTGACGAAAAGGGTATATGCGTACCACACCTTTGCCTTTGCACCACCACCGTACCTTTCCCCACCAGAACCATGCAGACCACTGATCTGTACACTTTGATGGTACATCGTTCTTTCAACCATATTTTGCTCACCACCACCTGCACCCGTGCCCTACAGCTATATACCCCCCATCTATATAAACACCCTGCATAAGGTTGTACTGCCAGTCCATACCGCCCTTTTGCACCTGCGTATTGTACTTGCTGCAGTACCTGCAGCCGTCCCTTGCAGCCTTCCTCTCAGCACCCCCTAATCAGCCTGCTCTCAGATAAGCCCATTCTCAATCACCCCACCCTTGTGAGGAGAGGATGTCCTTAACTCTCCCTCTCCCTCCCTCTCCCTCCCCCCGGACTTACAGCAGCCCTCACCTTAAAGAAAAACATTTTTCCTCTTCCCTTTAGGGCATCTCACAATCCCCCCCCCTTTTTGCGTAGACTTTAGGAAGAGGTTTTTGAGCCTAGAGGAGGTTCACACGCCGCAGTTTTTTGCTCATAGAGTGAGCAAATGATCTCGGAATAGAAATCCGACTGAAGCACTGCAAACGCGATGTTGAGCACTACAAGGCGCTGGTAAAGATGGCCCCATCCTAGAAATGCCAAAATGTCACCTCGCGGCGAGAAGCACACAACAATGAGATTAGAGAAGATGCTCCTAATGCCTCCAACCCTCCCGTTTGCAAGCTCCACAAGGAAACGATGGTCAAGTTAGCTTGGTTATCATTTAAAAAGAGTTTTTCTTTAATATTAATGTCAATAAACCAAGAAAGAAGATGTGTATCTTTTCCTTTGAAAAAATATTAGAAATTCTATGAAGCTACTATTTGAAGTTATGGTGTTTTTTGTAATCAATGGTTTGTATCAAAATTGCTATCTTTTAGAGAAAGAGTACAGGTAATTTTTTTCCTAGCTTCGACGCTAACTCCGTTTTCGTGCTTGTGTAGCCGAGTGGCATTGTTAGCAAAGCCCGGGATCGACCCATGGTATTCCTCATACCATTGGGAGAATGAGGTTTGCCGATTGAGGCGAGTGATTGTGATGCTCGCTAGTTCTGAGGGCCTAGGCTAGTGTGATGAATAAGCCCACCCTAGGCGTAGACCTCTGAGGGGAGAAGGATCGAGCGACGGAGCCTGAGGGGGTGACAGGTCGGTTTGAGTCCTCGCCAGCAGCGACCGACGACGAGGTGTATGCATGTAGAGCTTGGAAGGCCGAATTCTAGATCATACGAAGTATAAAGGAAAATAATAAGAGAGCCAATTTGGCTTGTATGGAATCGATTCTTGTATAAACGTTGTCTTTGGCATTATTGTATTATGGAAAGAGGTTGTTTTAATGAACCTTGTGAAAAGGGCCTTAATTAAAGAACATGTTTATTTATGTCAAACAATGTGGTAGGATTAATTATAAAACAAATTGATGTGTGAGTAGGGTGGAAAGTGGGAGGATGGAATGCCCAACGGCACCATCCTATGGACGGGTGGACCCGATTAATTGGGTAGCTAAGTGAAAACCCTACACTAGATAAATAGGTTCTCGGGAAACTCTATTCTAGAAGACTAGGCCAGCGGCGGCGGCTGTGCCTTGCATATGGATGAGGAAAAAAGCGTTGTCTCTAGGAAATCAAGATTAGTAGTTGCCCAAATTATGATCAATTACCCTATGGGTAATTTGACTTTTAGAAGACCATGCTCCCCCTATACGGGTCCCCCTATACGGGATAGGACTAGGTCTTACCTACAGATCGTATCCTTGAATTTTAATTAATAAAATGAGATATTTTTATCTCTCCTCTCTCTTGTTTCAAATCTAGATCCAAAAGTAAGCTGAATTGACCCAAAAATGGTCAAAATTGACCAAACTGATCTAGAAAATTCTAGAATCAGTTTGCTTGGTTAGAGGCTCACTTTTTCCTATAAATAGAAGCCTCCCCCTTTTGTAAAAGCTTAATGGTGTTTATGCACTGTTACTCTACTCCTGTCCTGAGCCATCTACATTGAATCTTTTAATAATTCAATTGTTTTTGGCTAATCCTCTCCAAAGTGAATTGGTGGCCACTATTGCTTCAAACAAGAGTAGAACCCTCAATCCCTCAAGCTAGAGGGGAGCTTACAAGCTCCATGAAAGCTAATTTTCTTACTTTGTTTACGAATTTTAATGAAAATCTATGGTTAGAGTAGAACCCTCAATCCCTCAAGCCAAAGGGGAGCTTACAAGCTCCATGTAAGCTAATTTTCTTACTTTGTTTACGAATTTTAATGAAAAATCTATGGTTTTCTTGATTTTTATGTTTTGCAAATGATTGAATTAAATTCAAATGCTATGCCTTTGATGAAAAGGCCACCCCCTTCTCCTCTTTACATTCCAACCTTTCTTAATCCTAGAAAGATTAACTAAGTGATTAATTAAACTCTTCTTATTGTTTACTCTCTTGAATTTAGAAAATTGTGTAGATTAGAGTTTTATAATTCTAAATTGGGTTAATTAAGTTAAGTGAAGAAAGATAAAAATGAGAAATGGTCAGTCATACAAAGGAGGTTATGGCAAAATTTTCCAGAATTTTGTGAAAAAGAAAGTTCGTTTTTATGTTATTCCAAAAGAGTAATTCCCACCATTTTTATTCTAATTGTACTTTTTGAGTCTCTCCTCTCCACACACTTGATCTAGCATGAGCACCACGTTTTCTCAACACTTCCAGGATACCATGCTAGTTGCTGCCCATGCACACAGGGTGACAATAATGAAAAAGGATATCAACACATTAGTGAGAGTAAGGTACAGATATGATAAAATTCTGAATGCAAAAGACTGGGATGATATTAAGATGAGAGACATCTTATTAATACCACCAAGCAGGAAGCCCTCTAAGGATGAGGTGAAGGGATAGAAGAGGTCACACACAACTATGAGACCCGAGGGAAGTCAGCCTATGAGGATTTAATGAAACAACAAGTGAAGGATTTATCTTCGGACCTAGAGTCAGAAACACTTGTTAAGGAGTTGAAGATACAGGAGAGGCTTCTGGAGTTGGGGCCTAAAATTACAATAAAATTAGAGACCACTAATTTTGATTTGGCTGATTTGGAGTTCAGGCTCACTAGAGACTGTATAAAAGCTCTTTCCCAGAGGAAGACGTACCTAATAGATACTCTCATCCTGGCTACTCTCTAGTGAGTATTTTCCAAGATTATTCTTGCTACAAAAGTATCAATCCTCTTCAATCTCAAACTGAGTCTTTTAGTCTTTCCTTGTGCAGCATGTTCAAGAGCAAATTGCATCCTGGAGTTATGCACAAGATCTTCATCACACTGATCCAGGAATCTCTTTCAAGCTCAGAGATCACACTCACCTCGATTTCATGATCGACTTCTCGAGGAGGTGGTAGCCCTGTAAGCTCATCAGGGAAGATGTCAGAGAATTCTTGGAGCCAAGAGGGTTCTGTCTCCATACTAGGTTCAATGGCTTTGTTGAGCTTGACTAAGAAAACTTGCTGACCCTTACGTGTTCCCTTGAGAAGATGTTTTGCCTTGACTAAACTAGATTTAGGTTTTCCTGTTATCCCGTGAACAGATATTACTTGGCCATGCTCCTTTTCAAAAGTGATACTCCCCTGATTACAATGAATGCTAGCTTTGTTTGCAATTAACCAATCCATCCCAAGGATTCCATCATAAATTCCTAATGGCAAGACTCTAAAGTGGCCATGAGTTTGCTCATTACCCAGCTCAAAATCAAGGTTTCCTATAAAGTGGCGAGATACTACTTCTTTCCCACTGGCTAACTCTATAGTCATTCTTCTAGCTGTTTTTTGACTCAAGTTTAATTTTTGCAAACACCTAGGAGAAAGAAATGAATGGGTACTGCCACAATCAATCAAAAGCTAAAATGGATTACCCTGATGATGAGTGGCTAGGATTTGGATTACACCAAATTGATTATTTGGACCTTGGTGTTCTACTGCCGCATGGACGGTAGCGCGCTCTTCTTCAGCCATTTCCAAGGTCGGTTCTTCACTTATAATACAGGCGGTCCTAGCAACTGCTCCTCCGCAGCCTCTGCCATGCCCACTGCCTCTTGCACCTTGGTGGATAGGGGTTCCACGGCCTTGATTTCCTCTGCTACCTTGGGGAATCGATGTTGCCATCTTGGGACAGCTGGCTCTAAAGTGTCCCGGCTCATTGCACTCAAAACACAGAGGGCCTTCTTTGGAAGAAGGAGCATACAAGTGGGGGACAAAAGAGTTGCCTTGTCGCCCTCTGTTGTAGTAGGAAAATTCTATTGGGGTTTCTTGTACAGGGTTGATCTTTAGGATTTGCCTCAGGGTAAGATCTCTTTTGATGCTTAGGTTTGTCAGTACTCATTTCTTTCACAAGGGGCTTTGCTCGTATGAGAGCATCCTGTAATGTGTTTGGCCTCATTGCTTCAAGGCGGGAATCTAAGGGTTCATTTAACCCTTGGCAGAAATGAGCCACTTGCTGGGAAGTAGTCATAGTTCGGGCATACTTCCAAAGAGTGATAAATTTGGAATAGTAGTCCTCAAGAGTTAAACTGCACTCGGGCGAAGACTAAAAAACTCATTCATCTTTATGGATTCATGGGATGGGGGAAGGTATCTTTCCTTCACTGCCTGCTTGATGTCTTCCCACACGTTTGAGAATGCTCGGTGACTTCTTTATCACGACACCACTATTTCCACCAAAGTTTAGCATCTCCGATGAGGCGAAACCGTGCAAGCATAGACTGATTTGCTACTCCAGTACCGGCGACAGAGAAATAATCGTCCATCACCTCAATCCAGACTTCAGCATCCTTCTCAACCTTTGAACCTTATCCTTTAAAGGAGGGAGGTTGCATTTGCTTGAGCAAGAGCTTCTTCTCCTAGGTATCAGTGTAAAGCGCATTGGGAAGTGGAGGGTGATCGTCCTGGCCATCATTGTAAAAACAATTTTAATATTACAAGATTCATATTTGCACAACGCTTATTTTTGGAGAGTAAAACATTGAAATCATTTTATTTCCAAATATTTACGAGGATGAGTTTTATTACAAAGATCTGAGACTAATATAATTAGTTTTATCTGCCATCAAGGGAAATTCCTAAGCTTGACTATGACATAAGGGTAGAGCGGTCCACATAGGTGAAATATGGGGGTTCCGCTCTAGTTTCTAAGACTCTAAAAACTGATGGTAAGGGTGGTAGACTCTGGATTGGGGTAGGTCCCAATACACCTACTCTATCAGTAGGTAAGATCTGCATCACTTGGTCATACACCCAGCAATCCTGAGGTATGTGAATCCCATCTATAGTCACAGAGGTGTCGGCCCTAGGGGTACCGAGATGAACCAGAATAAACGAATCATCTTCAACTTTTCAATCCAACGAATCCCCGCTTTAGGTCGGTGGTAAGGTTCCCAATTCGATCTGCTCGGATGAAGAAAGATCTCGGCCCACGACTCCAGAAATCTCTCCCCCATCCTCTTTCAATACGAGAGAAATTAGGGAGGGACATCTTCTCTAGTATCTGCACCATGGTGTCACGGAACTCGAAATTTGAGGAGTGACTAGCAGTCTCAAAGATGGATTGAAAAACTAGAAACTTTGAGTAGGCATCTTTCTCTTCCTACAATCATTCAAACATCAATTCAGCTTGTTTGTTTTAGTAGGATGATTTTATTAATTAGCGTTATGTTAGGTAAAACATTCATTGCAAAACAATCCTTAAATGGCAATTCTTAGGAGCTAAGATCGGCTCTGATACCAATTGTAAGGTTCCCCCCTTCTAAAATAGGAGAAACACTTAAGATAGTCCACTAAGTCTTAACTTGGAGAAAATTTCCTATTTATCGACACCTTGACCATGTAGAGATTCAAGGATATGATTCATAGGTAAGAACTAGTCCTATCTCGCAGCGGAAGCGTGATCTTCTAAAAATCAAATCACCCATAGGGTAATTGATCATAAATTTATCTATTACATGGATATTTCTTTATTAGTGGAGATGGGTATGTTACAGCAGTAACCTTCTTGATAAGGCATTTAGCTTTGTCCTTATTTATAGGATGATCTATAGGAAGTCTATTTACTATGAAATGAGCTATTTCATCACTCCATTTAGGAACATGGTTGATTTGAAATAAAGGAGCATCCAAGAAGGTCATCTTCCACACCTGTTTGGTGGTTCTCCATTCGGCATTCTTGAAAGATGATCAGCATGTACATGTAATGAACCTCTCTAACTACAACTATGAAGTCAAATTCCAAAAGAATAAGTAACCATATAGTGATGCGTCTTGTAGTGCAAGGTTTTTCCACTAAATATAGCAATGCTTGATGTGGTCAACAAAGAAAACAAACTAGTTAGTCAATACATAATGCATGTATTTCTTCACAACATAAACCATAGCTAGTCCTTCTCTTTCTGTTATTATATAATCATTCACTCAATGTCATTAAGTTGACAACTAGAAAATCTCACACGGAAGTCCACGTTGTGTTCCGCGGGTTGGGCTAGTACACATTTAATGGCAAATGTTGATGCATCGATGTGTACATGGAAAGTTAGATCCCAATTTGCAGCTCTTAAGATTGGTGCACTGGCTAAAGCCTTTTTTATCTTCTCATATTCCCATTGGCACTCATCTATCCACTCAAATATAATTAGAAGTTTATACAATGGTTGGGAAAACATGGCATATAAGAAGATAGACCTTCCGTAATAGCCAGCATGGCCCATGAATCTTTGGACTCCTTTGTAATTTGTTGGGGTTGGAAGTTCTAATATTAGTCAGATTTTGCTGGCATCCGTGGTATTCCATTTTTAGAGATAGTGTATCCTAAAATGATTCCATGCTTCACCCAAAACTGGCATTTCAATGGGTTTAATGAGATGTGATACTGTCTACATCTCTCAACAAAGACTTGCCTTAGACAAGTCTTGTCTAAGACAAGTCTACATCTTTCAAAGACTTGTCATAGACAAACGATATGTTTATTCCATTTGAGTGTACACACAAATCATCAATGTATATTTCTAAGCTCTTTCGAATAAGATCCTTGAAAGCTATGCTCATTAAGCATTGGAAAGTGGCTGGGGCATTTGTTAGGCCGAATGGCATGATGTGATATGCATAGATTCCCCATTCTGTAGCAAACATTGTCTTAATCAACACTTGGTTGTATCATGAGAAACCATCAAAGAAGCTATATACTTCTTCACTAGGCTGATCTCTCTTGTACATGTTCTATATACCGGAGTGGATAATGATCTCAAACTGTGGCGGTGTTAACATTTTTGAGGTATTTACACACACTGAGTTTTCCATTCTTTTGGAACAATCACTATTGGGGGTACCCATTCTGAGTGTTCTATCTCATGGACAAGTCCTACATCTAAGCTTGTCTAGCTCCTCTTTGACCATTTGTCCATATTTGGGGTTTAAGTTGTAGGCTCTTTGTTGTTAAGTGGGTTTTGCACACCATCCATTAGGACAATTTAGAGGTCATTTTCATAGGGCCTTTTGGTAGAGAGAGAAAAAGGAGTTCATCCAATCAGGAAGAAGGCAACGTTACGTTGAAAAATAGGTTATTTCTTTTTCCTAAATCCAAAAACTATTCTTTTTCACCTCAAAATGTACTCTACTTACACTTGATAGTCACTTTTCACACCCGAATGCATTAAACACACCTACACTTTTCACACCCAAATGCATTAAACACACCTACACTTTTGTAGGGAGGGAAACTTCTATTCCTATCCATATATTAAATACATGTCTCTTTGCATAGGAGGGAAACCTCCCTCCTTCTCAAACTTCCTCTTGGGCTTAAACAATTTCTCGCACTCTTTTCATTTCCTCTACCTTATGTTGCACTCCATTTTTTGAAGCTTTAGCCTTCTGTACTCCATTTCTTCTTGAAACAATGTGTAGCAAATCTCGTTTTATATCATCCCAATTTTGCCCCACTAATGCCATCATAGATGATTCAATTCCTAGGGCAAGGAGACCATCAGTGTTTGCTATACTTGTATATCCAAATCTCTCAATGCACAAAATCAGTGGACTGAAGTGCTAATCACCAAGGGCACCTGGGTCCTTATGCAGTCAAGGAAGAGAAGAAAGACAAGCAAAAAAAATACCTTCAGGGCGTCATGGAAAGGAAGAGTGAAAGACTTCAAGATAGAGGGCTGGAAGGACAACCATCAAGGAAGTCCTAGTGCAACATATATATATGCATAATGAGCTTGTGCTTGAGAGTCAAGATGACATTTATTTACCCTCGCATAGACCAAACTATAAGTTAATATATCATTTGTCAATCTTCCATTTTCTCATAATGGTCTCATGAACTGTGTAAACTGTCCATGTCTATGGTTGCAGATGTGTATCCCTCATCATATGAGGAGTGGGAGCCAGTTCAGTGCATCATTGGAATTATGAACCATGTTCATCTAGAAAGATTTGGATACATTCCTGACTTCTTGATGAGGGATGGCCGAGTAAAGTTTTTGAGACGATATCCATTGTAACATTGCACTAGAGACAGTAGTTGCAAAGTACATGATTGCAACTCAAACTTTTATCTTGTCCTTTTGGTATAGAAGGTCCCGTTACATCAATGGAGAGTTGGTGCCAATGGATCAGGAAGCCGCAAGTGCAATGGATGACAAAGTCATAGACATTGAAGTGATTGATGAAGCTTCAACACTGGTGATAATTATTTCTATACGGGAGAAATGCAACCTATAATAGCTAAGGAAGAAATTTCCTCCTTAGAAGGGAGCGACTATGTAATAAAGTAGGAACTTTATTCAATAGGGTTAATAATGGGACAAGTCCATGTATAAAAGAGGGGACTTGGACCATGGTTGTAACTTTTGATGATCATTTTTAGAAATGGAAACTTATGTTTCTTGGAGCTCATGGCTTCTCTTTTGGCTTGTGGAAGGCTATTTCCATTCTCTTGGTGAGAGACTAAACACACTTAGGCATCATGTTTACATGGTGATTACTCATATTTTTCATGCATTACATCCCTTCATTCCAATTGGTATCAGAGCTCTTGATTTTGATCATGGGCATGCATGGGTTGTTGGGAAAATTTGCTTGAAAATTTGAGTTTCTTTCATTTTTTTTCTCATTTTCTTGTAATCCTTGAGTGATTCTTGACAAATCTTCTCTAATCTTGCTTAATCTCATGGAGATGGTGAGCATTTCATGGAAATTGCTTGAATTTTGAGTGATTTTGGCCAATTTTGCCATTTTTGGACTAAATTTTGGGCCTCTGGACCAAAAATTTGGGGCAGTCGGGCCAAAACTTAGGGCAAGTGACTAATTGCAATTAACTTTTCTGCTAATCACGTTTAGTAATCATCTTCTTCTTCCTCAAGCTTTCCATAGCCATGGGATGCTCTTCCTTTACCCGTTTTGATGCCAAACCTTAGGGTTTTTGTAGAGCTCACTGAGATCTATCTTTTGAACCTCTTTACTCACATTTTTTTCTCAAGATTGGAGAGCTTTTGTTCACTCTTCCATGGCTGTGAGAAATCTTGCATTGCTAAGCTCTTACACAATTGATAGGCATCATTGGTAGCTTATTCACTTCATGAGGAAAGCAAGAGAGAAAAACGGCGGGCTGCAGCAGGCTGCCGCCTCAAAATCGCTGAATTTGTGTGAGGGAGAGCTAGGTGAAGCCTAGCTCTACTACCTCATGAGATGGAAGCCATTCAAGAGGGTTCTTAGCCATTGTTTGGAGCACATTTTCAAGCTATGTTCAAGCACATGGGAGGTGTTCTTTGGCTGCAAATTTCAGAGCAAAGAGAGGCTACGTTTTTCTTCAACAAGAGGCTTCTTCAACATTTTCTACCATTGAAGCTTTCCGGATGACATTGGTGAGTGGTTTGATCAATTTCTTGCAAGTTTGAAGCATTTGGTGGAGCTTGGGAATGGATTAGGGTTGGACACATTCAAACTCCCCTAATTTTCAGAAATTAACCATTAAAGCTTGACCATTCACATGCCAATATTGCTTCTCCATGCATTATTGATGGCAATGGTGAAAGGAATTGATTCCACATGAGCTTGGCCAATTCATAGATCACATTTTGGGGGATTTTCTTCATTATGTCTCATTTGGCATGCCATTGATGGAATAGCAAGCTTATGCAATGTTTTTGGAGTCCCTCATGCTCATCTTGATGCCATATGGAATGAGTCCATGCTTTATTGATGAGTTCTAAATTGTAAAAGGGCATGAGTCATGCTCAATACTTGTAAGCCAACAAACTTGTTCTATCATTTGATATTATCCACATCATTTTGTACCTACACTCACCATTGCTACCACTTCAAGTTTCTATAGAATCTAGCAATGTGTGAGGGTACCTTGGCATTGGTTGGAGAGGCCAAGGGGAGAATGGCTTGAACTCTTTGTGCCGTGATTGCCATGGTAAAGCGGTACAAAGGGGGATTAGGTACACCGGAGTGAAGAAATGGCCTCAACCTTCACCTTGGAGGAAAACTCGGTGAAGGGGTGAGAAGAGCTTGGCCGGGAGATCGGCAAGCTTCAACGCGCGTCCTCAACAATCCTCACCATCGACTTTGTGGATGCATTTGGGCAATGGGGCCCCTTTTCCGTCATATTGTGTGGATATTGCAAATGCTTTGATGGACAAAGAGTGCATATGATCTTTCATGACATTGTGGGATACAAAGAGTATTGCATTGTGATTTGAGAAGTTGCATTTTCATTTGAGATTTGGTTCCAATTACAAAGGAGACTCTGGCGGAATTTTTTCCAACAAGGGAGCCAAACAAGCTTATTGATTGGAGATTTACCCCATGGATACACTTGAAGAGTTATTCACAACTACCAAGGGGAGAAACACCAATCATTTGTAGCCGGATTGAGCTTTGGGACCGAATTTTGGGAATTTCTGGGATTTTACAAAACCCTAATTCAGTCCTAGGGTTTTTGGGATTAGGTCCGAGTGATTACACGACTCTATTCTACTCCTTGAGAGTTTTCAAATGAGCCATAGAACCCCTTAATCGGATATCACAATCTCGGTCAAAGTAGTCATGTTGACTTTCTGGTCAAAGTCAAACAGAATATACTTCCACTTTGACTGAATCAAAATGCTTTTAGGGGTAGGTTCTATCTTCCGTTAGCTTTCTATAGAGCCGTCAAAATCCTAATTCCGACATATATTTTGCATTTTAGAGCCAAATTACCACTTTCAGCTGTCCCGCACAAACCCTAAAATAGAGAGTACTTGCCCACACCTAATTTTTACTGTGTTCATTTGGGAGGATAGTAGACACCATTACCTACCCATAGAATCTTCTTTTGTCCAATTCCGACATCATTTGGGCATTCTACCAACATCTTGCATTTCTTCACTATGCCGAAGGGAAGACCACGCAAGGGTGGGGATGTTGTGCAAGAAATGATCATTGGTGATGAGGACATGGAAGGTAATATGGATGCAAGGGATGCATTCATCAATGAAGACAATGGGGGCAATGTACATAATCAAATTTCTCAAGGGACACAAGCGGCGGTTAACCATGACACCCTCATGCAAATGCTTGTACAACGGTTGGAGACCTTAGACTCCAAGCTTGATTCTCATTTTGAAACATTATCCTCACGGATTGGTGTGATGGAGGACAAGTTTGGGAAGTCTCAAGCACAAGAAAAGCATGGGAATTATGGTGACTATGAGCAAAGAAAAGGCAAGGGCATCTTGAATGAGGATTCCATGAAGGCCGTACAAGAGGATCCATTGGGAGCATCCACTCGGGGATTCATGGCGGATGCACGGAGACCTCTTGTCAAGGACATGTTTCCTCCTTCTTTTCATTCGGGTTTGTCTCACCTGAATGCATCAAAGGGTCCTACCTTTTCTAGGGCAATGCATTCAAGGGAAGAGGATGAGGTGTTTGTGAATGATGAGGAGATTGCACTTGATTGGAATCAAATGTCCTTTGCCCAAAGACAAAGGGATGCTCACGAGAAGTGGATGGAATTGTCGAATATCATCAAGAGGGATTACAAAGACTTTGCACAATTTATGGAGTCATACTCGAAGATGAAAAGATTCAAGCCCTCTACCCAACATGATAACCCATCCCACATATCTTCCAAGGATGTCAAAGACAAAATCTCACTATCAAAGTTCAAAGGTGACGGGTCATCTCCGCAAGAGTTGGAGGAGTGGGCTACCAAGCTTGACACCTATTTCCAACTTTACCCAAAAGTGAGCGTGATATGGTACAATTTTCCTCCTTACATCTTGAAGATTATGCTCATCAATGGTGGAGGCACTTGGTCAAACAAGGGAACACGCCATCGACTTGGGAAGGATTGAAGCGGGAGATGAACTTGGCCTTCATTTCACCCTTAGTGCTCGACCGATACCATGAAGAATGGTATGAGCTTTCTCAAAAGGGGATGATGGTGAGAGGTTACATCAAGAGATTTTTGAAGCTTTCAATGTACGTAGGCTTGAGTGAAGACATGAAGATGAAAAAGTTTGTGCATGGGCTTGAACACTTCATCAAGGCGGATGTGTCGGCTCAAAGGCCTAGCTCTCTCAAAGAAGCTATGAGGTTAGCCGAACTCTATGAGCCAAAGTACAAGAGGTCTCAGCCCATGACCTTCACCAAAGACACACTCAAACCAACCACTACTTCTTACAATTTTGGGAAAGGTCCTACCTTTACATTACCATCCTCTAATCCAAGAACTCCTACATCATTTGGGGGTGGACAGCCAAAGAATGAGATACATCAATTTGATGCTAAAAAGGGTAGTGACTTCATGAAGAAGAAGCCCTTTCAATCCTTCAAGAAGACTCAAAGAATGGATGATCCAAAGATTGAGGAGTTGAGAAGCAAAGGGCTATGTTTCAAGTGCAAAGAGAGGTGGTCACCCGGGCATGTGTGCAAATCAAAGAAGATTGTGGCCACTATGATCCTCATGGATGAGAAAGAGAACAAGGATGACTCTCATGACATTGAGGAATGGGAGGATTGCAATGAAGAAGCACATGAGGAGTCACTTGAAGACCATTCTTTCATCACGGAGGATGGTGAGTTTCCGTTTGATCCGGGAGGTGGAGTTAAGGAAAGCCTTGTGGACGGAGACATGCCTACCAATGCAGAAATTTCAGCTTGCATATGCTCTATCTCACAAGAGTTGTTGGCGGGTTGCAAGAACCCAAGCACACTAAGGTTGGTGGGGACCACCAATGGGAGGGTTGCACATATTCTTGTGGATTCCGGGAGCACTCATAGCTTCATCAACTCTAAATCCATCAACTCTCTCAAACTCAACACAAAGAAGTATACATGCTGTAATTTCTGGACAGCTTTGGGAAGGTCTACTATTGGGCCTATTTTTCTACTCCAACAAGCTTCATGGCGTATCCTAATGAAAGATTATGATGTGGGCTACATAGAAGGGCTGTCATAACAGTCCCACTCATACACTTTGGGCTTGAAGCTTTGTGGACTTGTATACATCCGGATTTTCATTGTATATGTGCTTTGGATGTACTTGAGAACTCTTAACCACTTCCCATTGATTACATTAGAGTCTCATACTTTGAGATTGTACATGTTATTGATTTTGAGGACAAAATCTTTGGGAAGGGATGGTTTGTAATAAAGTAGGAACTTTATTCAATAGGGTTAATAATGGGACAAGTCCATGTATAAAAGAGAGGACTTGGACCATGGTTGTAACTTTTGATGATCATTTTTAGAAATGGAAACTTATGTTTCTTGGAGCTCATGGCTTCTCTCTTGGCTTGTGGAAGGCTATTTCCATTCTCTTGGTGAGAGACTAAACACACTTAGGCATCATGTTTACATGGTGATTACTCATATTTTTCATGCATTACATCCCTTCATTCCAGACTAATACAATTGAAAGAATTGGGTAACACAGTGAAGATCATTCAATACCCACTTCAATGTACTCTTTTGACATAATTAATCAAGTCTATCTTGTTAATGACACTCTTACTTGACATTACCCATTTGAATGTACTCTTTTAACATAATTAATCAAGAGCCATTTGTTTGACTTTTATTTTTCAAGAAACAAGACAATGTATACTATTTTCCAGGACACATTACTTGAGTGAGAATAAGAGACAGTTGAAGACATTACATTACAAAAATGGGTTTCTCATTACATAATCTTGTACAAGGTCTTTTGATTTGTACAATCCATCTAAATATGGAATCAATTATTCTTCCAAATAAATATCATCTACATTACCTTCAAAAGGAAGGGGTGATATTCATGTTCCAATGGGATTATACATAGCCTTATCATCAGGGGTATCATCAATTAATAATGTATTTGTGGGATCGTACGGATGTTGGATATCCACATAGCACTTCATATGCAATAGTACCCCAAGTTTGTTGGGATGACAAACAACTAGGTCAATGTAACAGTGCCTTTTGTGAGATCCCACTACCCCCTCCACACACCGGATTTCCAATAGTTGGTAGCGGAAGCAGCTCCCTCTCGCGCGGAGCAGGGTTTCCCACTTAGGGCCTTGCCCTCGAATGTCTGGGCACGAGACTAAGCTGGTGGTCATTCCGAAAACCAAAACCAGGAAAATTTCCCATGCCCAAAAAACGGGGACGATTCTACCATTTTTATTTTCTTAACGAACGAGGTCAAGATACTGAACTAACCTTCATCTAAATAAACCAGATAGAAGGGAAACTATTACAGACTTAACTTCAAGGGATGAACGCTTTTTTCCTAATTGAATCAGGCACAACCGTTGATCTATTCATTAGGGAAGTCTTCAGGTTATTATTTAACTATTCGAGTTCTAAGCGTATTCCTATTAATCAATTTTATTATTAAAACTCTATTGATTCCAGCCTAAGCCCATCCGGCCCATGGGTTAGCCACCGCCCAACCACTGGAATTGGTAGAACCAGACAAGTACTCACCCACCCATAATTGAATGCCTTTCTTAACTTTTGCTTTAGAATACAGATACGCACACACTCCTCTTTAAACTTTAACTTATAAAACAATCCATTGACAAACAATTATTGGTTACAGATATCATAACTCAAAATTTCCATCCAGTTCCTTGTTTCTCAAAAACAGGTATCACTCTGGACTCTCCGTCACCAGCTAGTCAGCAACAAGATCAAGTAATAGATTACAATAATTTTTTGTCATCATACATATATTTCTTCCACGACATACACATGGGTGTCCTAAGCACCGCGAGCCCATGCATTGCTTGGTCAGAACCCTCTAGGATCCTCCTTAGGTGTCCTGGCACTTCACTCATCAGGGATCGCTTCGTCGGCCCTCGGACATCGTACCAGAAGCACACCATTTTTCACCATACCAAGGCTGGTCAAGACTTGGGCAGGTTTTTGCCGTGTGAGCCGTCCTTTGAACACTCCCCCCGCCAGTTGTTGCAACCGAACTTCCCTTAGAAAAACACATATACCAAATGCTCCCTCTAGCATTCTGGCGTAAGATAGTCCTTTAAGAAAACAGGGTTTCTATGCAAGTTTTTTGTTTTGATTTTCTTTTGAATACAATGAGTATATCTTAAATCCATATCCCAAGACTTTCTCATCGCGCAGGTCTGAATTCCAAACAGAATTCCTCGAATTCTATAACCTTGATCCTCAGATCAAAATCAAACGGTCTTAACTTGATTTCAGATTCGGTGGGTGATTTGAGTGAATTTTCCTGAACTAGTCACATCGTCTTTTCTTGAAACTGACGAAGGAGTTATGTCTTGGTCATAGTCTGATTCAGGGTTTGAGTCTGGAAAGGTTCTCCCTGAACTATCTTTCTCGAAGGGTAATATTTCAATTACTACTTTACTGAATTTCATTCATTGAGTATTTGCTTAATTGAATTCAAAACTAATCATGAATTCCTATGAGGAATAAATTAATCATTTATCTAAAATTCTGACTTCAATAGTTTTTCTAAGTTTTCTCATTACCATTCTAGAGAATATGAAATGGTAGAATTTTCTCTCACAGAGTATTTACTTATTCATTTACCAATATTCATGGAATTTAAACATAGGATTAAAGAGTAATTTTGATGAAAGTAACACTTTTAGAATTAAAAAAAATTCTCCAATATGCATCTTTCTATGCATAGAAATTAATTCTAATGGAAATAACACTTTTATAATAAAAATATTTCTAATATGCATTTTTCTATGCCTAGAATGAAATTAACACTTTTAGAATACACAAACTGTGGGGATTACTCTTTTTGAATAGCAAAAGATAAAGCTTATTTCATAAAATTTAAGAAAATTTTGCCATAACCTCCTTTGTATGGCTGACCATTTTTTAATTTTTTTCATTCTCAAGTTACTTAGAAATTATCCCAAATGGTTTAAAGCATTCTAAATTAATCAAATTCCACTTTTTAAAGAGAAACAATATGAAAAGTTTAATTCTAACAATTTGATTACATATCTAGGATAAAGAAAGGCTGAATTCAAGAATGAAGAGAGGGGGAAAGCCTTTCCAACAAGGCATAACATCATTTTTCATTTTAAAGAAAACAAAAATTAGAAAACCATTAAATGGAATAAAGAAAAAGTAGGATTTCTAGCTTACATGAATTTTTGTGTGCTTTCCTTTGGCTTGATGGTTTGAGGGATCTACTCTTGTTTGCAACAAGAGTGGCCACCAATTCTTTTGAAGAGGAAATGGTCAATAACTAATGATTTATCAATAAATTCAATGTTTTTGGCTCTGGGAGAGGAGTAGAGTAATAGTGCATAAAATACTATTAATCCTATACAAAGGGGGAGGCTTCTATTTATAGGAAAAAGTGAGCTTCTAACCAAGCAAATTGATTCTAGAATTTTCCAGATCAGCTTGGTCAATTTTTGACCATTTTTGTGTCAGTTTAGTTCACTTTTTGGATCTAGTTCTGAATTAGGAGAGGAGAGAGATGAAATATCTAATTTTATTGATTTAAAATTCAAAAGCAATGATGGAAAAAAGGCACCTAATTCATGAGGGGAAAAATGCATCTACTTCATGAGGGGGAATCCCCACTTTGAGGTGTCAAAAATTCATTTTTTTAGTATTTCCTTTGGTCCTCCACTCTTCAACTTATGTGAGTATTTACTCATTTTTGGGGGGATTTTCTTTATTTCTTTAATTTACCTCCTCCCTACATTTGGATTAATCTTCTTGGCCCCTCAGAACCTTAATCTAAAATTTTCAAAAAATCTGGGCCCTTACGATAAGGCCTTCTGAACAGATTATATTTTATTTCTAATGCACCTTCAGAAACTATTTTTGAACTTCTATTTTGGAAAATTTATTTTAATAAGATGAGATATTTTTCCATCTAAAAATATTTAAAAACTGAATCATCTCTCTCTAGAAGATTTTCTCTCTCTAGGCCCAGGTAGAAACAAGATCTTTTATATTTCTGAAGAGGGATTTGATTATAGGGGAAGATATTGGACTTCTTGAGAGGCTTGGGGAGGAAACGTGAGATGTCCTCATCTCACAAACTGGGGGTAATCCCGCAACAGTTCAGCTTCTTTCTCCCAGGTGGCATCTTTTAAAGGATAGAACTTCCATTTGACCAATAATTCTCTCAGAATTTTGTTCCTGAGAACCTTTTCTCGAACGTCAAGGATTTCTTCAGGTTGGAGTTCCATCTGCCCTTGGGTTGAAGAAGTTAAGATTTCATCATTAAGCACATGATTCGGGCTTGGTTTTTAGAAGGTTGACATGAAATACATTATGTACTTTGAGATGAGGAGGCAGAAGAAGCTCATAAGCTAAGTCACCTACTTTCTCTGTAATCAGATATGGCTCATAATATCAGGGGGATAACTTCTTGTACTTCCCAAGAGATAGAGAACTTCTTTTGGGGTGTACTCGAATGAAGACCATATCTACTTCTTTGAATTTTCTATTTGTCCTCTTCCTATCTGCACACTATTTTTATCTATCCTAGGGACAAATTTTATATCTTTGCAAATTGAGTGCATCTACTGCTCCATGTCGCCAAGCATTTGTCTGGATATCTCGACCCTAATCAATGGGTCGGACCAAGTTAATGGAGTTAAGCAATCTTGTCCATACAGGGCTTTGAAAGGGCTCATCCCAATACTTCGGTGATAAGAAGCATTGTAGGCAAACTCGACTAGGTGCAGATAACTTAGCCACTTCTTGGGTTCCCTGCCACCACAGCATGACCGAAGTATATCTTTGATTACTTGGTTTACCCTTTCTGTTTAATCGTCGGTCTTAGGGTGGTAAGCTGTGCTGTGATCCAAGAAAGTTCCTACTGCTTCAAAAAATGCAGTCTTGAATCTTGACGTGAATTTGGGGTCTCGTCACTTACTATTCTTCTAGGTAGGCCATGCAATCTGAAGATTTCCTTGAGGAACTATCTGGCCACATCCACTGTGGTGTAGGTCTCTTTTACTGGAATCAGATGGGCAACTTTGGTTAGTCTATCAACTACCACAAAGATGGAGTTGTAACCTGATTGCACTGAAGGTAATCCAGTAATAAAATCCATACTGATGCATTCCCACTTCATCTCGGGGATGTCTAATGGATGTAACTTCCCAGGCATTTTTACTTTCTCGGCCTTGACTTTCTGACATGTCACACATTGACGTACATGATTAAGTACATCCTTTTTTTGTCTAGGCCAAAAGAAGCTTTTCTTCACAGACATGTAGGTTTTGATGAAACCTGGATGTCCTACAATAAGGCTGTCATGGGCTTCATTCAGAACTTGACCCTTAGTTCCCTCATCATTGGGAATGCATAGCCTGCGATTATAATACAAAGTTCCATCATCCAGGCTGTACCCTTGAACTCGGTTCAACTCCTGTGGAGTTTTGCTTTCCTGCATAAGTAGGGTAGCAATAGGGCCAAAGAATCTATCTCGCATGATCTTCTCTCTTGCTTCAATAATCAAAGGATTTGACACTACAATAATTGCAAACAAGGAGGCTTTTTTGTTGAGGGCATCTGCTACCACATTTTCTTTGCCTGGGTGGTACTTGATTTCAAAATCAAATTCCTACAAGGTGTGCATCCACCTTCTTTGGTGCATGTTGAGATCCTTTTGAGTGAAGATCCACTTTAACTTCTAATGATCTGTCATCAAAGTGAATCTTTGACCTAGTAGTAGATAATGTCTCCACATTTCAGGGCATATACTATTGAAAGTAGTTCCAGGTTGTGGACAACATAATTCCTCTCATGCGTTTTGAGTTTTTCGGATTCATAGGCCACTGTATGACCTTCTTGTATGAGTGCACCTCCCAGGGCAAAACCACTGGCATCAGTTACTAGCTCAAAGGGTAGAGAGAAATCTGGCAACTTTAGAACGGGATTGGTTACCAAGGCAGTCCTCAGCTTATCAAAAGCACTCTGGCACCTAGTAGACCATTCAAACGGGGTATTCTTCTTAAGAAGATTAGTCAGGGGGAAGCTATGAGAGCATACTTTGGTATAAAAATTCTATAACAACTAGTCAATCCCAAGAATCCCCTGACTTCTTTCACTGTTTTTGGTTTAGGCCAATCTATGACTGCTTGGACTTTTGTGAAATCTGGAGAAATTCCATCTTTGGATACCAGAAAGCCCAAGTATTCAACATGGTTTGGCAGAGAGTGCATTTGCTCTTTTTTGCAAAGAGTTGGTGCTTCCTTAGAATCTCAAGAACTTTTCTGACATGAGCTTCATGGTTCTTTGAGTAAATCAGAATATCATCAAAGAAAACAAGAACAAACTCATCCAAGTATTCTCTGAGAATGTCGTGCATTAGGCGATTGAATGTAGTTGGGACATTTGTCAATCCAAATGGCATGATAGTGAATTCATAATGCCCATACCGAGTATTGATGGTGGCTGTCTTCGGGATATCTTGCTCATTAATCCTGAGCTGATAATACCCTGATTTGAGATCTATCTTTGTGAAGATCTGGGCTCCACTTAGCCTGTCTAGAAGCTCATCAACTCCGGGGATAGAATACTTATTCTTAACTGTCACAGCTGATTGAGACCTCTGTAGTCCACACAGAGTCTTAGCGTTCCATCTATCTTTTTGTGAAAGAGAACTGGCACACCCCAAGGTGAAACATTGGGTCTTACAAACCCTTGTTCTAACAGCTGTCTAAGTTGTGACTGCTCTGGCTGCTGTAGTCTGAGGCGGAACTCTTTCTCTTTGGTTGCCCCAATTCTGGGAAGGAGTTCTGAGGCTACTCTGGGTAGAGGGGTAGATGGCTGACAAAACCTTAATCTAAAATTTTCAAAAAAATTTGGACCCTTAGGATAAGGCCTTTTGAAAAGATTATAATTTGTTTCTAACGTACCTTCTGAAATTATTTTTGAACTTCTGTTTTCGGGGAAATTTATTTTAATAAGATGAGATATTTTTCCATCCAAAAATATTTAAAAATTGAATCATCTCTCTCTAGAAGATTTTCTCTCTCTAGGCCAAAACAGGTAGAAACAAGATCTTTTATATTCTGAAGAGGGATTTGATTACAGGGGAAGATATTGGACTTCTTGAGAGGCTTGGGGAGGAACCTTACACCTTTGGTCATATACAAAATACAATTCTATCTCCTCAATCTTAGATTCTCTCAAAACTAGTGTGACAAGAGGCCTCAAATTATGCATCATCATTGAGGACCGGATGGCCAGCCTTCTAAAGTGCTTAGTTATTACAAAGTTCATAAATTGATACAGTTTAAGCCTTAGCATGACATGCATGCCCCTGACTTTGTAATTCCTTGCAACACTTGGTCCAAAGCTCTTGGGTTGTCTTTTAAGCAGCAATCCGTTAACATCTAAGATGATAAGCCTCCTCAGCGTCTGGAACCATTATTAACATGATTCATACTTCTAATCAATCTGAATATGATTGAAACTTATAATCATTGTTAAAGGATAAAAAACACTTAATTTAAATAATTATTAAAATTGAGTTGGTTACATTACATAAGGTACATTAGGCTTGGGATCTTCATCAAGCTTGGGATCCTCACTAGCCTTGGTATCCTCATCAACCTTAGGTTATTCATTGTTCGCCTCCTTTTGTCAGGCCTTGGCTCGGTCTCTGCAGTCTGCTTTGCCTCTGTCTTCTTATCAGGCTTTGGCTCTACCTCTTTAGCTTGCCTCTTTAGCTTGCTCTGCCTCATCAGCCTTGGGTTCTTCATTGTGAACCTTGTCATCGGGCCTTGGCTCTACCTTTAAGTGCTCAGAAGGCTTTGGCTCCCCCCCTTCAACCTGAAGAAGCACCTTGACATCTCCGCAGCATCGGGGAAGTCCGAATGGTTCTCCTTAGACATCTCCGTGCCATTCTTTAGTATTAACCGTATCATGGTCACTCTATACCACTCCACATAGTTGTTATCATAGTTCTGTAAATCGGTTTGAATAAACAAAATTCACAATGTCAAATCGCAAATCTAGCTAAATCAATGTCCACTCGATGATTCTTCCACTTACCTTGGACATGAAGGGATTCATGCAGAAGAGACTCTGGATAATATATTTTGCATCATGGATCATCACCCTCCAACCAGAGGAGAGTGAGTCTCCTTGCTTGGGCACTTGAACATGCTTGATCTCTGACTTGTACAATTCATAGTCTCCATATAAGGAACCAAGAACATGAAGAAGCCTTTTTATACACCTGCATAATAAATAAGCTTTTACAATAAGATGCATTGCCAACTTCAAGCAGCCATAAATACTAGAGAAAGGTGCTTGGAATGTTTACTTACAGGCCTAACTTAGGATGTGATCTTGATAGTGAATTAAGGGTCCACATGATTCTCTTATCCAATTCTATAACGGCAAGGCTCCAATGGTTCCTGCAAAAGCAGAAATCTCTAAAACTAAGGCATCCCCTATCTATTAGATGCATATGACTAACAAGATAGATAAGTAAAATACCTTGATTCATATGGAAGAATTACTATTGTAACCTCCAGCATGTTCAAACACATGAACCACTTTTGGAAGTGCTCCTTTTTCTTAGCAAATGAAACCACTTTTGGAAGTGGTTCAAACACATGAACCACTTTTGGAAGTGCTCCTTTTTCTTAGCAAATGAAACTAGCTGATGAGTTCAAAACACCTCAGAATGGCTCTCTCGAGGAAACTGGCACTTTATTAAACTGCAAAAACAAGGGTAACTCGTTGAGGAAAAAGGAAAGAACTAAAGAGGGAAGGACCATATCATCAGTAAATGCAATTTGCATACTTTCTTTAGGCACACGTATAGGATAGTGTCTGAGATCTGTGATGTCCTATCCATCAAGGTCCTGACATCCACTAGGTAAAGGGAGAGTTGTCTCTCACCATCTTCCATATTCACAAAGACAAAAATACCCCTCTGCAAGCTCCTTAGCTGTAAGATCCCTGTTCCCACCGAGTAATAGATTCGGGATACTAGCAGCGGAAGTAGCACTTCTCGCGCGGGACAGGGGTCCCACATTCGGGGCCTCGCCCACGGATATCCGGATAAGAGACTAATCCGTCGGTTGTTCCAAAACCGAACCCGGAAAAACTTCCTTTACCGGAAAGCACGGGCGATTCCACCAGGATAACTTTTTACTCTAACGTAGTCAAGATCATTTCTGATCGAGCTGATCTAATTACATCTATAAGATACTTGGTCAGGTCAAGGAAGAAACTTGCACTTGGATCATTGGGATCAACGCTTTTTTTCCCATTCAAGAGGCACAGCCGTTGATTCCTATCCATAGAACAGTTACTGTCCGGGATTTATTTTATCTATCGTAAAAACAAAAGTTTGAGTCTCGATTTACGGATCCATCAGTCCAGCCTAACCCCATCCAATCCCATGGGTTAGCCAACCGCCCAACCACTGTAGTGATGGGATCCAATTAAAAATTTGGTTAGGTTTTGTCCCGGGTACCAAGGAAAAGAGTTCCAAGGCCCCCTAGCCGGATGTTCATGCAAAATAAAACTAGTCACACCACTCACACACCCAATATGAAATTGCCTTTTTCAACCAGATTCAACCAGTTTAAAACAATCCTTTAATAAAACCATAGTATCATTGATCACCATCTTCCAATTTATCCAATTGATTCTTAATTTCCCATCATTCCTTCATCAGAGTATCTATGGCATCATTGGCAACTAGAACGCTCAGGAGCCGTTTCGATAGTTCCTAGCCCATAATACTTGGCAATATAATCACTTAACATGATGGACTCTCGTTGAAGATCAGCAAGATCAACCAACAGATCCATATAAGGAGCCATGGACTCATCCATTGAAGACCAGCAAGGTCAATCAACCAGATCCATGCTCGATTTCAGAAAACAACTCCAACTCTGTTCCAATATCTTCCTCGACGCACGCGTGGGTATCCTAGGCGACCCAGAGCCCGAGCACCGTATGGTCAGCACCCTCTAGGATCCTTCGCAGGTAACCTAGCGCTTCACGCATAGGCCGCTTCCTTGGCCCCTCATCCACCGTACCGGAAGCTCACCATTTTAATCGCACCGAGGCTGGTCAAGACCTCGGCCGACCTTGCTACGCGAGACGTCCTTCATTGACTCCCCGTCAGCAGTTGCAACTTTCTCACCACGACCTTAATCACAAGACGGTCAAAATGCTCCCCCCAGCATTCTTGACATAAAACAATCATTTACAGACAGCATTTACAAACAGCATTTACAAACAGTTTACAATACAATTTCTATTTTAACTTTCATTTTTCCACATTATCCCTCCTCAATCTACATTACTTATTCCATATTCCATTTATATGTATACTCATCCCATCACATCATTTCCATCTCATCACTTCAGATTCCCTCACATCACAATCGTATATTCACATCCATACATCCACAACTATATGCGTACATTCACATCTACATGCATACATCTACATCCCTATGCATACATCCACATCCACATTCACATTCACCTCTATACATCTACATCTACATGCATACATCCACTCCACATTCACATCCACATCTATACATCTACATCTACATGCATACATCCACCTCTACATCCACATCTACGTCTATACACCTACATCTACATGCATACATCCCCATCCACATCCACATCTACATCTACATGTATACATATACATCTCCATTCACAACTACATCTACATGCATACATTCATATCTCCATTCCCATCTACATCTACATGCATCCATCCACCTCCACATCCACATCTACATCTATACATCTACATCTACATGTATACATCCACATCTCCATTCACATCTACATCTATACCTCTACATCTACATGCATCCATCCACATCTCCATTTACATCCTCATCTACACATCTATTTCTACATGCATACATCCACGTCCCATGCATACATCCACCCCCACATTCACATTCACACTCACATCCATACATCTACATCTACATGCAACATCCACATCTCCATGCATAATAAAATTCTTTTAATTAATCTAGGATGATAGTTCCTAGAATATGGTAGGAATTCCTCTTTTTATACTTTGAATGAATTTATTTTATGCGTAATTTCTATAAAAATTTTGCCATAGCTCCGCTACTATGACTGATAAATCTCAATTTTTTTCTAAGGGATAAAGCTCATTATTAAAGAAATAATTAGAATGGTCTCTAATTGGATCATCAATCCATAATGGTCTCTAATTGGATCATCAATCCATAATGGTCTCTAATTGGATCATTAAGAAAACAATTAGAATGGTCTCTAATTGGGTCATCAATCCATAATGGATTGAATCATCAATGTGCATAAACTAAAAGCATAGCAAAAAGCCATTAATTTGGCCTCAAGCATAGCTTAATCTTGGATTAAGGAAAGGCTTTATGAAAAGCTTCATTTGGATTGAGAATGGTTCATGAGTATGACCATTTCTTGAGTGAGAGAGAGAAATTACATAAAAACCATTAGAATTTAAACATAAATGGAAATTAACTTCTATAGCATTTAATAAATTATGTAACTCTTCACTACTATTCACCAATTAACTTCAATAGCATTTAAAAAACCATACCAATTAAACTTCTCAAGCTTGAGAGGGGTTGAGAAGAGAGAATCATTGAGTTATTATAGAAAGATCAAAATTCAATATACTTACCTTATAATTTGCTTGATTCTTTATTCACGGTAGAGGCCCCCAACCAATCAATTGGTTTAGTATGTTGATGGAGCCACCAATGGGGATTGAAGAAAGAGAGAAGTATCAAAAACTAGTGAATTATTAAAGAATTCACAACTCTTGGCTTAGGTAGAGTAGAGTAACAATGCATAAGACACTCTATATTTTGGCTTAGGTGGAGTAGAGTAACAAGCATAAGACTCTATCTAATTTGGCTTAGGTGGAGTAGAGTAACAAGGCATAAGACTCTATCTAATTTGGCTTAGGTGGAGTAGAGTGACAAAGCATAAGACACTATCTAATTTGGCTTAGGTGGAGTAGAGTAACAAGCATAAGACTCTATCTAATTTGGCTTAGGTGGAGTAGAGTAACAAGGCATAAGACTCTATCTAATTTGGCTTAGGTGGAGTAGAGTGACAAAGCATAAGACACTATCTAATTTGGCTTAGGTGGAGTAGAGTGACAAAGCATAAGACACTATATTTTTTTCAACAAGGGGAGGCTTCTATTTATAGGAAAATTTGAGCTCCTAACCAAACAAACTGATTCTAGAATTTTCCAAGTCAGTTTGGTTGAATTTGGACTAGATTTAGACCTAGTTTGGTTACTTTTTGATTCGGTTTGGTTCCATTTTGATTTGGTTTGGTTCAAGAGAGATGAGAGATAAAAATATCACATTATTTTTGAGTTTAAAACTCATTCAAGCATGTGAAATATGCACCTCCTTTAAAGAATTCCCCTTCCTTACATATGTGTCAAAATTTTATTGCTCATAGTTTTTTACTAATAAACCTTGTACATTTTCAACTCTTCATCTTATGTGAAATATGCACCTCCTTTAAAGAACTCCTCTTCCTTACATATGTGTCATAGTTTTTTTACTAATAAGCCTTGTACATTTGCAACTCTTCATCTTATGTGAAATATGCACCTCCTTTAAAGAACTCCCCTTCCTTACATATGTGTTTATTTACTAATAAACCTTGTACATTTTCAACTCTTCATCTTATGTGAAATATGCACCTCCTTTAAAGAACTCCCCTTCCTTACATATGTGTTTATTTACTAATAAACCTTGTACATTTTCAACTCTTCATCTTATGTGAGCATTTACTCATTTTTGGATACCCAAAATATCTCATATTTTTAATATTGCTCATAGTTTTTTTTACTAATAAATCTTGTACATTTTCAACTCTTCATCTTATGTGAGCATTTACTCATTTTTGGGTATCTTCTTTTACAAATTGGATTTATCTCCTCCCTACACATGGATTGATGCTATTGGCCCATAGGAACCTTAATTGGACCATAATCTAAAAATTTCTGAAAATCTAGACCCTTAGACTAAGGTTCTTTATACTTATTTCCAATTAATTCCAATTGCACATTGGAAAATTCTTTTTTGAATTTCTATTTCAGGGGAACTTATTTTAATAAGATGAGTTAATTTTCTATCCAAAAATATTCATAATCTGAATATTCTCTCTCTAGCATATTTTTCTCTCTCTAGGCTAAAACAGTTAGAACAAGGCCTTTATATTTCTGAAGAGGGATTGATTACAGGGGAAGATACTAGACATCAAAAAGGGGGTTGGGGGAGGAATCTTACATTCTACCCCACTTAAAAAATGCGAGATGTCCTCATCTCGCAAACTGGGATAATTTTACAAGATGCACGAATATGAGATTTAGAGAAAAATTTTAATCAAGATTAACCACCAAGAAAAGTCTTAAAGAGAGCAAGATTCAAAATAAGAACAAGATTTAAACTTTATTCATTCACGGAACTTATACAGTAAAGATAGAAGAACTCTTTACACTTCCATAAGCCCGTCCATCATATGGTCACAAAAGCAGTCCTCACAAGCTGCACAAGTATAGGGTAACTCATCTATGGGAATGATTCTGCTGGTTATTGCCGCACCTATCTCAGTGATATGAGGTGATCTAACAAAAGGACCTTTGAGAGGCAAGCCAAAAACGGGATAAAGGCATATCTTCTCATGAGGAAGAAAACACGCCAGTAAGAAGACCCGCTCAGAAAACCCAAGATGTCTTGATCTCATGACGCAGTAGTATCGGGGACCCAAACCCAAAGCTTCAATAACCATGGCCAAGCGGACATTGTTACGAAAGTGCTGCTGACCCCAGGGTGTTACCCTAGTTATGTTTTGATAGGTCCGCCATTTGGTCTGCGCTACAGAAGTTCCTAGGTGAGGAAAAAGTGAGCGCTCATACTGTTCTATAAAGTCTTTCTTCACAGACTCTCTTGCGTCTTGAAGGTGAGAAATCATCAGGGATAAAACTAATTCCTGTTGCCAAGCCATGAAGGAGATTAAGAAAGAAAGGAGATTGATGGGAGTAAGATTACTGTGAGCGGCAAGTAAAAGTTACGACTTATATAGAGGAAGGAGCTAGCGTAACCTAGAAGCCAACGGTAACTTGCCACTGAAGTTTTACCGTCTTTCCATGATTTGTGTTTGACACAATTTTCTATAGAAGGCATTAAGAATTTTGAGATGAGGAGATAAAAGAAGCTTGTAGGCTAAGTCACCTACTTTCATTGAATTTAGATATAAGGATCACAATATCTGGGGGATAACTTCTTATACTCCCCAAGAGATAAAGAACTTCTTTTGGGCCGTACTCGAATGAAAACCAAAATCTTGGTATCCAAAACACCGATTTTCACTTTTGAACTCATTGTTTTGAATCCTTAAAATAGGCGTGACTCCTGAGAAGTATTCTAGGAAAAGGGTCTTCCTTTTTTAAACAGAAACTTTCTTTTATTTTAGAGAGGGAATACTTATAAGATCAGAAAGGGAGATTCTTACTCCTGTATACCTCGAAGGCTGGGGAGGAATCTTACATTCTACCCCACTTAAAAGTTGCGAGATGTCCTCATCTTGCAAGGTAGAGGATAACTCTTTTTCTTAAGATCCAATTTTATTCTGGGGTTCCTTATATTCTGGTCAACCCAACAGAATACTGGGATAAATATCCCTTATATAGAACTCATAATTAAATAACAATTCATTCAGATCTTATCATTCATATCTTTAACATGATAATGGTCCATTAGACCGAGAAATTTCCTTCTGAACATTCCTTCACGAGAATTTCAGTTAAGCTAGTCCTCAATTTGACATCCCTTAACTTGATCTACCGGTCAAGTATTAACAGTAGCAATCTAACAGCACATCCCACTAACCTCATAGTGATTGGCTGAATTCATTATCATCATTCTAGTTATGAATATCATCACAGGGACTCGTCCCATTCCCCCTCATTGTGGTTTCATTATATTTCAACTAATTTTTAAAAATCAACATTTTTCAATCAGCATTTTCAATCAGAATCCAAATCAATTCATCAATTCTCAAACAGAATTAAAAATCATATCAATCACATTCGAAATCATCATCTAGATAGCATTAACACTTATAATTTCAAGTCTTAGATTTACTCGTATATACTGTCAGTAAAGAGCTGCAGTATACTCTCGGTATATACGGGTAGTCACGGCCCTTGGAATTATTAGGTAAATACTATCATGTCTAGGCCTCAAGCAAGTCAGGGATTCTATATAATTGTGGTACTTCCATCTGAAGACCCAATTACCAAATTACGAGTTTCAGTTTGAATATCAATTTGTATGAATTATATCACACAATTATAACTTTTTTGTGTTTCTTGATAAATTTTTGACATATTTCTCTTTTCAGTTGATCTTTATTAACCAAATGCTCTGATACCAACTGTAAGATCCCTGTTCCCACCGAGTAATAGATTCGGGATACTAGCAGCGGAAGTAGCACTTCTCGCGCGGGACAGGGGTCCCACATTCGGGGCCTCGCCCACGGATATCCGGATAAGAGACTAATCCGTCGGTTGTTCCAAAACCGAACCCGGAAAAACTTCCTTTACCGGAAAGCACGGGCGATTCCACCAGGATAACTTTTTACTCTAACGTAGTCAAGATCATTTCTGATCGAGCTGATCTAATTACATCTATAAGATACTTGGTCAGGTCAAGGAAGAAACTTGCACTTGGATCATTGGGATCAACGCTTTTTTTCCCATTCAAGAGGCACAGCCGTTGATTCCTATCCATAGAACAGTTACTGTCCGGGATTTATTTTATCTATCGTAAAAACAAAAGTTTGAGTCTCGATTTACGGATCCATCAGTCCAGCCTAACCCCATCCAATCCCATGGGTTAGCCAACCGCCCAACCACTGTAGTGATGGGATCCAATTAAAAATTTGGTTAGGTTTTGTCCCGGGTACCAAGGAAAAGAGTTCCAAGGCCCCCTAGCCGGATGTTCATGCAAAATAAAACTAGTCACACCACTCACACACCCAATATGAAATTGCCTTTTTCAACCAGATTCAACCAGTTTAAAACAATCCTTTAATAAAACCATAGTATCATTGATCACCATCTTCCAATTTATCCAATTGATTCTTAATTTCCCATCATTCCTTCATCAGAGTATCTATGGCATCATTGGCAACTAGAACGCTCAGGAGCCGTTTCGATAGTTCCTAGCCCATAATACTTGGCAATATAATCACTTAACATGATGGACTCTCATTGAAGATCAGCAAGATCAACCAACAGATCCATATAAGGAGCCATGGACTCATCCATTGAAGACCAGCAAGGTCAATCAACCAGATCCATGCTCGATTTCAGAAAACAACTCCAACTCTGTTCCAATATCTTCCTCGACGCACGCGTGGGTATCCTAGGCGACCCAGAGCCCGAGCACCGTATGGTCAGCACCCTCTAGGATCCTTCGCAGGTAACCTAGCGCTTCACGCATAGGCCGCTTCCTTGGCCCCTCATCCACCGTACCGGAAGCTCACCATTTTAATCGCACCGAGGCTGGTCAAGACCTCGGCCGACCTTGCTACGCGAGACGTCCTTCATTGACTCCCCGTCAGCAGTTGCAACTTTCTCACCACGACCTTAATCACAAGACGGTCAAAATGCTCCCCCCAGCATTCTTGACATAAAACAATCATTTACAGACAGCATTTACAAACAGCATTTACAAACAGTTTACAATACAATTTCTATTTTAACTTTCATTTTTCCACATTATCCCTCCTCAATCTACATTACTTATTCCATATTCCATTTATATGTATACTCATCCCATCACATCATTTCCATCTCATCACTTCAGATTCCCTCACATCACAATCGTATATTCACATCCATACATCCACAACTATATGCGTACATTCACATCTACATGCATACATCTACATCCCTATGCATACATCCACATCCACATTCACATTCACCTCTATACATCTACATCTACATGCATACATCCACTCCACATTCACATCCACATCTATACATCTACATCTACATGCATACATCCACCTCTACATCCACATCTACGTCTATACACCTACATCTACATGCATACATCCCCATCCACATCCACATCTACATCTACATGTATACATATACATCTCCATTCACAACTACATCTACATGCATACATTCATATCTCCATTCCCATCTACATCTACATGCATCCATCCACCTCCACATCCACATCTACATCTATACATCTACATCTACATGTATACATCCACATCTCCATTCACATCTACATCTATACCTCTACATCTACATGCATCCATCCACATCTCCATTTACATCCTCATCTACACATCTATTTCTACATGCATACATCCACGTCCCATGCATACATCCACCCCCACATTCACATTCACACTCACATCCATACATCTACATCTACATGCAACATCCACATCTCCATGCATAATAAAATTCTTTTAATTAATCTAGGATGATAGTTCCTAGAATATGGTAGGAATTCCTCTTTTTATACTTTGAATGAATTTATTTTATGCGTAATTTCTATAAAAATTTTGCCATAGCTCCGCTACTATGACTGATAAATCTCAATTTTTTTCTAAGGGATAAAGCTCATTATTAAAGAAATAATTAGAATGGTCTCTAATTGGATCATCAATCCATAATGGTCTCTAATTGGATCATCAATCCATAATGGTCTCTAATTGGATCATTAAGAAAACAATTAGAATGGTCTCTAATTGGGTCATCAATCCATAATGGATTGAATCATCAATGTGCATAAACTAAAAGCATAGCAAAAAGCCATTAATTTGGCCTCAAGCATAGCTTAATCTTGGATTAAGGAAAGGCTTTATGAAAAGCTTCATTTGGATTGAGAATGGTTCATGAGTATGACCATTTCTTGAGTGAGAGAGAGAAATTACATAAAAACCATTAGAATTTAAACATAAATGGAAATTAACTTCTATAGCATTTAATAAATTATGTAACTCTTCACTACTATTCACCAATTAACTTCAATAGCATTTAAAAAACCATACCAATTAAACTTCTCAAGCTTGAGAGGGGTTGAGAAGAGAGAATCATTGAGTTATTATAGAAAGATCAAAATTCAATATACTTACCTTATAATTTGCTTGATTCTTTATTCACGGTAGAGGCCCCCAACCAATCAATTGGTTTAGTATGTTGATGGAGCCACCAATGGGGATTGAAGAAAGAGAGAAGTATCAAAAACTAGTGAATTATTAAAGAATTCACAACTCTTGGCTTAGGTAGAGTAGAGTAACAATGCATAAGACACTCTATATTTTGGCTTAGGTGGAGTAGAGTAACAAGCATAAGACTCTATCTAATTTGGCTTAGGTGGAGTAGAGTAACAAGGCATAAGACTCTATCTAATTTGGCTTAGGTGGAGTAGAGTGACAAAGCATAAGACACTATCTAATTTGGCTTAGGTGGAGTAGAGTAACAAGCATAAGACTCTATCTAATTTGGCTTAGGTGGAGTAGAGTAACAAGGCATAAGACTCTATCTAATTTGGCTTAGGTGGAGTAGAGTGACAAAGCATAAGACACTATCTAATTTGGCTTAGGTGGAGTAGAGTGACAAAGCATAAGACACTATATTTTTTTCAACAAGGGGAGGCTTCTATTTATAGGAAAATTTGAGCTCCTAACCAAACAAACTGATTCTAGAATTTTCCAAGTCAGTTTGGTTGAATTTGGACTAGATTTAGACCTAGTTTGGTTACTTTTTGATTCGGTTTGGTTCCATTTTGATTTGGTTTGGTTCAAGAGAGATGAGAGATAAAAATATCACATTATTTTTGAGTTTAAAACTCATTCAAGCATGTGAAATATGCACCTCCTTTAAAGAATTCCCCTTCCTTACATATGTGTCAAAATTTTATTGCTCATAGTTTTTTACTAATAAACCTTGTACATTTTCAACTCTTCATCTTATGTGAAATATGCACCTCCTTTAAAGAACTCCTCTTCCTTACATATGTGTCATAGTTTTTTTACTAATAAGCCTTGTACATTTGCAACTCTTCATCTTATGTGAAATATGCACCTCCTTTAAAGAACTCCCCTTCCTTACATATGTGTTTATTTACTAATAAACCTTGTACATTTTCAACTCTTCATCTTATGTGAAATATGCACCTCCTTTAAAGAACTCCCCTTCCTTACATATGTGTTTATTTACTAATAAACCTTGTACATTTTCAACTCTTCATCTTATGTGAGCATTTACTCATTTTTGGATACCCAAAATATCTCATATTTTTAATATTGCTCATAGTTTTTTTTACTAATAAATCTTGTACATTTTCAACTCTTCATCTTATGTGAGCATTTACTCATTTTTGGGTATCTTCTTTTACAAATTGGATTTATCTCCTCCCTACACATGGATTGATGCTATTGGCCCATAGGAACCTTAATTGGACCATAATCTAAAAATTTCTGAAAATCTAGACCCTTAGACTAAGGTTCTTTATACTTATTTCCAATTAATTCCAATTGCACATTGGAAAATTCTTTTTTGAATTTCTATTTCAGGGGAACTTATTTTAATAAGATGAGTTAATTTTCTATCCAAAAATATTCATAATCTGAATATTCTCTCTCTAGCATATTTTTCTCTCTCTAGGCTAAAACAGTTAGAACAAGGCCTTTATATTTCTGAAGAGGGATTGATTACAGGGGAAGATACTAGACATCAAAAAGGGGGTTGGGGGAGGAATCTTACATTAGCATCTTTAGGTTGGCTGACTCCAACTCTTCTGTTTCTTTGATGTACTGTTCTTGGATATTCACTGGGGTTATTTTTACTTGTTGATCCTTTTCTTTTTGATATTGTGTTCTTCCTCTCATCTCGTCTCCTGTTCTGCCCTTGCTCGTGTTAACATCATGTCTAATCTCTACAATTTTTATTTTATCCTATGGAGCTCTTGCTGGTGGAATCATCAGGATCTCTCTCATCTTTGGATCTATAAGCTGTGCAGGGTGTAGAAGCTTCTCATATCTCCATCTAAGCCTCTTCAATGTCTCACTGTCCTTGGGCATTATTGTCATCCTATGCGTGGGCACACACAATGTTGAGATATCGAGCTCGTCTAGTGAGGCGGTGGCCACTCATGACCCGCCTGGGGGATAGGCCCCAGACTTACACCACTGGCATGGTTGGTGAGATCTTGGGTGATATGCGGCCAGTGGGATGACAGGCTGTGTGACAGCCATTCTAGAGACTGGCATAGTTATAGCGCAAGCTCATTTAGTCGGGTTCACACTATAGAGAACCCGTGTATGTATTGGTTGAGTACCTTTCATATAGTGTGTACTCTTATCTTGTATATGGAGTGTTGAGTATTGTGTAGAGAAGAAGAAGATTTTCAGCCTCTCACCTTGTGTGTTCTCTATTAGGGTTTTGTGAGTGTGTGTGTGTGCTTGCAAGAGCTCAAGCTCTCTTCCCCCCTGCATCTTTTCATGGTATCAGAGCCTGGTTCGTGCTAATAAGGGCTGAGCTGCAAGCAAGAGAACCACAGGAAGCGGTACGAGGGTAAGAGCTTCAACTACTCTTCCCTATTGTGTTGGTGACTACACCCTTGTCGGGAGTTCTACAGGAGGCACCGGCAAACGATCTCTGATTGAGGAGCTTTCTTCGCGGGAGTAAAGCTATAGGGCAACTATACAGTCCTTCGGACAGTCCTTTGGACTGAATTTTCGGGCCAAAAATGCGTTTCGGGCGCGTCTGGACCTCCGTTTTTCAGAAAGCAAGCGATTTCGAGCACTGCGGGTAAGTCATCGATTCTCTGCAGAACTCTGTTTTACGAACTGCAGGAAGACAGATTGACTGTGCAGACACTGTGGGTGCTGCAAAGAGGTCTATAGTTGCCATTGGGTGTATGTATGCACATTGAAGTCACTGTTGGTGACATTTGAGAGTACTACAGTACCGCTGTGCAAAAAATACAGCAGTTGTGCAGAAAAACTAGAGTGCAGTTTCTGGTAAAATTGTGTGTTTGGCAAGATGTCTAATGATGGCATAACACAGATTGTGGCTGAGAAGCTGGACAAGAATAATTTCCATGCTTGGAGGTTCAGGTTGACGAATTTCCTGATGGGAAAAGGCTATTGGGACTACATAGAAGGTGAGCATGAAGAGGCACCGGAGATACCGGATATAAATCCGACTGCTGCAGATGTGAAAGAGTTTAAAGACTGGAACCAAGGAGCCAGGAAGGTTATGTATTGGCTTTCCATTAGTATACAGGACACCATGATTGGGCACATTCAGGATGCCAAGTCCCCCAAGGAGGCGTGGGACACCTTGGTAAAGCTTTATGAAACAAATACCAAGGCACGCAAGATACAATTGAAGAATGAACTTCATACTGTGGAGAAAAAGAGCATGTCTGTGAATGACTATGCGCTGAAGATAAAGGATATTGTGGAATCCCTTGCATCTATTGGTGTGTCAGTAGATGATGATGACAAGGTGGAAGTCTGTCTACGTGGTCTCGGGCCACAATACAAGGCGTTTAAGACGTCCATTCAGACTCGGGAAAACATTCCCAACTTTACAGATTTGGTGTCTATGCTGATTATCGAAGAGAAGAGCTTGGGTGAAGACCAACAGTCTTCACAAAGTAAAAACAGTTCACAGCAACAGGCCTTCTACACGAGTTCAGGAAGAGGACGAGGTAGAGGAGGCCGTGGACGCGGTCAAGGAGGTGGCCGAATAGGTAATCAGAATTATGGTCAGCAGGAGCAGCAGCAACAACAACAGTCCCAGAATCAACAACAACAACAACACGCAGGTGGAAGAGGCAAATTCAGAGGCAGGGGGAGTCAAAGAGGCCGTGGAAATTGGCAAAGGCAATATAATGATGCACGTGAATACTATTATTGTGGTAAGCCTGGACATGTGCAGGCAGAATGTTATAAAAAGCAAGCTGACATGCAAAATGGGAAAGTGCAGCAAAACAACTATGAATCCTCCTCAAGCAGAAATAATGAGGACAATGAAAGGTTGTTTGTTATGCAGCATGTTGTGAATGCCATGTCTGAAAATGTTGATGCAGCACAAAAAGATAATGTATGGTATGTGGATTCAGGCGCTTCGAACCACATGATGAGTCATGGGGAGTGGTTCAAGGAGATGAAGAACCCGGAAAGACCAGGTTTTGTGGAAACAGGGGATGACACTGCTCATCCAATTGCCCACATTGGAGATGTGCCATTGTCTATGCAGGATGGCAAAGTGAAGTACCTTGCAGATGTACTTCATGTATCGAACATAACAAAGAATCTGGTTTCAGTTGGCCAGATGATTGAGCAGGGTTTGCAGGTTCGGTTTAACCCTGATGGATGTTATGTCGAAGACTTCAAAGACAAGTGCAGGTTGGTTGCAAAAGGCAACAGAGTGGGCAGAATGTTTACGTTGGATGTAGACATGCCTGAAATGAGTGCTGCGATGTTTGCAAATGGTTCAGGAGTTGTTGCAGACACAGACATATGGCATAAAAGAATTGGACATGTAAATGTGCAGAGATTGAAGTCTATGCAGACAAAAGGAATTGTGACAGGGCTGCCAAAATTTAAAGTGGAAGGTATGCAGAAAATATGTGAAGCATGCCAATTTGGGAAGCAAACAAAGCATGTGTTTCCACGTAACAGATATGTGAGCAGAAATGCACTAGATGTTGTGCATTCAGATGTATGGGGTCCTACGAGGACCGTGTCTATGGGAGGCTGCAGGTACTATGTCACTTTTATTGATGACCACACAAGGAAAGTGTGGGTATATTTCATGAAGGAGAAGAGTGAGGTGTTCACTCACTGTCAGAATTTCAGAGTTTTGGTTGAAAAGCAAACAGGGAAATATGTAAAGTGCCTAAGGTCAGATGGAGGGGGAGAATACTTCTCCAATGAGTTCTCTGAATTTTTGAAGAAGAATGGTATTCGGAGACAGTTCACATGCAGATACACTCCGCAGCAAAATGGAGTTGCTGAGCGGAAAAACAGGCACATTGCTGAGATTGCGCGAGCATTGATGGAAGAGAAGAATATGCCACATTGCTATTGGACTGAGGCTGTTTCTACAGCAGTATACATCATGAATAGGACTCCAATTGCAGCCATACATGATGTAACTCCCAGAGGAGAGGTTTACTGGCAGGAAACCAGATTTGTCTCATCTAAAAGTCTGGATGCATTGCATATGTGCATGTGCCAGATGAGCTGAGAACTAAGCTGGATCCGAAAGCTGAAAAATGTGTGTTTATTGGATATTCCCTTGAGAAAAAGGGATACAGGTGTTATAACCCTGCTACACGTGAGCTGAGGGTAAGCAGGGATGTTGTGTTTGATGAGATGAGCAGCTGGTATGCTGCTGAAAAAGAAACTGTTGGGGCTGATGTGAGTGGAAGTGTGGTTGCACCGAATGCAGGTCAGCAATCACAGTCTTTGAGTGGACCAGGAGAGTCCTCATCTAGTGGGTCTGTTGATAGACCATGGAGTGGCAGGCTGCGTCATAATACCAGCCCTGCAAATGTGATTACTACATCACGTAAAGGAAAAGAGAAAGTGGTTGAGCCCCTTGGTATGCCTGACATTTCTGCAGGGCATTCTCATGTTGATGGAGTGGCTCAGATATGAGCCTTGATGAGGAGCTTGGGATTCCAGCTATGAGAACACCTGGTGTAAAGAAGGCTATGGAAGCCATGAATGAAAAGCTGCGAAGATCAGGGAGAGTGAAGAACCCTGTGCAGAGATTTACATATGATGGTTATGTGGCACATCACTATGCATATATGGCAAAGGTTGTGCAGGTTGTAGAGCCCACATGCATTGATGAGGCTGTTGGAAATGTGTGTTGGGAGAAAGCTATGGATGAGGAGATGGATGCACTATATGGAAATGAAACTTGGGATTTAGTGCAATTGCCTAAAGGCAAGAAAGCCATTGGATGCAAGTGGGTGTACAAAGTTAAACATAACAGTGATGGAAGCATAAACAGGTACAAGGCTAGATTGGTAGCCAAAGGATATGCGCAGACATATGGGATTGATTATGAGGAAACTTTTAGCCCAGTTGCCAAGATGGCAACGGTGAGAGTTGTGATAGCAGTGGCTGCATCAAAGCAATGGTCTTTACATCAGATGGATGTAAAGAATGCATTCTTGCATGGGGATTTGCAAGAAGAGGTGTATATGTTGCAGCCACCTGGTTATGAGGATGTGGGTCACCCCGAGCATGTTTGCAGGTTGAAGAAAGCCTTGTATGGCTTAAAGCAAGCACCAAGAGCATGGTCTGACAAGATTTCTGAATATCTTGTCACTATTGGCTTTCATGTAGCCAATGCAGATTTCTCATTGTATGTGAGACATGGTGATAGAGGGGTTGTGCTTGTTGTCATCTATGTAGATGACTTGATCATTACGGGGGACCATGATGCAGAGATCTTTGTTGATGTAAAGATCTTGCTTAGACAGAAGTTTGAGATGAAGGATCTGGGGGAGCTCAGATATTTCTTGGGCATTGAGGTGATTAGGTCACCACATGGTATTGGATTACTGCAGAGACAGTATGGCTTGGACATGTTGTCCAAATATGGTATGACAGGCTGTAAGCCTATTTCTGTGCCATTGGATCAGAATGGCAAGTTGAGTGCAGATTCAGGAGAGATCTTGGAGGATCCTACTATGTACAGACGCATAGTAGGGAGTTTGATCTACATGACGATCACCAGACCAGATTTGAGCTATGCTGTTGGGTTGGTGAGTCAGTTTATGCAGGTTCCACGGAAACCGCATTTGGATGCAGTGAGACGCATATTGAGGTATGTGAAGTCTACTTTGCATTGTGGACTATTCTATGAGACTGGGACAGAGATATGTGTACATGGGTACACAGATGCTGATTGGGCTGGTAGTATCTCAGACAGAAGATCTACCAGTGGCTTCATGTTTTCTTTGGGGAGTGCTGCTGTGACTTGGAGCAGCAAGAAGTAGCCTACGGTTGCTCTATCGAGTACAGAGGCCGAGTACAGAGGAGCTGCTATGGCAGCATGTGAGGTAGCTTGGTTGAGAAAGCTACTTGCAGATTTGGGTCTATCAGTGGATAGACAGGTTGTCATTTTCTGTGACAACATTAGCAGTATACAGTTGGCCAGGAACCCAGTCTTTCATGCTTGTACGAAGCACATAGAGGTCCACTACCACTTCGTCAGAGAGAGGGTCTTGGCAGGAGACCTTGACCTTGTTTATGTCAGCACAGAGGATCAGGTAGCTGACATCTTCACCAAAGCATTGGGTACAGAGAAGCTCCGCAGATTCAGGGCTTCGCTTGGTGTGCATGAGATGGAGTTGAGCTCGAGGGGGAGTGTTGAGATATCGAGCTCGTCTAGTGAGGCGGTGGCCACTGATGACCTGGGGGATAGGCCCCACACTTACACCACTGGCATGGTTGGTGAGATCTTGGGTGATATGCGGCCAGTGGGATGACAGGCTGTGTGACAGCCATTCTAGAGACTGGCATAGTTATAGCGCCAGCTCATTTAGTCGGGTTCACACTATAGAGAACCCGTGTATGTATTGGTTGAGTACCTTTCATATAGTGTGTACTCTTATCTTGTATATGGAGTGTTGAGTGTTGTGTAGAGAAGAAGAAGATTTTCAGCCTCTCACCTTGTGTGTTCTCTATTAGGGTTTTGTGAGTGTGTGTGTGTGCTTGCAAGAGCTCAAGCTCTCTTCCCCCCTGCATCTTTTCACACAACACATAGATCATTGAAGTACTCTATGAGAAAATCTTCAATAGCCTCCTGTAGACAAAGCAAGGCTATCCTCTTCAATGTCTCACTATCCCTGGGCATTATCGTCATCCTATACGCGTGGACACACACAACACATAGATCATTGAAGTACTCTATGAGAAAATCTTCATCAGTAGCCTCCTATAGACAGAACAAGGCTATCCTCTTACACCTTAGAGTTAGGCTCCAATTCTCACAAATAGACCTACACAGCCTCTGGAAAGGGAGCTTTGGAACACATAACTCTACACAATTTTGAACTTTCTTGATTTCCCTCAGAATGTAGAAGTTCTGCAAAAATTTTCTTGTTTTGGCCTGCTTTTAGAATATGGATAGGATTTCCCTTTCTTGGCTTCTTCTGAGAGGCAGCCTTTGCTACCAATCTAGGCCCCTTACCCTATCTCCTTGTAGTAGTTTTTGTCCTCACCATGAGCTACCACAATAAGCATGGAAGAAAGAGACATAACATTCTCTCTCTCTCTCTCTCTCTCTCTCTCTCTCTCTCTCTCTCTCTCTCTCTCTCTCTCTGTGCACGCGTGCGTGCGTGTGTGTTTGTGTTTGTATATGTCCTGTGTGTGTGTACGTGTTAGACCACACCAGCAAGGCATCTATCATAGTTAGTGAGGTTTGGCGCGTGATAGTAAACTTGCGTTAGACTTGCAAAGCGCCCTATCGTGCGCCAAACCGCAAAAACACACATCTCTCTCTCTCTCTCTCTCTCTCTCTCTCTCTCTCTCTCTCTCTCTCTCTCTCTCTCTCTCTCTCTCTGTGTATTTGTGGATGTCATGTGTGTGTATGTGTGTACACTAGCGACGCCTCTATCATAATTCTTGCGGTTTGGCATGATAGTGCTCTTCAGTTTGGCTTGCAGCCATATTGCCAAATCGTAAAAACCACTCTCTCTCTCTCTCTCTCTCTCTCTCTCTCTCTCTAGCAGTACTGGATGTGTATGTCTGTGTTATGTGTTTCTCCTTGTGTGTGTGTGTGTGTGTGCGTGTGTGTGTGTGTGTTTCTCCCTCTGTGTGTGTGTGTGTGTGTGTGTGTCTATGTGTGCATGCATGAGTGTATGTGTGTGTGTACGTCAAGAGAAAGACATACCAAAGCCGTTGCTTTGGTGCTTTGTCGTGTTCGATGGATCGTTTTGTCGTGTTCGATGGATCGTTGGGCAAATGTGAGTCTCTCTCTCTCTCTCTCTCTCTCTCTCTCTCTCTCTCTCAAGCGCACCGTTACAAATAGAATAAAAATGTGTCGTTTTTAATATTCACGAATCCCACGTGTCAATGGTCAACATCACACGTGTCAGTTATTACTATCACACGTGGACTTGTATAAAGTTATTTAAACCTCACGCTACTATTAATGGTTCTCATTTTAGAGAGAGAGAGAGAGAGAGAGAGAGAGAGAGAGAGCATCCACTCTGTCCAGGAACCTGAGGGGGAGAGAGAGAGAGAGAGAGAGAGAGAGAGAGAGAGAGAGAGAGAGAGAGAGAGAGAGAGAGAGAGAGAGAGAGCATCCACTCTGTCCAAGAACTCGAGGGAGGGAGGGAGAGAGAGAGAGAGAGAGAGAGAGAGAGAGAGAGAGAGAGAGAGAGAGAGAGAGAATCCACTCCCACATAAGTAGGCAGCAATGGCAACAGGTAAGTTTGCTTGCTCTCTCTGAGAGAGAGAGAGAGAGAATCCACTCCCACATAAGTAGGCAGCAATGGCAACAGGTAAGTTTGCTTGCTCTCTCTCTCTCTCTCTCTCTCTCTCACACACACACACACACACACACATTCATATACACAAACACACAGACAAGAATGCACAGACAGACACAATCTTTCACACACACACACACACACACACACGCACACACAAGCATATACAACACAAACACACACACATACAGTACACCCACAAAGAGAGAGAGAGAGAGAGAGAGAGAGAGAGAGAGAGAGAGAGAGAGAGAGAGAGAGAGAGGTTTGTGTAGTTTGGTGCGATATGGGGTATGTAAGAGTAATGGGCATGCGTTATCATGCCAAATCACACAAATATAAATAGAGGGGTATCTCCTTTTCTAATTCGTGCCAGTATTTTACTAATCAAAATAGAGAAAGCTTAAGCAGGGAGCCATGGTGCTGGATCCTGAATTTAGTGCTGCGGAGAGGAGCGAGGTGCGGATGAAGTCTCCAAAGCTGTTGATGACCATGAAGAAAAGATCTATTGACTTCACTACTGACAACCCTGCGGAGGTTATGGCATGGATAGAGGAGCCACAGCTTGTGAGAGGACAGACAAAGGATCAAGGATTTCCAACTCTGGAGGCGAGAGAATCAAGTTTCCCCCTTTACTTTGTAAAGCATCATAATGATGAGGAACCCCATTCAGAAGACCAGGCAAGATATGGAGGCAAATGAACAAGAGAAAGTAGGTGTTCTCAGTTTGGTGTCCCTTTCTAAACAACCTGCTTGCTCTAGAGGCTCTCTATTAAGAGGGATTTCAATTTCTCAATGGAGGAGAAAGGGCAAACTGATGACACAAAGATGCCAAAGAAGAAGAAGCAGAAGAAGAAGGAGCAAGTTCGTAGCGCTGACATGAAGGACAAGAAGGAGGAAATTGTTGAGAGCAATGATCTTATTTTAATTGATGAGAAACTTTTCAATTTTATTTTTGTAACGCTGGAGCTGCTGATGACTTTCACATTATTGCTGAGATGTTTAACAAGCCTTTGCTAATAGAGTCAATTTTGGACCAGCATGTAGAGTACCTATTGAAACATAGGGACGGTTTTGAAAAATTAGTATCCAAAGGAAGGCTGCTGTGCTAAGTAATCAGGCTTATGTGCACTTGCTAGATTGTGCACGAAGCAAGAAGGCAAACAGGTTTTTATACAAGAAGTACCAGGAACTCCCATCTTACTTGGTGAACCCAGAGGAACTAGAAGAGTATGGCAAACACCATTTGCTAAGGTATAAACGAAAGCTAGAACCACAAAAATTGCAAAAGTCATTAGAATGGAAAGATACATTGTAAAAGACTTATGTGTTACATCTATCTGCGATGATTAACAAAAATCTTTTATTCTCTCCATTTGTTTTGTGCTTGTATGGCATCTGAGTTTTTAAATGCTTCGGAATGCTTCAATCTCTTCCTTTCCATATGTTTGAGTGTCTGCACATGAGTTTGGATGACTTCAAGGTCTCTTTTTTGTGTAGTTGTTGTAGTATCCTTTTATAGAACCATTGGAACACTTCTTGTAGGCTGTTTGCCTTACTTTTTCCACCACCATGTTATGTGTGCCTGAAATATGCATTTCGAGCCATATAGTGTGATTTCTCAAGCCCTTGTGTGTTCTAAATGCTAGGATCTACGTACTTGTTGATAAAGTAAGGCATGTGGTTGTAGAGAATATGCTACATAAGAAAACATACAATGTAAGTTAGTATCAAGGGCTACGAAACAACATTAAGCTAGAAACATACCATGTAGTGTGTAATGTGTGAGTCCAAGCAGACCTCCTATCTCCTCAAATGTAAGTGTGTGAGTCCAAGCAGACCTCCTATCTCCTCAAATGTAATATCATAGATCTCCACCATTCTTTTTTGCAAGAGCTCTAAGTCCATGAATATATTGTTGTGTTCATTGTAGAATATGCTGCCACCTTCTCCCTTAAACTCTCCTACAATAATGTGGTATGAGTGACCAACATAGTGAAGTTGTTCTGTGTTTAATTCCTCCCTATGTCTCCAAACTTTTGTAGGTGTTGGAAGTAGCTTTGATTTAATGCCTTTGGCCTGAAGGAGTGATGACACTGACTTCTCGATGGCACTATAACCCTTACAACTGACTTCTCTTGAATCCATGGCAGATTGAATATCCGTCTCGCAACCAAAACTATATTGTTGGTTACAAATTCATCCACTATATCTCGTTGAACCACCTTGAAATTATTCTCTTTTATCAATTCCCTTGCCATTCTTGATGTCATGAATGGTTTTAGTTACTTTGCTAGATTAAGATTGGGATTGATATTCTCTTTGTCATGATGTATGACAACCCTACAAATACAACACTACTCATTACTAACATAGAGAACATGTAAATCATAAAGCAGCCTAGCAAATAAAATAATATTAACTGCTAAGATGAAAGACATGTGAATGGGAATGCGTTGAGTGAAATCTTACCTTATGGCTTGGATTCTCTTCTTTAGGCCTCCAAAACCGAGCCTCAAGTTCGCGACATTTTTGAGCTTTCTTCTCCATATGTGTGGTCCAATGATTGTGTCTTTTTCTCTATATTTGCGGAGGTCACTTCTTAGTCTATTGATTTGACATTATTGTTTCCAATTTAACTTTCTATGTCTTGCATTCACCAGACAAGCCAAGAAGCTCATTTGCTAGGTGTTGTGAATAATTTCTCTCTCTTTCTTGCATGTAAGAAATTGGCTTGCAATATCCTAGTAAGCCTTTGGCACCATCACCACCTGCAAAACGCAAGAGAGTTGTGGGATTTGAAAAGGGAGGATGTGAAGCAGTATGGGGGTCAATAGGATAGATGGATCCATCACACCAAAAGTCTATGTGTTGCTTCCCTGACAACCTCATATGATCTTTGACATCTGATAAGAGCAATAGTCATCCACTTTTGCATTTTTGAATGGGCGCATACGCACTATCTAGATCAATGTGCAGATGGTAATTTCTCTTAATGCTTTCATGATTAGTCTCTTCAATAGAATGAGTGTGTACACGGTTATTCTCCATTGGAGAGTTCTATGAATGAGTAAGTATACTATATGAGGTAGAGTGAAAGAATATGACTCGCTATGGTGAGAGAAGGCGTGTATTTGTCTTTTGAAATTGGAGATGAAGGTTCTAATTCCCTCCAAACTTTGTTCCGTGCAATAATATCCTCTTGAACAAACTTTACTCTTGCAATTTCAAATGTGTCATTTCAAAGAAGGTTCCAAACGAACTTTAAGACAACCACCTAGGAGAAAATTTACCTCTAGCTCAGAGACTACACTTTTATGACTTTTACGTTGTCGTGAAGTGTGCGGAGTAGCCAGGAAAGTACGAAACTTCTAGCTGTGAGAGTTGGTGTCGAACTTAACAAGGAAACTCACATACAAGATTTCCCAAGGAGTATTGAACACCGCTATTTCCAAAGACAAATACATGTGTCAACTTGCCTCAATACATCCTTGAAATCATCCAGAAGATTGCACAGAATTGCATGAAATCCTTTGAACCATTCACTTGTGAGCATAGCAAGGCTTTCTAATTTTTCCAATATACATGTGGCCAGTTACATCCATTACATCCAGTGCCCTCAAAACCATTATTTCGAGATGTACTTTATCACCTGAAAACCTGCCTTATTGTCCTAACATCTCACAAGCAAAAGAAATAGCATTTGGCAAAGCTTTGACATACTCATGATTTCCAAAATCCATATGAGAAGAAGTAAAGCAAATTACCCTCAACTTCAAAGTATTTTTCATAATTCTCCAGGCTCCGAATTCCTTAGCCTTTTCCCCAGAATTCTATCATGTTCACAAGCTTTTTCCCATACATTCAAAATCTTAAAGGGCTATTTTGCCATGCCCTTATTCTAAAATAACAAAGTAGTTTTAATTTTGACTTATCTGAATGAGGCGAGGGGTGGACACGTCGAACTTTTTTCTTTTATTTTTATTAATCTAAGGTGGCCGCTTCAGCGCCGATTCACGATGGAAGAAGAAAACTCTCAACAGTCCTCTGCGCCGACTGTATATTATGATTTTTCAATAATCACATCATCATATAGCTCTTGAATTTTCCTTCATTTCTAGCACCTAAAAGCAGTATACAGAAGATAAGCCCTTCCCATCAAATTGACTGGTCGCCTCGACGCTGTTCCCCTTCACTCTGCAATTTTTTTCTCACCTCCGCATTGACGTTTCTTTCCGGTCCTTTTCTCCCTTTTCCCGCGACCATCTCGGTAGCCCCCCTCATCGCATTCTGCCAGCTGTGCATGCCATAAGGAAAGGCTGCGCATTTTCATTTCCACGCTTTCTAGAAAATTCACCAAAAGCTTTGTTAACCTTAACACTAAGGTTACAAAGCATAACCTTAGCATTAAGGTTAAAGCCTTCAATGCACCTATTGTTTCCCTTTCTTCCATTGTTATGGAGTGTTGACCCTATATATATATATATATATATATATATATATAATCAACTCTTTTCCACCTTTATACCATAACCTTCCTAAAGGTTTTTCTCATGCTTTAGCTCCATTCAGCATCCTTATTGTGCATATGATTTTGCTATTTAAAGCATACGATCAAGATCCCGACTAATATGCACCATTAAGTTCTCTGCCTCAGTGCTAATGTCACAAGCAAAAGCCAGTCCTATCAAGGCACAATATATCTGCTAGCTCCAAAATTCTCCATAAGCATAAAAAAAAATCCTCCACAATTCACACCACACTGTCAAAGGCTCCAAAACCTGGCTCAGCCTCAGCTCATCTTATTGAACCTTATCTACAGTATGAACATATATACTCAAGCATCATATAATGATTCGTCATGGCACTTATCCCCATACATCTGGATGTGTATTTGACGGCCTCACATGCACGGTTTCACATCATAGACGTGCCATGGCACGACATCCACCCCCTCTAAACCTGCACATCCTCTGGTATGTGCCAAATCATCATCAAGGTCCACATATAACTGGATGTCGTCTTCTTCTTCTGCAGTTCCAGGAAGATCATCCTCTTCCTCTTCAATCATATCCATACTTCCACTGTCAAGCTTCTCATCCTGAATCTCTTGTGAATCAAAAGGATCACCATCATGCCTTCTTTTAAATATCTTGATTCTTTTGCCAGCCACAAGATTCTTTACTTCTGTTCCATCAAGCTCACACAGAGTATATGTGGCATTTCCATGCACATGCCTGACAATGTAAGGGCCAAACCATCTTTTTGCAAATTTTCTTTGAACAGTGAATTGGTTGTCAAGGCTACTATCATACATTAGAACCCAATCACCTTCTTCAATAGGTTTTGGCCGGAGTCTGTGTCTACTATCAAATCTTTCTTTATTTTTCATCCTTGCATCTTTCAGGCGAGCTTTAGCAAGCTCTACATCTTCAGGCCTCCTCTCCAACTGTCTTATTCGCAATGCAAGGAGGTCATCTCTGCTCAATCCTTCCATCCAGGGCAATACATTCCAAGTTAGAATTACTTCTTCAACTGGCATCACTGGCTTCTGACCATACATTAATTCAGCAGGCATGTATCCTGTCACTGAGCTATGAGTTGTACGGTCAGCCCACAAGGCATATGGTAGCAGCTTTGGCCACACTCTCATCCTTTCTCTGCATGCCTTAGCCAAAGCTTTAATGATTGGAGGATGTCCTCGCTCACTTTTCCCATTGCCCTCAGGATTGTAAGCACATGTTAGAGACAGTTTGATACCAATTCTAGAGAAGAATTCCCTTGCTTCTTCAACATCTAGCTCTCCCCTATCAGCTGTTATTTTCCCAACACAACCATATCGGCAGATCACATCTTCCAAGAGAAATTTGCATACTGTTTCCGTACTCTTTGTTCTAAGGGCACGCCCTTCTACCTGATTTGTCAAATCTTCTCTTGCAAGTGCTATATACCGCATCTGCCAAATTCCCAAAGGCATTGTAACTAGATCCACTACCCATTTGTAGTGCATAGCAGGTGGGTAAGTTGGTTGTAAGCCATCACGATGCCTCACATTTGAGTACATTTGGCATACTATGCATGTTTCTACATATTGGGAAATATCCTTGTACATTCCTCTCCACCAATATTTTTCCTTTATTTTGGTAAAAGTGGCCCACACACTTCTATGCCCAGCCCAGAGACTCTCATGGAATTCTTTCACAAGCTTCCCTTGAGTCTCTTTATCACATACGACTCTCTGTGGCATGGCATTCCTCTGTTTAGGATGTTTCCAGAGATACCCATCCTTTAGAAAGTAACCATATGCTTTTCTGCGGATCCTCTTAAATTCTGAGTCAGACCAATTCTCTTGCCTTGTCAGAGTGCTCAAATATTGACCAATAAGCAACCAATCTCCTTCATATATTTCCTCAATAAAAGACTCAAGTGCATTTGATAAGCAAATATGATCCCCCTTAGCATATGCTGTGGTATAGAACTTTGTACCCACATCATCAATATCACTAACCATCTCTTCCTCATCTTCATACCTGGCTCTTGATAGCATATCTGCAACTGGATTATCTTTTCCCGCAATATGCTCAAACTCAGGATTTAGTGACTTGATATAAGCAATCCACCTAAGCATAGCAATATCTGGAGTGGTACAACTTGCTATCATCCCAAGAAGTGGCAAGCAATCAGTCTCCACAAGTACGGATGCCCCAATAAGATATTCTTTTTCACATTTTAGAGCAGTGACAATCCCCCATAATTCTCTCTTGATCTGTGGATACTTTCGCTGCCGAAAGCTTAATACCTTTGCTCCAAATCTAATTACATACCTATGATCATCCTCATCATCTTGCCCTACTGCCCATCCAATCCCAGTAGGACTAGTATCAACTGTAACAATCACAGGCCTGCCACAGTCATAATCTGCCTTTCTCAAAATGGGTGATGATTGGAGCAAATATTTCAGCTTCCGCATAGCTTTAATATGTACTGCACTCCACAAAAATTTTTGATTTTTCCTCAAAAGCTGATAAAGAGGATCTGCTACATGTGCATAATGTGGGATCCAAATAACATAAAAGACGCACGCTCCTAGAAATCTCCTCAGCTCTGTAACATTAATGCATATTTCCTTCATTCTTTGTATTGCATCTATCTTGGCTGGACAAGGACGGCGTCCACTAGTACTACAAAGATGTCCCACTATTAGCACTTCACCAACCCCAAACACTGATTTTTGCCCAGATAAAGTAAGATTCACTTCTTCAAGTCTGGATAGAATCATGTCACAATCCTTTATATGATCTGCCACAAACTTGCGGCACCCTTTTGAATCCAAATTCTCATCTTTGTCTTTCTCATCACGGCCCTTTATTGGCACATCATCCAAAAATGGCATAGTTTTTTGTGGTATGAAGTCCCGTAAGACTTTATTCATTCCATTCATCATATGTGCCACTGAGTTAGTGGCTCCCTGTGGTAAGGTACACATCCTTACTAATCCCAAAGGAGTTCTCATTGTGGTCAAGTCCCTGCTTTGCATATCCAGCTGGAACTGATCATATCCCGAATACAAATCACCCATAGAGTATATAGCTTTCCCTGCAAATGCTTCTGCAAACTCATCCACAATTGGACCTGCTCCCACATTCCTGATTGTGACTTTGTTTACAGGTTGCATGTCTTGAATAAAGCGCAATGTCCCATTTTTCTTTGGTACAGTAAACCATCTGTTGGAATATGGGGCACATGAAGGCTCCAAGATTCCCATTCTGATCTTTTCCTTTAGTAATTCCATCAACTTTGGCAAGAGAGCCTTTGGTACTGGAATTGGCCGCAGGTTCCAGGGCACATGTGGAACAGTAAAGATCACCATTGGTGCTGTTACACTTGGGTCAACACAACCAATCTCATGCGGCTGAAAGGCAAAAGCTTTCCCATGTTTTACAAGCATCTCCTCAAAGCATTCTCTTTCAACTGGCAACAGAAAATCCCTCTCACCAATCTTCAGCTCTTTCAGAGTTTCTTGAGTAAATTTATGCCCAATTTTCTTCGGATCTCTAAGATTTGGCTGCATAGAAGCTTCATCTATCTTCTCCTTGCTTCCTGGTGGCAAGGGCAAGGCAACTGGCTTCACCTTTTTTGCAACCGTTTTGTACTTTGTATCAACATAAGCATCCATCTCACAATTCATGTTTTTACATTCCACCCCCTCAAATTCCTGGATTATATCATACATCTCCACAGATGACACCCTTATCATTTCATTTCCACCCTGTAAGCATGCTTTTCTCATATCAAAAAGTACATCCATAGTATCTATAAATGACACCTCATCAAGCATCCCTGAAATAAACTCATTCTTCTCCAAAAGACCACACTGTTCAAAACTTTTTTGTTCATTTTGTATATGTTTTTGCATGCCACGCTTTAAATCCTTGCTTTTTACAAAAACCAGTAACCCATAGCTGGAGAATCCCTGAAAATTTGCTGAAAAACTATTTACATTGATTGAGTCCTGCGAGAACTCATTTCCCCTTGTACCATTGGAATCCCGCTTTACAATGGCACCTGGCCAAAATCCCTCATCTCCCTATAATTCATAAACTCCCTATTTATCTTTGGGAGTGACTGTGCCCGAAGAGATTCACGATTCCTTTCATGATTAATGCAGACTGTCAAAAACTGAACAGCTTTTTTGCCATCTTTACTCCTTATTCTTGCATAGGCTGAACCATCATCCAAAACCTTTGTTTCCATCCTTACAGCTGTAATGTAGGGTTGCCCAAGAATGAGGGGATACGATGACATCTCCTGAACAAAGAAATTCTGATCATCCTTCACATCCCCTATAGTTACCCTTACATTTGGACATGCTGCATAAAGCTCTCCAGATGAATTATTAGCTGCTTTAATCATCCACCCATGATCCACATCCATTGGCCACTTACATTTGTTGTAGAGATTTTTAGCCATAAGATTTATTTCAGACCCATGATCAATTAGAGCGACATATGGCTCTTCCAAATCACCTATCTTGACAAGGGTTTCAGTGGTGGCTCTTGCCCAATGGCTCCTGGAGTAATGACTCTTTGTAAGAACTTCTTTTTCATCATCCTCTTCCACAAAACGCACTTGTCGTGCCCCATCAGCAGAGTGATTACATTCCACCACATTTTCTCTCTCTTCCTTTTTCTGTACCTGTACACCATGAGTCTTGGAAGTGCTTGCTTCCCCTTGTGATGGAATAGATTCAATTATGGACTGCCTTTTTCTTCGTATAATATCAATTATTTCGTCATGAAATTCTTTCTTTGCAATCCCCAAGACTTCCCCTAGTGTGAATTCCACCCTGCTGTTTAGAATTCTCTCTTCAAGCACCTTTTTGAGATCTGTTGCAACTTCAATATCAGATTGAAGCTTGTAGAGTGGACTTTTCCCTTTACCCTTCTCCTTCATTTTTGCTGGCACTTCTTCCATTGAAACATCATGTAGAGGTCTGCTTTGCTGTGGAGGTATATGTGATGGCCCAGGATCCTTCTTTTCACTTCCACGTGTAACTCTTTTTGATGGCCCTCCTTCCTCATTTTCCCTTTTACGTTTCTCCTCTACCTGTGCCTCATTATTTTGACATTTGGCAATATAGGCATGAATGGATAAAGAATCCACAGGCTCCTCCCAGCCAGTCTCAAGGCGTATACAATCACCTGCCTCATGCAAAGCTTGCTTTGACACTTTCTTTGATGCAATTAATTCCATTGTTGACGGCCAAAAATTCTCATTCTCATAATCCTCATCATTCTCAAATCCCTGCTTTTGTTGACCAACCTTTAATCCATAGGTTGCTGCCTCAACCATAGAAATGGCATGACTAGCAGCCATATCTTCTACCAGCTTTTTCATCCCTCCTTTCCCAAAGTTTGTACTCAATGGAAGTCCAGTTTCTGTAAGATGGATTTTCCCATCTTTGAAGAACACAAGTTGATTTTTAAGAGCTTCTTTATAGCTGGTACAATCCTTCTTTGCATGCTCTGGGTCATCACACCATATGCATCTATATGTAAACCCTTCTCTGATTTGAGGCCTTTGCATAGAAACCTGCCCCAATGGTAGACCTTTTTCTTCGATTCTGGACATCTTCAATTTTAAATCACGCATACCCTTGATAAGCTCATCCATCGGCCCATCTATCTTAGGAATTGTAGCTACTGGCTTGGATAAATTCTCAGGGGTAACAGCAGCTATGGGGGTTGCAGAGCCCATCACCATTTTATCCCTCCTCCGCTGCCGCTTTGCTAACATAGTGACTGCATCCTCAACATCATTCCAGTCACTCTTTAATCCTTGCTCTGTATTTTTATCCTCAAGGAGGATTTCCAATGTCTCCTGGAGATCTTTCCCAGCTGCCTGCAAGAAGAGCTCTGTCTTTTCTCTGTCCAAAGTTGCACGCTCTATTCTTGACAACTGGGCATAACGCTTCTCAAACTCCCTTAACAATTCCGTGGCAGAAATTCCCATTTTAGGTTTTGTGACCCATTCCAAAAAAGTTCGTTTAGTCACTCGCTCAGAATCCTCCATGAAGTATTCATCTTTTAAGGCAAGCTTAAATTCTTCCCAATTTCTGCCACCCTGTGCTGTCTGCAATCCTTTTATGCGCTCTCTTATTTCAGGAACGCATACCAACTCGAAACTTCGAACCATATCCTCCTCGGTCACCCTATTTAGCTCCATCTCCTTTATATAATTGCGCAGATACTTTGTAATGTCCTTCCCATCAAATTGATCTACCTTTTTCACAATTGATTGTAAAGCTTTGGTCATGGAAATCTGTCCCCTCTCAGCAGCTTGTTGCTGTTGCATGTACATGGAAAACATTTGGAACATCTGCATAACTCCAGGGTCAAAATGAACCCCCTGGCCCTCAGAATTCTCAGCCATAGCTTCCCTGTATGTTTCACTACACTCTCACCCCAGCAGCTTCACGTCGGGTTCACCAAAGATGTCGTGAAGTGTGCGGAGTAGCCAGGAAAGTACGAAACTTCTAGCTGTGAGAGTTGGTGTCGAACTTAACAAGGAAACTCACATACAAGATTTCCCAAGGAGTATTGAACACCGCTATTTCCAAAGACAAATACATGTGTCAACTTGCCTCAATACATCCTTGAAATCATCCAGAAGATTGCACAGAATTGCATGAAATCCTTTGAACCATTCACTTGTGAGCATAGCAAGGCTTTCTAATTTTTCCAATATACATGTGGCCAGTTACATCCATTACATCCAGTGCCCTCAAAACCATTATTTCGAGATGTACTTTATCACCTGAAAACCTGCCTTATTGTCCTAACATCTCACAAGCAAAAGAAATAGCATTTGGCAAAGCTTTGACATACTCATGATTTCCAAAATCCATATGAGAAGAAGTAAAGCAAATTACCCTCAACTTCAAAGTATTTTTCATAATTCTCCAGGCTCCGAATTCCTTAGCCTTTTCCCCAGAATTCTATCATGTTCACAAGCTTTTTCCCATACATTCAAAATCTTAAAGGGCTATTTTGCCATGCCCTTATTCTAAAATAACAAAGTAGTTTTAATTTTGACTTATCTGAATGAGGCGAGGGGTGGACACGTCGAACTTTTTTCTTTTATTTTTATTAATCTAAGGTGGCCGCTTCAGCGCCGATTCACGATGGAAGAAGAAAACTCTCAACAGTCCTCTGCGCCGACTGTATATTATGATTTTTCAATAATCACATCATCATATAGCTCTTGAATTTTCCTTCATTTCTAGCACCTAAAAGCAGTATACAGAAGATAAGCCCTTCCCATCAAATTGACTGGTCGCCTCGACGCTGTTCCCCTTCACTCTGCAATTTTTTTCTCACCTCCGCATTGACGTTTCTTTCCGGTCCTTTTCTCCCTTTTCCCGCGACCATCTCGGTAGCCCCCCTCATCGCATTCTGCCAGCTGTGCATGCCATAAGGAAAGGCTGCGCATTTTCATTTCCACGCTTTCTAGAAAATTCACCAAAAGCTTTGTTAACCTTAACACTAAGGTTACAAAGCATAACCTTAGCATTAAGGTTAAAGCCTTCAATGCACCTATTGTTTCCCTTTCTTCCATTGTTATGGAGTGTTGACCCTATATATATATATATATATATATATATATATAATCAACTCTTTTCCACCTTTATACCATAACCTTCCTAAAGGTTTTTCTCATGCTTTAGCTCCATTCAGCATCCTTATTGTGCATATGATTTTGCTATTTAAAGCATACGATCAAGATCCCGACTAATATGCACCATTAAGTTCTCTGCCTCAGTGCTAATGTCACAAGCAAAAGCCAGTCCTATCAAGGCACAATATATCTGCTAGCTCCAAAATTCTCCATAAGCATAAAAAAAAATCCTCCACAATTCACACCACACTGTCAAAGGCTCCAAAACCTGGCTCAGCCTCAGCTCATCTTATTGAACCTTATCTACAGTATGAACATATATACTCAAGCATCATATAATGATTCGTCATGGCACTTATCCCCATACATCTGGATGTGTATTTGACGGCCTCACATGCACGGTTTCACATCATAGACGTGCCATGGCACGACAACGTTCGCTTTATTCTAGCATTTCAAGATTTTTTATAGAGAGAGAAAATAAGAATCAATAATTTTCTTACAAGGCCCTACGAATGACCTCCAAAATGTCCTAATGTATTAAAAGAATGGTGTGTTTTAGCACTTCGGGAGGAATTCCCTTTATATCTGTGTATTTTCAAGCAAAAACATCTTCATATTTGTGTATTTTCAAGCAAAAACATCTTCATATCTGTGTATTTTCAAGCAAAAACATCTTGATATTTCTCAAGGATACCAATTCTTTTTCTTGACCTAGGGTCAGATCTTTTGCAATGTATATTGGCTTTGTTTCTTCTTGTGGGTCAGCAAGATTTATCTTTTAAATCTTGACCTAGGGTTAGATCTTTTGCAATGTATATTGGCTTTGTTTCTTCTTGTGGGCCAGCAAGATTTATCTTTTAAACTTCGGTGGTCACATAAGATATATGAGGCTCTATGATAGGTGTTCTCTGAGCTTTCTCACTACATATTAACTTGTCCCCAATATTGTAGGACTTAAAATACTTAGGCACTTGTCATAAATCTTCTTCCATGAGAATATGCATGCTTTAAGTTTATTTTCCCTTTCTGCCTCAGCTTTAATTGTGTTAAGCTTACGTAGAGCAAAGCGACAGTTTAGAGAATGGTCGGGTTCTAGAAGCTTGTCTTCATCCTTTGTGTCCTCTGTCTTGGTTGGTATGGTGATATTGTTTATATTAGCTTCCCATTGGCATGTATAAGTTTCATGGGAACTCATCGCCTTTAACATAGTGTAGCCAATGAAGGTCGATTTCCATAGGAAAGACGTATTTCTTTGGCTTTTTGCGTGACTTTATTTTTCGTGCCGAATGAGACCTTGTGGACGATATGGAATCTGATTCTTTGGATGAGGAAACTTTCTTTGAAGTTTCACTTACCATCCATGTCTCAAAATCATCAGTAGCTCCTAAGATGGATGCTACACTTAGAATGTTTAGGGATGTTATTTCAATTCCATCCAATCATGCAAATCATATCCCCAACTTTTGCAAAAGTATGTCCATGGTTTACAAAATGTGAATCCAATCCTCATAATATTTAGGCTCTATAAGTGGCCCATATTCTAGATCCTCATTTTTACCCTCTAGTAATTGGTTACATGATTGGCACATGATGATAGTTGTGGTGTTAGTTGTTGCATTGCATGCTCTACACATGTCAATTGAAGTGGTTCTGGTAGTGGTGTCAGACTCATCTGCCAGTATTCCTCGACCCATAGGGTGTTTTTTCCAAGAATTGAGGTCCAATTTTAATGTTTGACCTCCATTTTAGATGTAGATGTGACTGGTTTCCCAATCATGCATGTAAGATTCCTCCTCAGCCCTAAATGATGAAGTTCTCACCTCAATCCCCTGTAATCATCCCCTATTTCAGAATGCAAGAAAATATTATTTTCCCTTGTTTTGGCCTAGAGAGAAGTAATTAAAAATTGAGATATTTCTAGATACAAAGTTTCTCCTAAAATCTAAGATGAATTCCCCTGAAACAGAAGTTCAAAATAAATTTCCCAATGTGCATTAGGAATTAATTGAATATGTGTATTAAAGGGCTTAGTCTAAGGGTCCACATTTTCAAAACAGTTTGAATTAAGGTCCAAATAAGGTTCCAATAGGCCAATAGGATTAATCCAAGTGTTGGGATGAAAAAAATGCAAAGAATAAAAGAAAATACCCCAAAAATGAGTAAATGCTCACATAAGATGAAGAGTTGACTGAGTACAAGGTTTATTAGTTAAAAATTAAGGTTTATTAGTTATTAAAAATTGGGATATTTTGGTAAAATGATGAAGTTTTGACACCTCAGTAAGGAGGGAGAGCCCCATCAAGTAGGAGTCTTTTTATCATCATTACTTGGCTTTTTAATTCAAAAAAATGAGATAATTTTATCTCTCCTCTCTCCTGATGCAAACTGGATCAAAAAGGGAGCCAGATCCAAATCTTGTCCAAATTGGGTCAAACTGAAGTTGGAAACCTTTAAAACCGAGTTAGACTTGGTTAGTGGCATCCCTCACCTATAAATAGACCCTCATTCCTTTGTATTTTCATCTTTGAGTAATCACATGCCAGTATTATCTTCATTTTTAGTGTAATTTCTATTATCCCTCTATTTGCCTCTTCTCTTGGGAGCCTTGGAGCTTCTCTATTCTCCATCCTCTCTTAGAGATTACCCTCCCCCTCTTGGTGGCCAAGGACTTGCTTAAGGGCTTCACTTATATCCAAATAATCAAGCCAAAATCAACGGTAAGCTCTAATTTAATGGTTTTTTCTATTCCTCTCAATGATTTGCTTCTTCTCAACCCCTCTAAAGCTTGAGAAGCTTTCAATGGAATGGTTTTCTCTTGAAATCAAGTTTTTCAATGATTCATAATGTTTAATTAGATTAATGCTAGTCTTTATGCTTAATTATAATGTTTCCTTTAAAAAAATCTCTCTTTTGAAAAGATTAATCATCTATATGATTAGATCCTGGAAGAAGGATGATTCTCAATGATAATCTCTTTATTTTAATCAAAACTCTAGGCTTGATAAGCTAGAGAAAGAGATTAGATATTTTCATGATTTTTAATCTAGTAAAAATGATGGTTAATTCTTTTTAGCTTTATTATGAGTAAGAAAGATCATATTAACTCATTTTTAATTGAAAGATGGTTATGCTAACATTTTTAGAAATGAGGAATGGTTATTTTAGAATAAATAAGAGATTTATTCATAATTATGATTATAATTATGTTATGTATGCATAATTTAATTTTAGTCTAAAAGAAGAGTTCCTATCATATTTCCATTACAAGTTTTCATTTTAAAATAGATAATTGAACATTTTGAATAATTACAGCGAATCTATGGTAAAATTTTCCAGAAAAAAGATAAATCTTATTTTAATGCATATTTTTAATAAAGCAAAAATAGGAATTCCTATCATATTCTAGGTATAGATATTTTATGCTAAAATAATGATATTTATCATATTTATGGAAAATACTTTTATAGTATTTATGCATATTTATTTAATTAGAGAAAAGAGAAATTTTTGAAAAATTTATTTTCATGCATAACAATTTAGATGCAAAAAGAGGAATTCCCATGATATTCAAGATTCGAACATTTAAATGTTAAAAGAGGAAATTCTAGTATATTCCAAGATATGGATATTTTTATTTATTTAAAAATATAATTTTCATTGTATTTTAAGTAGAAAAATGCATAAATTAATTTTGATGTTAAAAGAGAAGTTTTCTCCATAATTTCATGTAGGAAATTTTGGTATATTAAGGTTGAGGATCAAATTGATGAAAAGAATATTTTAGATATTTCTATGCGGATAATAAAATGATATATACTCACAATTGGATTATTGGAAGAAGAGTTATTTTTATAAAATCCTATTATTCTCGAATAGAAATATATTTTTTAATTCTATTGTGGCCAAGAAGGAATGAATTTTCATAATTTAGTTGGAATTTTTCCTTATGATTGGAAGTCACCGGTTAATTTTTTGGTTAATTAGAAGAAAAATCCTTAGGAATTAAAGTTAGGATTAAACCGAGTAATTTATGGTTAGACCATGACCATGAGTATGGTGGGCCAGTAAGATACTTGCCCATCTCTCGAATCTGAATCAAGCAAAACCTCGTGAGAGCGACCAATTCCAAATCTTCGATACAAAGAATAGACTACCGAACGACTGAATTAGAGAAGTTTTCCTTAGACCGAATTCATGGAGAAATGAGTTGGAACTTCATTGAATTTGATGGGTAGATTATCTTGATATGAGATTTGTGATTTTCATTTTAAGAAAATCTGGATTGTGAGAAAAAGGGTTTTGAGGAATCAAACTCAACGGGAAATTCTTACTTGCATAGAAACTCTATTTTTGAAAAGGATTGTTTTACGCTAGAATGCTGGAGGAAGTATATGGCTTTTGATTTAACTAAGGAGAGATTCGTTGCAACAGTTGGTGGGGAGTCGTCAAAGGATGTTGCTCGCGGGGCAAAGCCTACCGAGGTCTTGACCAGCCTCGGTATGGTTAAAATGGTGCGCTTCTGGTACGATGGGCGAGGACCGACGAAGCGGTCCCTTAGTGAAGTTCTAGGACACCTAAATAGGATCCTAGAGGGTTCTGACCAGGTGATGCACAGACTCGCGGTTGCTAGGACACCCATGCGTATGTCAAGGAAGATATGGACGGAGTGGAAAGGAATTATCTATGTGAACTGGAATTTAAGATTCGATCTAGTTGTGGTTGACTAGCTGGTCTTCAATGGAGAGTTCAGATGATATTTTTGTAAAACAATGTACTAGATATTTTGGAGGATTATGATTAGTAATACTATGGTTTCATTAAAAGATTGCTTTAAAGACAGCCAAATCTGTGAAAAAGGCAATTTCACAGATTGCTTTAAAGACAGCCGAATCTGTGAAAAGATTGCTTTAAAGACAGTTGAATCTATGAAAAGATTGCTTTAAAGACAACCAAATCTGTGAAAAGATAGCTTTAAAGACAGCCGAATCTGTGAAAAGATTGGTTTAAAGACAGTCGAATCTATGAAAAAGGCAATTTCATATTGGGTGTGTAAGTGGTGTGACTACCTTGAGTTTTGATTGAAGCGCTAGCTAGGGGGCCTGGGAACTCTTTTCCTTGGTACTCGCAGGACAAAACATAACCAAATTTTTATATAAAGGGATCCCACCAGGCGGTTGGCTAACCCATGGGCCGGCTGGCTGGATCGGTGGATTCCTGCCATACAGTCAGATATGCCAAGTTACGCTAGTTAGAATAAGTCCCTAGAAGATTCTTGTTCTATGGGAAAGAATCAGATGTGCCTCGCTTAAGGGAAAAAAAAAGCGATGATTTCTATGAACCAAGTGCAAGTCTCTTCCTTAATCTGGCCATGTGACCTACGGGCTTGGTTGGATGAGATTGGATAGTTAAGGCCTTGACCCGTTAGATAAATCTCCCGTTAGATGATTTTCTTGGTGGAATCGCTCGTGCCTTCTGGGTGAGGGAAGTTTTTTCGGGTTTGGTTTTGGAGGAACGGCCGGGCTAGTCTCTTGTCCGGATATTCATGGGGTGAGGCCCCGATGGGAAGCCCTACCATGTGGGAGAGGCTGACGCTGCTTCCGCCGCCAGCGCCCTAGAGGGGGCATCACGGAGAGGGTGAGGGTCTCACAGCTGGTATCAGAGCTTTGTTGAAAGCTTAAGAAGGAAAAATGAATTTTATAAAACATTTATAATAAAAACTCAAAAAGAGCATTTACATATTGTGTTTTCATTCCTTAAGCTTCATTAATGATCGATGAATTGGATTTTATAGATGGACGTCCCATGTTTATCTGGTATTCCTGATCTCACTCCATCTTAGGATATGACTACTTTCGCCTTTGAGCATATCCTCTCCTCTATACGTCTCGATCGAGCAGAGCAAGGCTCATAAATCATTTTGAGGAATTATATTTTCCCAACCTAACGGAGAGACGTCAGCATAAGTGGTATACATAGGGCAGTATGTCCATGCCTCTTGCAACCACCAGCGCACCGCTTGATGTTGAGGGAGAATATCTCTTTACCCATGGTCATGCTGAGGTTAAAGGTGGTTCACGGTGTTATCTTGTATCGCCCCACACCTCCAGATTTCAGGCTTTCTTGTCATATTTATAGAGTTCTTAGCTATTTTATTTCGAGAAGAAAGATTGTAGCACCTTTAGCAGTAAGGGAACAATTGTATCGCGGCATGTCTGTAGCCCACTAATATTGCCGTCTCATGCGTTTCTCGGCGGAGGTTTTGACTTTCTAGAGCCATGATGCTCTATGTATATATTGCAACCTTTATGTAAATAAAGAAATGTTTTGTGAAAATTTCTACTTATCCAAGTGATTTGTCTATCAGATAAATGAGTTGAAGAAATAGGATCTGTTCCTCGGACGTATGTTGTGTTGAGATATCGAGCTCGTCTAGTGAGGCGGTGGACACTGATGACTCGCCTGGGGGATAGGCCCCACACTTACACCACTGGCATGGTTGGTGAGATCTTGGGTGATATGCGGCCAGTGGGATGACAAGCTGTGTGATAGCCATTCTAGAGACTGGCATAGTTATAGCGCCAGCTCATTTAGTTGGGTTCACACTATAGAGAACCCGTGTATGTATTGGTTGAGTACCTTTCATATTATGAGTACTCTTATCTTTGTATATGTGTTGTGTTGAGTGTTGAGTGAAGAAGAAGAAGATTTCAGCCTCTCACCTTGTGTGTTCTCTATTAGGGTTTTGTGAGTGTGTGTGTGCTTGCAAGAGCTCAAGCTCTCTACATCTTTTCATGGTATCAGAGCCTGGTTCGTGCTAAGGACTGAGCTGCAAGCAAGAGAACCACAGGAAGCGGTACGAGGGTAAGAGCTTCAACTACTCTTCCCTATTTGTGTTGGTGACTACACCTTTGACGGGAGCTCTACGGGAGGCACCGGCAAACGATCTCTAATTGAGGAGCTTTCTGCGCGGAAGTAAAGCTATAGGGCAACTATGCTATCCTATCAGAACAAATTTTCTCGGCCAAGAACGCGTTTTGGGCGCGTCTAGACCTCCGTTTTTCAGAAAGCAGGCGATTTCGAGCACTGCGGGTAGGTCATCGATTCTCTGCAGAACTCTGTTTTAAGAACTGCAGGAAGACAAATTGACTGTGCAGACACTGTGGGTGTTGCAAAGAGGTCAACAGTTGCCATTGGGTGTATGTATGCACATTGAAGTCACTGGTTGTGACATTTGAGAGTACTACAGTTTTGGGCAGGAAATACAGCAGTTTGTGCAGGACAAACCAGAGTGCTGTTTCTGGTAAAATTGTGTGTTTGGCAAGATGTCAAATGATGGGATAACCCAGATTGTGGCTGAGAAGCTAGATAAGAATAACTTCCATGCTTGGAGGTTCAGGTTGACGAATTTCCTGATGGGAAAGGGCTATTGGGACTACCTAGAAGGTGAGTATGAAGAGGCACCGGAGATACCGGACATAAATCCTACTGCTGCAGATGTGAAAGAGTTTAAAGACTGGAACCAAGGAGCCAGGAAAGTCATGTATTGGCTCTCCATTAGTATACAGGACACCATGATTGGGCACATTCAGGATGCCAAGTCCCCCAAGGAGGCGTGGGACACCTTGGTAAAGCTTTATGAAACAAATACCAAGGCAGGTAAGATACAGTTGAAGAATGAACTTCATACTGTGGAGAAAAAGAGCATGTCTGTGAATGACTATGCATTGAAGATAAAGGGCATTGTGGAATCCCTTGCATCTATTGGTGTGTCAGTAGATGATGATGATAAGGTGGAGGTCTGTCTACGTGGTCTCGGGCCACAATACAAGGCGTTCAAGACGTCTATTCAGACTCAGGAAAACATTCCCAACTTTACAGATTTGCTGTCTATGCTGATTATAGAAGAGAAGAGCTTGGGTGAAGACCAACAGTCTTCACAAAACAAAAACAGTTCAGAGCAACAGGCCTTCTACACAAGTTCAGGAAGAGGACGAGGTAGAGGAGGCCGTGGACGCGGTCAAGGAGGTGGCCGAACAGGTAATCAGAATTATGGACAGCAACAGCAACAACAACAGTCCCAGAATCAACAACAACAACAAGTTCAGGAAGAGGACGAGGTAGAGGAGGCCGTGGATGCGGTCAAGGAGGTGGCCGAACAGGTAATCAGAATTATGGACAGCAGCAGCAGTAGCAACAACAACAGTCCCAGAATCAACAACAACAACAACAACACGCAGGTGGAAGAGGCAAATTCAGAGGCAGGGGAAGTCAAAGAGGCCGTGGAAATTGGCAAAGGCAATATAATGATGCATGTGAATGCTATTATTGTGGTAAGCCTGGACATGTGCAGGCAGAATGTTATAAGAAGCAGGTTGACATGCAAAATGGGAAAGTGTAGCAAAACAACTATGCATCCTCCTCAAGCAGAAATAATGAGGATAATGAAAGGTTGTTTGTTATGTAGCATGTTGTGAATACCATGTCTGAAAATGTTGATGCAGCACAAAAAGATGATGTATGGTATGTGGATTCAAGTGCTTCGAGCCACATGACAAGTCATGGGGAGTGGTTCAAGGAGATGAAAAACTCGGAAAGACCAGGTTTTGTGGTAAGAGGGGATGACACCACTCATCCAATTGCCCATGTTGGAGATGTGCCATTGTCTATGCAGGATGGCAAAGTGAAGTACCTTGCAGATATACTTCACGTCCCGAACATAACAAAGAATCTGGTTTCAGTTGGCCAGATGATTGAGCAGGGTTTGTAGGTTCAGTTTAACCTTGATGGTTGTTATGTTGAAGATTTTAAAGACAAGTGCAGGTTGGTTGCAAAAGGCAACAGAGTGGGCAGAATGTTTACATTGAATGTAGACATGTGTGAAATGAGTGCTGCGATGTTTGCAAACGGTTCAGGAATTGTTGCAGACACAGACATTTGGCATAAAAGGATTGGACATGTGAATGTGCAGAGATTGAAGTCTATGTAGACTAAAGGAATTGTGACAGGGCTGCCAAAATTTAAAGTGGAAGGTATGCAGAAAATATGTGAAGCATGCCAATTCGGGAAGCAAACAAAGCATGTGTTTCCACGTAACAGATATGTAAGCAGAAATGCACTAGATGTTATGCATTCAGATGTATGGGGTCCTACGAAGACTATATCTATGGGAGGCTGCAGGTATTATGTGACTTTCATTGATGACCACACAAGGAAAGTGTGGGTATATTTCATGAAGGAGAAGAGTGAGGTGTTCACTCACTTTCAGAATTTCAGAGTTTTGGTTGAAAAGAAAACAGGGAAATATGTAAAGTGCCTAAGGTTAGATGGAGGGGGAGAGTACTTCTCCAATGAGTTCTCTGAATTTTTGAAGAAGAATGGTATTCGGAGACAGTTTACATGCAGATACACTCCGCAGCAAAATGGAGTTGCTGAGCGGAAAAATAGGCACATTGCTGAGATTGCGCGAGCATTGATGGAAGAGAAGAATATGTCGCATAGCTATTGGGCTGAGGCTGTTTCTACAGCAGTATACATCATGAACAGGACTCCAACTGCAGCCATACATGATGTAACTCCAGAGGAGAGGTTTACTGGCAGAAAACCTGATTTGTCTCATCTGAAAGTCTTTGGATGCATTGCATATGTGTATGTGCCAGATGAACTAAGAACTAAGCTGGATCCGAAAGCTGAAAAATGTGTGTTTATTGGATACTCCCTTGAGCAAAAGGGATAAAGGTGTTAGAACCCTGCTACACGTGAGTTGAGGGTAAGCAGGGATGTTGTCTTTGATGAGATGAGCAGCTGGTATGCTACTGAAAAAGAAGCTGTTGGGGCTGATGTGAGTGGAAGTGTGGTTGCACAGAATGCAGGTCAGCAATCACAGTCTTTGAGTGGACCAGGAGAGTCCTCATCTAGTGGGTCTGTTGATAGACCATGGAGTGGCAGGTTGTATCATTACACCAGTCCTGCAAATGTGATTAGTACATCACGTAAAGGAAAAGAGAAAGTGGTTGAGCCCCTTGGTATGCCTGACATTTCTGCAGGCCATTCTCATGTTGATGGAGAGTCTAGTGGCTCAGATATGAGCCTTGATGAGGAGCTTGGGATCCCAGCTATGAGAACACCTAGTGTAAAGAAGGCTATGGAAGCCATGAATGCAAAGCTGCGAAGATCTGGGAGAGTGAAAAATCCTGTGCAGAGATTTACCTATGATGGTTATGTGGCACATCACTATGCATATATGGCAAAGGTTGTGCAGGTTGTTGAGCCCACATGCATTGATGAGGCTGTTGTTTGGAAATGTGTGTTGGGAGAAAGCTATGGATGAGGAGATGGATGCACTATATGGAAATGAGACTTGGGATTTAGTGCAATTGCCTGAAGGCAAGAAAGCCATTGGATGCAAGTGGGTGTACAAAGTAAAACATAACAGTGATGGAAGCATAAACAGGTACAAGGCTAGATTGGTAGCCAAAGGATATGCGCAGACATATGGCATTGATTATGAGGAAACTTTCAGCCCAGTTGCCAAGATGGCAATTGTGAGAGTTTTGATAGGAGTGGCTGCGTCAAAGCAATGGTCTTTACATCAGATGGATGTAAAGAATGCATTCTTGCATGGGGATTTGCAAGAAGAGGTGTATATGTTGCAGCCACCTGGTTATGAGGATGTGGGTCACCCCGTGCATGTTTGCAAGTTGAAGAAAGCCTTGTATGGCTTAAAACAAGCACCAAGAGCATGGTCTGACAAGATTTTTGAATATCTTGTCACTATTGGCTTTCATGTAGCCAATGCAGATTTCTCGTTGTATGTGAGACATGGTGATAAAGGGGTTGTGCTGGTTGTTATCTATGTAGATGACTTGATCATTACGGGGGACCATGATGCAGAGATCTTTGATGTAAAGATCTTGCTTAGATAGAAGTTCGAGATGAAGGATCTGGGGGAGCTCAGATATTTCTTGGGCATCGAGGTGATTAGGTTACCACATGGTATTGGATTACTGCAGACACAGTATGGCTTGGACATGTTGTCCAAGTATGGTATGACAGGCTGTAAGCCTATTTCTGTGCCATTGGATCAGAATGGCAAGTTGAGTGCAGATTCAGGAGAGATCTTGGGAGGATCCTACTATGTATAGGCGCATAGTCGGAAGCTTGATCTATATGACGATCACCAGACCAGATTTGAGCTATGCTGTTGGGTTGGTGAGTCAGTTTATGCAGGTTCCACGGAAACCGCATTTGGATGCAGTTAGACGCATACTGAGGTATGTGAGGTCTACTTTGCATTGTGGACTATTCTATGAGACTGGGACAGAGATATGTGTACATGGATACACAGATGCTAATTGGGCTGGTAGTATCTCAGATAGAAGATCTACCAGTGGCTTCATGTTTTCTTTCGAGAGTGCTGCTGTGACTTGGAGCAGCAAGAAGCAACCTACGGTTGCTCTATCGAGTACAGAGGCCGAGTGTACAGAGGAGCTACTATGGCAGCATGTGAGGTAGCTTGGTTGAAGAAGCTACTTGCAGATTTGGGTCTATTAGTGGATAGACAAGTTGTCATTTTCTGTGACAACATTAGCAGTATACAGTTGGCCAGGAACCCAGTCTTTCATGCTCGTACGAAGCACATAGAGGTTCACTACCATTTCGTCAGAGAGAAGGCCTTGGCAGGAGACCTTGACCTTGTTTATGTCAGCACAGAGGATCAGGTAGCTGACATCATCACCAAAGCATTGGGTACAGAGAAGCTCGGCAGATTCAGGCATCACTTGTTGGTGTACATGAGATGGAGTTGAGCTCGAGGGGGAGTGTTGAGATATCGAGCTCGTCTAGTGAGGCGGTGGACATTGATGACCCGCCTGGGGGATAGGCCCCACACTTACACCACTGGCATGGTTGGTGAGATCTTGGGTGATATGCGGCCAGTGGGATGACAGGCTGTGTGACAGTCATTCTAGAGACTGGCATAGTTATAGCGCTAGCTCATTTAGTTGGGTTCACACTATAGAGAACCCGTGTATGTATTGGTTGAGTACCTTTTATATTATGAGTACTCTTATCTTTGTATATGTGTTGTGTGAGTGTTGAGTGAAGAAGAAAAAGATTTCAGCCTCTCACCTTGTGTGTTCTCTATTAGGGTTTTGTGAGTGTGTGTGCGCTTGCAAGAGCTCAAGCTCTCTTCCTCCCTGCATCTTTTCATGTTGTAGATCTCTAATAAGATCAATTATCTTATTTAAGTAATTATTTTTGAACCTCTTAAGTCTTAGGATCTCGATGATGAAATCAAATAGAAATTTAACGATGTATCATTTTTGGCAGAATCATGAGACGTGCAAACCATGGCACAGATAGCCAGATCCTCTCACGAATGAGGAAGAGCTTGACCCCGATGTTTGCAAAGCCCTTCACAAAACTCAACCAGGTCCCTTCAAGGGTGAAGGGGAGAACTTGGGCAAGGCTCTGGAGAAGTGGATTGAAGAAATGGAAGAGTACTTTGATGTCACTAGATACATGAGAAGAGTAAAATGTCTCTTGTAAGGCTGAAGATAGTCGAAACAGCTAAAGTGGCATGGAGAAACCACTGTGAGACAAACCATCTGGATCGAAACACCCAGACATGGAATGATCTCAAGACTTACCTAAGGAGGAAGAGATTCTGTCCTCCTGGCTTTTTGGAAACCAAGATGAATGAATTCTTAGAGTTAACCCAGGGGAGAAGAACTATTGAAGAGTATCACCAAGCTTTCGCTCTCCTCCTCAAATACTCGCCATCGCTGGATGAAGAACAGCTGATGGCCAGGTTCATTCGGGGAATGAACAAACCTTTGGATACCCTAGTAAATAATGCCAAGCCAGTTTCCATGGCTGAAGCAGTAAGGATGGTGAAGGACTTCACCAAGGCATTTATTGTTAAGGTCCCGCCAAAGCTCCCTCATCCTTCAAAAGGTTCCAAACACCGGGAAGTTCTTCCAACCTTCCGCTTCTAAAGAGACACCAAGGTCCCAATCAAAATAGAGACAGGAAGTTTCAGAAATGAAGGAAGACCTTTTCCTTGAAGCTCTTTTATAAGAACTCCGGCTCTTTCTAGAATGCAAAGGGAAGAGCTTCAAAGTGAAAACAAGTGTTTCGGTTGTCAAGGGTTTGGGCACCAGCTCAAGGATTACCCAACTCCTTCTATGGGCCAAGGAAGCCAAGGTCCAAGAGTTAAGAGACCGAATCCTTTGTATCAGTCCAATCAGGGTCCCCCTCACCAAAATCAGGGTGCCAGCTAAGCCTGTAGCCTTAATGCAAAGTAGTCTCAAAACTCCCTCCCAAAATTGGGGAAACCAAAGAGAAAGAGTTCCACCTCAGACTGCAGCAGTCAGAGCCGTCTAAATAACCAAGGAAGTGGAGGAAGAAAAAGGACAGATCTGGTGCCACAAAATCATTAATTCTCAGTCCTCCAGACTCTAGCAGAGTACAAGGGTGAGCAATTCAAGCTTTTGATTGATTTAGGTAGTACACATTCTTTTATTTCCCTAGGATATCTGCATAAGTTAGTCCTAAATAAAAAATCAAGGAAACTTAGTGCAATTGGCCAGTGGTAGAAAGATTTTTTTCACACACCTTGAGACAGACCGTACTCAGTATTCAGTTTAATCTAGATAGGAACATAACAGATTGCCAGTTCAGAGTCATACCCTTGGGAATCTATGATGGAATCCTTGGAATGGATTAGCTCCATAAGAATCACGCTGACATTCACTGTCACAATGGAACCATATCTTTCCTTGACCTTCATGGGAATAAAGTTCAAGGAACTGGAATTTCTGGATCCCCAGTTTTGCAATTAGTCAAAGCTTATAAATTATTAAAGGGACTCAGAAAGAGGCAAGCTGTTTATGTTCGTTAAGATGAATCCAATAGACATAAAATTCAAGGCTAAGGAACCAAAGTGGTTAAGTGAGTATGCCGATGCGTTCCCAAAAGAGCTGACTGAGATGCCTTCGACTTGCAAAGTAGATCATGAGATAGAGCTAACCCTCGGCGGAGCTCAGCTAGTAGCCAACGTGCATACAAAATGCCAGTTCCAAAAGCCATAGAATGTAAGGAGCAGTTAAGACAACTATTAGAGCAAGGATTCGTCAATCCCAATGTTTCACCTTGGGGTGTGCCCATTCTCTTTCAGAAGAAGAAAGATGGAACGTTAAGACTCTGTATTAATTACAGAGGATTGAATCAGTTAATAATTAAAAATAAGTATCCTATCCCTAGGATTGATGAACTTCTGAATCGATTAAGTGGAACCCAAATGTTCACGAAGATCTCAAATCCGGGTACTACGAGATCAGAATCAAGGAACAAGACATCCCGAAGACAACTTTCAATACTCGCTATGTGCATTATGAATTCACAGTCATGCCATTTGGACTCACTAATGCCCTAGTGACATTTTATCGCCTCAAATCCGGGTACTACCAGATCAGAATCAAGGAACAAGACATCTCGAAGACAACTTTCAATACTCGCTATGTGCATTATGAATTCACAGTCATGCCATTTGGACTCACTAATGCCCTAGTGACATTTTATCGCCATGCAGGATATTCTGAGAGAATACTTGGATGATTTTGTTCTTGTTTTCTATGATGGCGATGGCATCCTGGTATACTCTAAGAATGTAGCTGATCATGAAGATCATGTGCGCAAGGTCCTGGAAATCCTAAGGAAGCACCAACTCTTTGCAAAAAAGAGCAAGTGTTCTTTCTCTACTGACTAGGTGGAATACTTGGGATTCATAGTGTCTACTAAAGATGGGATTTCTCCTGACCCTGCAAAAATCCAAGCAGTCATAGATTGGCCAGAGCCCAAGACAGTGAAAGAAGTCAGAGGATTCTTAGGATTAACTGGGTGGTATCGAATCTTTATACCCAGATATGCTCAGATAGCATCCCCTTTAACTAACCTTCTCAAGAAGAGTACTCTATTTCAGTGGACTGCTATGTGTTAGAGTGCCTTTGATAAGCTAAAGACAGCCTTAGTAACCAACCCTATCCTTAAGTTGCTAGATTTTTCTAAACCTTTTGAGGTAGTTACAGATGTAGTGGTTTTGCCTTAGGCGGTTCTCTTATGCAAGAAGGTCATGCAGTAACCTATGAATCCAAAAAGCTCAGAACGCATGAGAGGAATTATGCCGTCCATGACTTGGAGTTACTCTCAGTAGTATATGCTCTGATGTTGTGGAGACATTATCTCTTGGGACATAGATTCACCCTTGATGTGACTGATCATCAAAGTTTGAAAGTGGATTCACCCAAAGGGATCTCAATATGCGTCAAAGAAGATGGATGCAGACCCTGCAGGAATTCGATTTTGAGATTAAGTACCGGCCAGGGAAAGAAAATATTGTAGCCAATGTGCTTAGTAGGAAAGCATCCTTGCTTGTAATAACGTTGGTGTCAAATCCATTGATCAGTGAAGTAAGGGAGAAAATCATGCAAGACAAATTCTTTGCCCTTATTGCTACCCTACTGATGTAGGAAAGTAAGACTCCTCAGGAAATGAGTTGAGTTCTTGGGTACAAATTGGATGAAGGATGCATGTATTATAATAATCGGCTATGCATTCCCAATGATGAGGGAATAAAGGAAAAGATTTTGAGAGAAGCCCATGATAGCCTGATAGCTAGACATCCAGGGTTCATAAAAACCTACATGTCTATGAAGAAAAGCTTCTTCTAGCAAGGACTCAAAAAGAATGTGCTTGATCATGTGTGGCAATGCTTAATGTGTCAGAGAGTCAAGGCAGAGAGAGTCAAGATGCCAGGAAAGCTACATCCCCTAGACATTCCACAGATGAAGTGGGAATGTATCATTATATGTATTTTGTCACTGGACTACCTTCAGTGCAATCATGTTACAACTCCATTTTTGTGGTGGTTGACAGACTAACCAAGGTTGCCCATCTGATTCCAATAAAAGAAACCTACACTGCACTAGAAGTTGCCAGAATTTTCCTCAAAGAGATTTTCAAATTGCATGGCTTACCTAGGAGGATAGTAAGCGATAGATATCTTAAGTTCACATCAAGATTCTGGACTGCATTCTTCAAAGCAGTGGAAACTTTCTTGGATCTCAGTACAGCCAATCTGGCGGCAATGATCCCCCCTTGGGATAAAACAACCCAAGATGTATGGTGCCACTCAAGTATAGCGAAAGATTGATTTAACTGCCTTCCAATGCTGAGACCCTGGGCTATGCATAAACCTGGGCTATGCATAAACCTGGGCTATGCGAAAGATTGATTTAACTGCCTTCCAATGCTGAGACCCTGGGCTATGCATAAACCTGCTCACCTTTGAGACTGCAAACTGAATGTCCGGCCTCGTAATGCATACATAAATGAGGCAACCAACAGCTGTCTGATAGAGTGTGACATCAAAGTGATCTCTCTAGAATCATGAAGACTCAACTTCAAACCTGTCTCCATCGGAGTAGCAATAGGCTTGCAGTCTTCAAGGCCAAATCTCCGCAACAATGTCTCAATATACTTTGTCTGACACAAAGCAATACCTCCATCACACTGCTTAAATTGTATCCCCAAATAATGAGGCAAATGCCCCAAATCTGACATCTCAAAAGAGGCATTCAAATCAGCCTTAAAATCAGCAATATGACTCTCATTTGGTCCTGTGAGTAGTATGTCATCACATAGAGAGCAATGATTAAATGTACATCATCCACACATTTAACATACAAAGTGCTTTCTGTTGGACTATTCTAAAAACCATGTGCAGTCAAATATGCATGTATCTTTTCATACCAAGCTTGTAGAGCTTGCTTTAAACCATATAAAGCCTTTTTCAACCTGCACACTTTGTTTTCTTGCCCTCTTTGAACAAAACCACGAGGCTGCGATACATACACCTCCTCATGCAAATCTCCATTCAAGAATGCAGTCTTTATGTCCAACTGATGTACATGCACAAATGCTACGAATGGTAGTCATATGACAAGTGGGAGCAAAGGTCTCATCAAAATCAGTGCCCTTTTCTTGAGCATAACTCTTTGCAACAAGTCTAGCCTTATAGCGATCAACACTACCATCTGGCTTTCGTTTCAACTGAAAAACCCACTTACATCGAATGACCTTTTAACCAATAGGCAAATCACACAAAGACCATGTACCATTCTTCATTATAGCATCATATTCACTTTGCATTGCAGCCAACCAATTTTCTGATTTTTGTGCCTCATCAAATGAAAGAGGTTCTTCCTCTTCACACATACTAGACATAGCCAAAGCATAACAATCTGATACAATGTTGAAAACCTGAACGAGTATGACTAGACATAGGTGCATCAATTTTACTATCACGCAAGGTTTGCACCAGCCATTTAGGCATACCTCTAGCCTGCTCATTTTCAGCCCTATCCTCATAAATTACATCCTGTAAATCTGCATCAGAAATAGGCTGATCTATGATGTCGTTTGAAATCTGCATAGGCTGAATATTTGCCTCATTAGGACTTACATTTGAATTCCCACCTGTAAATAGAGGCAATAACGCATCAAATACATCCCGTGAGCTCACACCTGTCTCTTTGGTACATGATAACAAAGGCTGCATAGCATCTTCCACAAAAACAACATCTCGACTAATCAAGATACGCTTTGATTGCGAATGATACAATCTGTAACCCTTGCTCTTAGCACTGTAACCAACAAAAATGCATTTGATAGCCTTATCATCCAATTTTCTATGTTGTTGCACAGGCACTAAAGCATAGGCCAATCAACCACCAACAAAGACACACAAGTGACCAATAGAAGGCTTCCTGCCATGCCAAGCTTCGTATGGAGTAATAGACTGCAAGGCCTTAGTGGGACACCTGTTGAGTACATATGCAGCACACATGACAGCCTCAAGCCAAAACGCATGTGGCAAAGCTTGGCTCTTGACCATACATCGTGCCATCTCCATAAGTGACCTATTTTTCCTCTCAGCAACACCATTTTGCTGAGGGGTATATGGCACTATACATTGGTGTTTTATCCCACGACTAGCTAGAAATGAATCAAACTCTTTAGACATGTACTCCCCCCCTCGATCAAGATGGAGGGTGCCCATAGTACAATTGGATACATTTTCAACCATAAGCAAAAACTGTTTGAAGCACAAAAACACTTTGGACTTTGCCTTCAGTGGATATACCCATGCATGCCTTGATTAATCATCAATGAAAGTCACGAAGTACAAGTGTTTAGGAGTTTGCATAGGCCCACATACATCACTATGTACAAGTTGTAATTTGCGAGTGGCCCGCACAGAACCATCCTTTGGAAACGTAGAACACTGCATTTTACCCAAAATACAGCCTTCACAAACATGTTTTAATGGTGCCTCAAGAGGGGGCAATGAAGCAACCATATCAAATTTCTGCAAACGCAGCAAACTAGCAAAGTTTAGATGACCAAAACGAGCATGCCATAGTTTTGCATCTAAAAACTGCCTTTTCATAAAAAACTGCATTTGCTGAATCTTCCACACACTTGTCATAAGAATTGAGCCTATACATCCCACGAAACAAGGTGCCAGATGCAATAATCGTATCATCAGAAGTCAAATCATGAACAATACATCTGTCATCCATAAATTTGACTACAAGTCCAAGTCTAGCAAGTGCAGAGACATACAATAGATTCTTCTTTATCCCTGGCACATACAAAGCATCTGAAAGTGTGAAAGCGCAGCCATTTGCAGCAGTAAGCATAATTTTACCAAATCCCTTCACTGGGTAAGAAGCATTATTGGCACATGTGACAGTATTCCCATTAGGCACAGCCTCAAGACAAGTGAACATATCACGATGCGAGGTGATGTGCTTTGTAGCACCACTGTCAAAATACCATACATCAGAGTCAACAGAAACTGCCAAACATGCATCATGTACAGATGGGTCAAACTGGCAATACATGCTAAACGCCCATTCTGTATCCTACACAACATTTACAGAATCTGCATTTGTAGAAGCATCCGCTATTGTGGCTGCATTTGACTCTTTCTTCTTTGCCTCTTTAGCCTTTAGCTTAGGGCAATTCTTAATGACATGATCAGTTGCCTTACAATAGTTGCACCTGATCTTCTTCTTGCCTTTATCAAGAGCCTTCTCAGACCTATTGTTGCTACTTGTGGAAGGAGAAGAAGTTGCAGACCTACTAATAGGAGAAGAAACAGTGGAAGGGGCTACCTTACCACTTCTTCTCCGCTGGGCAGCAAAACAAATGCCTGATCAACTGCACGCTGCCTAGCCCTGTTTTGCCTGGACTGTGCTTCTTGCAAGAGCTTGTTGACGAAAGTATCATACATCAGGTCGTCCTCAGTAACAAGTCTCCACATGGAAGCAAAAGTCTGATATGACTCAGGTAAAGCATCAAGAACACTCTGCATAAGAGAATGATCAGGAATAATCTCACCTGTAAAAATCAACTGTTCCTTGAGATCTTTAATCTCAGCAAGAAAAACATTCATGTCATCATCTTCCTGCATAATCTTCGATTCTAGCTCTTTACGCAGGTAAGAGATTTTTGCCTCGTTACGACCTGCATATACAAACCAGCTAGAAGCCTCTTTTGCTATTTTAGCTGAACGAATATGTGGATTTATGTTACGTTTGACAAAAAGTGCAATCAAGGCATGAGCCTGCACATCGTTACCATCCCAATGAGCTTGTTCAGCAGTGGGTAAAACAGCAGCAACAGTAGAGTTGCTAGAACCTACAACATCCTCAACAGATCCTACATCCACCACAGAACCTGGACGTACATCCATACCCTACACAATGTTTCACACATGTACAAAGATAAGTTAGCCCTAAAATGATGGGCGTATATACAAGCCGGGGGAAAAAACCTCCTAAAGAGGAAAAAAGTGCCCCGGCGGTCCTAAGTGTGTTCACACACATCACTACCTATATATATAGCAACAGAAATCAGGCACAGCCGCCGTTGATCTAATCATGTGAGGAAATAAACACTTTTTTTCTAACCGAAATCAGGCATAGCCGTTGATCTACTCATTTGAGAAATTCTTGACAGGGTTTTATTTAACTACTCGAATTCTAAGCGTATTCCTATTATTTTAATTTAATTATTAAAATTCCATTGATTCTAGCCATCCGGCCCATGGGTTTTAGCCACCACCCAACCACTAGAATCGGTAGAACTAGACAATTACTCACCCACCCATAGTTGAATTCCTTTCTTAACTTTTGCTTTCGAATACAGATACGCACACACTCCTCTTTAAAACTTTAACATATAAAATAATCCATTGACAAACAGTTATTGGTTACAGATATCATAACTCAAAATTTCCATCCAATCCCTTGTTTCTCAAAAAACAGTATCACTCTGAACTCTCCATTGAGACCCACTGGTCAGCAAAATGAGATCTAGTATAAGAGATTAAAATAATCATTTCGTCCATCATACATATCTTCCAATATAAGAGATTACAATAATCATTTCGTCCATCATATATATCTTCCACGACATATGCATGGGTGTCCTAGGCACCGCGAGCCCATACATCGCCTGGTCAGAACCCTCCAGGAGGTGTCCTGGCACTTCACTCAGGGAAGGACCGCTTTGTCGGTCCTCGCCCATCGTACCGGAAGCACACCATTTTTCAACCATACCGAGGCTGGTCAAGACCTGGGCATGCTTTGCCGCATGAGCCATCCTTTGAACACTACACGCTAGCTATTGCAACCAAACTTCCCTTAGAAAAACATAAACCAAATGCTCCCTCGAGCGTTTTGGCGTAAGACAGTCCTTTAAGAAAACAGGGTTTCTATGCAAGTTTTTAGTTTGATTTTCTTTTGAATACAATGAGTATTTCTTGAATCAGTATCCCCAAAACTTCTTGAACGGAATTTTGAATTTCATACCAGAATTCCTTGAATTTTGTAACCTTGATCCACAGATCAATTCGAAGGGTCTCAAACTTAGTTTCAGATTTGGCGGGAGTTTTGAGTGTATTTTTTTAAACTGGTCACATCTTCTTTCCTCGAAACTGACGAAAGAGTTTGGTCTTGGTCATAGTCTGATTCAAGGTTTGAGTCGGATAAGATTTTTTCTTAACTATCTTTCTCGAAAAGGTTTGATAATTCAGTTACTATTTTACTGAATTTCTTTCTTTGAATATTCACAAATGAGGAATAAAATAATCATTTATCTTAATATTTTGATCTTGATAGATTTCTTGAATTTTCTTTTTACAATCCGTGTGAATATAAAACGATAGAAATTTCTCTCTTAGAGTATTTAATTATTCATTTATCAAATACTCAAAATATTTAAACATAGAATTTAAGAGAATTCTAACTTTGATATAAAAATTCTTTATGCATCTATTTATGCATAAAAATAAACTTCAATGGGAATAACACTTTTATTAAAAAAATCCTTTTATGCATCTATTTATGCATAAAATCAAATTTAATAGGAATAACACTTTTAAAATAAAAAGAATTTCTTTATGCATCTATTCATGCATAAAAACCAAATTTAATAAGAATAACACTTCTATAATAATAAAAATTCCTTTATGCATCTTTCTATTGCATAAAAATCAAATTTAATAAGAATAACACTTTTATAATAAAACAAATTCCTTTATGCATCTTTCTATGCATAGAAATTAAATTTAATGAGAATAACACTTTTATAATAAAAAAATTTCCATTATGCATATTTCTATGCATAGAAATTAAATTTAATGAGAATAACACTTTTATAATTAAAAGAATTCCATTATGCATCTTTCTATGCACAGATATCAAATTTAGTGAGAATAACACTTTTATAATAAAAAAAATTCCTTTATGCATCTTTCTATGCATAGAAATCAAATTTAATAAGAATAACACTTTTATAATTAAAAAATTCCTTCATGCATCTTAAAAATCAAATTTAATAAGAATAACACTTTTATAATAAAAAATTTCCATTATGCATCTTTCTCTGCATAGAAATTAAATTTAATGAGAATAACACTTTTATAATAATAAAAAATTTCATTATGCATCTTTATATGCATAGAAATTAATTTTAATAATTAATATCAGTGATATCCATCCATATTCGTAGGTGAATATGTACATGGAGTAATTAGAATATTTCTTTTAGATGCAAAAATGGTGGGAATTACTCTTTTGGAATAACATAAAAATAAACTTTCTTTTCCACAAAATTCTTGAAAATTTTGCCATAACCTCCTTTGTATGGCTGACCATTTCTCATTTTTATCATTCTTTATTTAACTTAAATTAACCCAAATTAGATTCATAGAACTCTAATCTACACAATTTTCTAAATTCAAGAGAGTAAACAATAAGAAGAGTTTAATTAATCTCTCCATTAATCTTTCTAGGATTAAGAAAGGCTGGAATGTAAAGAAGAGAAGGGGGTGGCCTTTCCCTCAAAGGCATAGCATTTGAATTTGATTCAGTCAGCTGTAAAACATAAAAATCAAGAAAACCATAGATTTAAAATTTGTAAATAAGTAAGAAAATTAGCTTACATGGAGCTTGTAAGCTCTCCTTTGGCTTGAGGGATTGAGGGTTCTACTCTTGTTTGAAGCAAGAGTGGCCACCAATTCACTTTAGAGAGGATTAGGCCAAAAACAATTGAATTATTAAGAAATTCAATGTAGATGGCTCAGGAGGACAGCAGGAGTAGAGTAACAGTGCACACACACACACCATTAAGCTTTTACAAAGGGGGAGGCTTCTATTTATAGGAAAAAGTGAGCCTCTAACCAAGCAAACTGATTCTAGAATTTTCTAGATCAGTTTGGTCATTTTTTGACCATTTTTGGGTCAGTTCAGCTTACTTTTTGGATCTAGGCTTGAAACAAGAGAGAAGAGAGATGAAAATATCTCATTTTATTGATTAAAAATTTGGAGTAATGATGGGAAAAAAGGTGCCTCCTTCATGAGGGGAGAACCCCACTCTGAGATGTTAAAATTTAGTTTTTTAATTGTTTTCCTTGGTCCTTAGTCCACTCTTCATCTTATGTGAGCATTTACTCATTTTGGGGGGGTTTTTCTTTTATTCTTCAATTTATCTCCTCCCTAAATTTGGATTAATCTTATTGGTCCATAGGAACCTTAATCCAAAATTTTCAAAAAATCTGGATCCGTAGGCTAAGGTCTTTTGTGCACATTATAATTTATTTCTAATGCACCTTAGTTCTTTTTAAACTTCTATTTTGAGGGAATTTATTTTAATAAGAAGGGATATTTTTCCATCCAAAGATATCTAGAATTTGAATTATCTCTCTCTAGAATATTTTCTCTCTCTATGCCAAAACAAGTAAAAACAAGATCTTTTTTTCTTCTGAAAAGGGGATTGATTACAGGGGAAGAAACTCGACATCTTGAGGGGCTGGGGAGGAATCTTACATTCTCTCCCACTTGAAAAACGTGAGATGTCCTCATCTCGCAAACTAGGAGTAATACCGCATCAGTTCGGCTTCTTTCTCTGAGGTGGTGTCTTCAAAAGGATAGAACTTCCATTTGACTAATAATTCTCTCAAAATTTTGTTCTTAAGAACCTTCTCTTCCATTTGACTAATAATTCTCTCAAAATTCTGTTCTTGAGAACCTTCTCTTGCACATTAAGGATTTCTTCAGGTTGGAGTTCCATCTGCCCTTGGGTTGAAAAAATTAAGAGTTCATCATTAAGCACATGATTTGGGCTCGGTACATACTTCTTAAGTAGGCTGACATGAAATACATTATGTACTTTGAGATGAGGAGGCAGAAGAAGTTCATAGGCTAAGTCACCTACTTTCTTTGTAATCAAATATGGCCCACAGTATCTGGGGGATAACTTCTTGTACTTCCCAAGAGATAGAGAACTTCTTTTGGGGCGTACTCGAATAAAGACCATATCTGCTCCTTCGAATTTACTGGCTGACCTCCTCTTATTTGCATACTGCTTCTGTCTATCCTGGGTAGCTTTTATATCCTTGTGAATTGGCTGTATTTGGTGCTCCATGACGTCAAGCATCTGTCTGCACATCTCGACCCTAATCAATGGGTTGGACCAAGTTAATGGTGTTAAGAAGTCTTGTCCATATAGGGCTTTGAAAGGGCTCATCCCAATACTTTGATGATAAGAAGCATTGTAGGTGAATTCGACTAGGTGCAGATAGCTTAGCCACTTCTTGGGTTCCCTGCTAAAGCATGATCGAAGTATATCTTCGATTACTTGGTTCACCCTTTGACCATCGGTCTTGGGGTGGTAAGCTGTGCTGAGATCCAAGAAAGTTCCTACTGCTTCGAAGAATGCGGTCCATAATCCTGACGTGAATTTGGGATCTTGATCACTTACTTTTCTCCTGGGTAGGCCATGTAGTCTGAAGATTTCCTTGAGGAACACTCTGGCCACATCTACTGCAGTGTAGGTTTCTTTTACGAGAATCAGATGGGCAACTTTGGTTAGTCTGTCAACTACCACAAAGATGGAGTTGTAACCTGATTGCTGAAGGTAGTCCAGTTGATAAAATCCATACTGATACATTCCCACTTCATCTGGGGGATGTCTAATGGATGTAACTTCCCAGCGATTTTTAATCTCTCGGCTTTGACTTTCTGACATATCAGGCATTGACGTGCATGATTAAGTACATCCTTTTTAAGTCCAGGCCAAAAGAAGCTTTTCTTTACAAACATGTAGGTCTTGATGAAACCTGGATGTCCTTCTATAAGGCTATCATGGGCTTCATTCAGAATTTGACCCTTAGTTCCCTCATCATTGGGAATGCATAGCCTGCTATTATAATACATAATTCCTTCATCCAGGCTGTACCCTTGAGCTCGGTTCAATTCCTGAGGAGTTTTGTTTTCCTGCATAAGTAGTGTAGCAATAGGGCCAAAGAATCTATCCTGCATGATCTTCTCTCTTGCTTCATTAATCAATGGATTTGACACCAGTGTGATTGCAAGCAAGGACGCTTTTCTGCTGAGGGCATCTGCTACCACATTTTCTTTGCCTGGGCGGTACTTGATTTCAAAATCGAATTCCTGCAGGGTCTACGTCCACCTTCTTTTCTTTGGCACATGTTGAGATCCTTCTGAGTGAAGATCCACTTTAACCTCTTATGATCTATCATCAAAGTGAATCTTTGACCCAGTAGGTAATGTCTCCACAACTTCAGGGCATAGACTACTGAAAGTAGCTCCAAGTCATGGACAGCATAATTTCTCTCATGCGTTCGGAGTTTTCGGGGTTCATAGGCCACTGCATGGCCTTCCTGCATGAGCGCACCTCCCAGGGCAAAACCACTGGCATCAGTTACTACCTCAAAGGGTAGAGAGAAATTTGGCAACTTCTTTCAGAACGGGATTGGTTACCAAGGCGGTCTTCAGTTTATATAAAGTGCTCTAACACCTGGTAGACCATTGAAACGAGGTATTCTTCTTGAGGAGATTAGTCAGGGGGGAAGCTATGAGGGCATACTTAGGTATAAAAATTCTATACCAACTAGTTAATCCCAAGAATCCTCTGACTTCTTTCACTATCTTTGGTTCAAGCTAATCTATGACTGCTTGGACTTCTGCGAAATCTGGAGAAATTCCATCTTTGGATACCAAAAAGACCAAGTATTCAACATGGTTGACAAAGAAAGTGCATTTGCTCTTTTTTGCAAAGAGTTGGTCCTTCCTTAGAATCTCAAGAACTTTACGGACATGAGCTTCATGGTCAGCTATATTCTTTGGGTAAATCAGAATATCATCAAAGAAAACAAGAACAAAATCATCCAAGTACTCTCTAAGAATGTCTTGCATTAGGCGATTGAATGTAGCTGGGGCATTTGTCAATCCAAACGGCATGACAATAAATTCATATTGCCCATAGCGAGTATTGATGGGGCTGTCTTTGGGATATCTTGATCATTAATCCTGATCTGGTAATATCCTGATTTGAGATCTATCTTTGTGAAGATCTGGGCTCCATTTAGCCTGTCTAGAAGCTCATCAATTCTGGGGATAGGATACTTATTCTTACCTATCAACTGATTGAGACCTCTGTAATCCACACAAAGTCTTAACGTTCCATCCTTCTTTTTCTGAAAGAGAACTGGCGCTCCCCAAGGTGAAACACTGGATCTTACAAACCCTTGTTCTAACAGCTGCCTAAGCTGTTCCTTGAGTTCAATGGCTTCAGGGACTGGCATTTTGTACATGTGATGGGCTACTGGCTGAGCTCAGGGAGTCAATTCTATCTCATGATCTACTTCCCGAATCGGAGGCATCTCAGTTAGCTCTGCTCGGAATAGATCATCACACTCACTTAACCATTCTGGTTCTTTAGCCTTTAACTTTGTGTCTACCGGATTAATTTTGACAACATAAATGAGTTGCTTCTTTCTAAGTCCTTTCACTAACCTAGAAGCTTTTACTAATTACAAATCTGGGGATCCAAAAATTCCAGTTCCTTGAACTTTGTTCCTCTGAAGGTCACCGAAGGAAATGGTTCCATTGTGACAGTGAATGTCAGCTTGATTTTTATGGAGCCAATCCATTCCAAGGATTTTGTCAAAAACTCCCAAAGGTAAGTCTCTGAATTGGTAGTTAGTTACATTACTATCTAGATTAAACTGAATACGATCTATCTCATGGTGAGTGAAAAGAATCTTCCCACTGGCCAATTCACCGAAGGAAATGGTTCCATTGTGACAGTGAATGTCAGCTTGATTTTTATGGAGCCAATCCATTCCAAGGATTTTGTCAAAAACTCCCAAATCTGAATTGGTAGTTAGTTACATTACTATCTAGATTAAACTGAATACGATCTATCTCATGGTGAGTGAAAAGAATCTTCCCACTGGCTAATTCAGCTTGCATAGGTTTCCCTGATTTTTGTTCTAAGACTAGCTTATGCAAGCATCCTGGGAAAATAAATGAATGAGTACTACATAAATCAATCACAATCTTGAACGGCTTACCCTTATACAGTCAGTTGGAGCATGGATGACAGAGAATTGACGATTTGGCCCTTGGTTTTCAATCGTGGCATAAATCTTTCCTCTTCCACTATTTCTGCTATCGTAGCTACTCTGGCTGCTGTAGATTGGGGTGGAACTCTTTCTCTTTGGTTGCCCCAATTCTAGGAGGGAGTTATGAGACTACTTTGAACAGAGGCAGATGGTTGAGCTAGATTCCTCCTGGGATTGCCTTGATTTTGACGAGACATTGACTGATACGAAGGGGATGGTCTCTGCACTTTGGGTCCTTGACTCCCTGTCCTCTTGACATGGCAGGGGTCGGGTAGTCTTTAAGCTAGTGACCGAAACCCTGACACCCAAAACACCTGTTCTCACTTCTAAGCTCATCCCTCTGAATCCTTGAAAGAGGTGGGGCTCTTGAGAAAGTGTTCTGAGGGAAGGGTCTTCCTTCACTTTTGAATCTACCAGCATCTTGATTCTAATTAGGGCCTTGCTACCTCTTTGGGGGTGGAAAGTCTGAAGCACTTCCCGGGGTTTGGAACCTTTTAAAGATTAAGGGTGCAGGCTTCGGCGGGATCTTAACAACAAATGCTTTGGCAAAGTCCTTTGCCATTCTAACAGCTTCTGCCATTGAGACTAGTTTGGCATTTTTCACTAAAGTGTCCAATGGCTTGTTCAACCATCGAATGAATCTGGCCATCAGCTACTACTCTTCATCCAAAAGTGGAGAATATTTGAGGAGAAGGGCAAATTCTTGATGGTATTCTTCTGCTGGCTATCCTGCTTCAGTTCCAAGAACTCATTCATTTTGGTTTCTAGGAAGCCCGAAGGACAGAACCTCTTCTTGAGGTAAGCTTTAAGATCTGACCAGGTCTGGGTATTTTGGTTGAGATGGTTTGTCTCGCAATGGTTTCTCCATGCGACCCTGGTTGTTTCCACAATTTTCAATCTAGCGAGAGCCATCTTGCTCCTCTTGTTATAACCGGTTACATCTTGCTCCTCTCATTATTAACACCAAAATACTCTTCCATTGCCTCGATCCATTTTTCCACTACTTCTCCTAACTGTTCCCCTTCACCCTTGAAGGGACCAGGTTAGGATCGGTGCAGGGCTTTACAACGAACATCTGGATTTAACTCTTCATCATCAGTAAGAGGATCTAGCTGCCCACCACGGGCTGCGCGCCTCATGATTCTGACAAAATAATATTTTTGTCAACTTAACTTTGTCAACAGATTTATGACTATTTAATTTTTTAGATTTATTTCTTAAACAAATAAATATTCCATCATAATTCTTGAAAACAAGATTCACTCTGATAATTTTATTTACCAATATTCACAACCACGAAAACAATTTGGAATCTTACCATGGCAATCTTTTTTTACGTCTCCTCATGTTGTTGTCCCATCATTTGTGCTTTGTTCAACAATTCTTTGGCTTTGGTCGTGACATTTACTAGCATCCCATGCTGTTTGTGATTCCGAGCGCACATGTCATTGATTTGTGCTCCGAGCCTTCTTCTCATACTCTTCCACAAACACTTCCATAGACAAGAGGACTTGTGAGAGGACTTTGTGGGCTACATACATTAGACCTTTGTTTATGTGTAGCTTCTGCTGGTGGCTGGGAAGTCTTGTTTCTAGTTCTCCGGGTAGTTTGAAATTGTGGCTTGGTCCTTCCTGCACCTTCGTTTCATCTGCCACATCCTTTATCTGATGCATGTTCCCAGTTGTAGGGATTTCTTCTTTCGACCCTTGGTTTTAGATTTGTGTTCATCGCACCCTCCATTGGTAATCCTAGTGCGTAATACACTGCAAACTTTGAAACTTTTACGGGCTCTTTCCCCTTTGTGTGAACTGTATTTGTGTCCAGAAACTGATTTATTAGTTTTCCCCCATCATCGGGGTCCTACAACTCTTCCCACTGGTGCTCTAATAGTTTATCAAATCCACACTTCCTTGCCCACTCTTGATGCTCATTTGGCCTCATATCGAGGATGATCATGGGCATGCAGAGGGTTTTCTCAGGCTTTTTGTCTAACCTTTGGGGCTTGTTGATCTTCAGCATGGTGATGTTTTCAGAGAGGGTGCTGCAGATGGGTGTGAGCGATGTGAGAAAGAGAGAAGATTTGCGAATGTGAATTTTTAGGCTCCTTGTGTTCTTTTTTGTGATGTTTTCTTCTTTTTGCTTCCTTTTTTGGGGCATTGTCATTTTCAACTTCCCACTTTTCGATGTGATGTGGCTTTTGATACAATTCAAGGCCTCCGCCTCGGCTTAATGGTCTTAAAGCTTTTGATACAATTCAAGGCCTCCGCCTCGGCTTAATGGTCTTAAAGCTTTTTTGTTGTTTTCCCGTCTTACCATGCTAGTGCGGTCTTAATGATGTTGTGACACTTGTCCTCCATGCAGTTGCTCATGCCAACATCATGGCCTTGTGAGATATTGACATGGATCAGGTTGGCTCCCCCTTGGTCACTTGATTTTTACTATCTTGGGTTTGATTGGTTGTAAAGTTCTGAGGTTTTTCAGCATGGCCACACTTGCAGACTGGCCATCCTTCTAGGGCTTCATGGTCTTTTGAAATTTCCGCATCCACTTCGATCATGCCATAGCAAATGCTCTGGATCGGCTCCTACTCTTCTACTTACGCTTCTTCCAGTGTAACTGCTTCCAGGTGGCCTTTATTATTTTTCATCCTGAAGCCATTCATTGTTTTTGGAAAGGGTGTACATCGACATTTTCTAAGGTGAAGGCATTCTGGCTAATTGGATCCTTCACTATAAATGGTCCAATCCACCGGATTTTGAATTTTCTTGGGGTGAGGTCCTAGCTTGGAATTGTAGACCAATACAAGATATCCTTTCTCAAAAATCATGTGTTTGAATGCCTATCAGTACAAGCCTTTCTTCTTCCATGTACTATCTCTGCCTTTAGCAAGCTAACTTTCCTTTATTCCTCTAAGGCTAAGAGTTCCTGTATTTTAATCTCCCAGGATTCTTCCATTGGCATCTTTTCTTGAATGTCTACTCTCAGATTGGGTACCATGATTTCCATGGGCATAACTGCTTCTAACCCATTAGGGGACACTTGAGCATAAAAAGGGCCCTATAAGAATCCCTAATTTTAAGGAATTAAGACTAATTTTGTTGTGGCATAAGGAGAAGCGTACTTTCTTTCTAAAAGTAGGTGTAACATACCCATCTTCACTAATAAAGAAATGTCCATGTAATTATGAGTTTTTATGGTATAAATATCAATGATTTTATTATTTGAGTCATTTCTACTTAGAATCTTTAAATTCTGAGCCCAAATTTGGAATCTGCGCACGATTTTACCCTAATATAGGATTTTACAGGATCCAAAACAGACACCGGATTAAGCCTATACGCTAATTTCAATCATTTTAGTTAAAAATCGGCGACCTTTAAACCTTAATAAATCCACGACCGGGCGTCCGATTGATGACCGATCTGAACCCCTACGACCAAGAGAACCTTCCGGACAAAAAAAAATTTCGCCCCTCGAGGCGGTCCGACACGCAAATCAAGGCGGACGTCCCAAATTTGGGTACCCCGCCCCAAAATTTGGGCCGTACACACTAACTAGGGTGCCCGTACGATGGTCGCCCAAGAACCAAAGGACGGTCGCCCACTGTTTGGTCCACACGTACCCTAACGTGGACACCCATGCTGCCCCAGACCAGATAAGGCACATGCGTACCACTCCTGTCCCGGACAACCGACACCGTACCTTTCCCTTAGACCCATGCAGGCCACTGACCCATAGCCTTTGAGTGAAGGTACACCGTCCTTTCGTCCTTGCTTTGTGCAGCGCCCGTACCCTCACCCCTCAGCTATATAAACCCCTGGGGTGTTCCACAGACGGCACGCATCTCTGTGCTGCGTATGCCATGTTGTACCGTCGTCCGTACCGCTGTCCGTCCCTGTGCAGCGTACTTGCTATAGTACAGTCGCCCCTTGCAGCCACCCCTCTCACACCCCCTCATTTGCCTCTTTTCAGATAAGCCAATTTTCCTCCATCCCCCTCTTAATAGGAGCCAATGTCCTTAACTCTTCTCCCCCCCGTGTGAAGAGACTTACAGAGAGGCTTACAGCAGCCCCTCACAGCCCTCTCCACGTTTTTACCCTTAAGGACATCTCACAATCCCCCCCCATTTGCGTAGACTTTAATAAGGGTTTTTTGTCTCAAGAAAGGGTTCGTGCGCCATATTCTTTTGCTCATACGGTGAGCAAACGAGCTCAGAATTCAGATCCGATTGAAGCATTTCGATCGCAGCAGCGAGCTCTACAAGGCGACGCCTAAGATGGCCTCTTCTAAGAGATGTCAAAATATTGCCTCAAGAGGAACGCGCAATAACGAGATGGGGGAAGATGCGCCCAATGCGGCTTCAGTTCTCCCTTTTCAAGCCCCTCAAGGAAATGGTGGCCAGGTTAGCTTGGTTAATTTTTAAAAGAAGAGATTTTCCTTAAATTAGTGTTAATGAATGGTGTCTTTTCCTTTTAAAATGACGATATAAAAATTGTATGAAGTTACAAATTATGTGATGTTGTATTCAAATTGTTATCTTCATGAATTGTGAATGCTATATTTAGTAAATTGCATTGAAGTTGTTATCTTTAGAATTCAAGATTTTTTTTGGCTTCAACGCTAACTCCGTTCCCTGCTTGTGTAGCCGGGCGGCGTCATTAGCAAAGCCCGAGAATGGCCCAAGGTATCCCTCATACCTTTGGAAGAATAAGGATCGCCGATTGAGGTGAGAGATTATGAGGCTGCCTAGTTCTGAGGACCCAGGCTAGTGCGGTAAATAAGCCCACCCTAGTGTGTAGACATCCCTCTGAGGGGCGGGAGGATCGAGCGATGGAGCCTGAGAGGGCGACAGGCCGGCTTGAGTCCTCGCCAGCGGCCGACGATGAGGTGTATGGTCCCGTAGGGTTTTGCCCCCAGCATGTAGAGGCTGGAAGGCCGAATTCTAGATCATCGGCAGAATAAGAATAAGAGAGCCAGTTTGGCTTGTATGGAATTGGTTCATGTATAAACTTTTTATATAATTACGTCTTGTCTTTGGTATGATTGTATTGTGTAAGAAGGCTATTTTAACGAACCTTATGAAAAAGGGCCTTAATTAAGGAATATGTTTATTTATGTCAAACAGTGTGGTAGGATTAATTAGAAAACAAATTGATGCATGAGTAGGGTGAAAAGTGGGAGGATGGAATGCCCTGACGGCACCATCCTACGGACGGGTGGACCCGATTAGTCGGTAGCTTTCCAACAGATTAAGTGAAAGCCCTACGCTAGATAGTTAGGTTCCTGGGTAACTCTATTCTAGAAGACTAGGCCAGCGGGACTGTGCCTTGCATAAGATGAGGAAAAAAGCGTTGTCCCTAGAAATCAAGTCTAGTAGTTTTCCAATTTATGATCAATTGCCCTATGGGTGATTGATGTTTAGAAAATCACGCTCCCCTTGCAGGATAGAGCTAGGTCATACCTATAAATCGTATCCTTGAATCTCTACAGGGTCAAGGTGTCGATGAATAAGAAATTTTTCCCAAGATAAGACTTAGCAGACTATCTTAAGTGTTTCTCCCATTTTAGAAGGGAGGAACCTTACAATTGGTATCAGAGCCGAGTTTAGCTCCTAGGAATTATCATTTAAGGATTGTTTTGCAATGAATGTTTTACCTAACATAATGCTAATTAGTAAAGACATCCTACTAAAACAAATAAGTTGAATTGATGTTTGAATGATTGTAGGAAGAAGAAGATGCCTACTCCAAGTTTCTAGTTTTCCAATGCATCTTCGAGACTGCTAGTCATTCCTCGAATTTCGAGTTTTGCGACACCATGGTGCAGATATTAGAGAAGATATCCCTCCCTCATTTCTCTTGTATTCAAAGAGGATGGGGCAGAGATTTCTGGAGTCGTGGGCCGAGATACTTCTTCATCCGAGCAGACCAAATTGGGAACCTCACCACCAACCTTAAGCGGATTCGTTGGATTGAGAAGCTGAAGATGATCCGCTTATTTTGGTTCGTCGGTACCCCCAGGGCCGACACCTCGGTGACTATAGATGGGGTTCGCATACCTCAGGATCGCTGGGTGTATGACAAAGTGATGCAGGTCTTACCTGCTGATAGAGTAGCGGTGTTGGGATCTACCCCAATCCAGAGTTTACCACCCTTACCATCAGTTTTTAGAGTCTTAGAAACTACATCGGAACCCCCATATTTCACCTATGTGGACCGCTCTACCCTTATGTCATAGTCAAGCCTAGGAATTTCCCTTCATAGCAAATAAGACTAATTATATTAGTCTCAGATCTTTGTAATAAAACTTGTCCTTGTAAATATTTGGAAATAAAATAATTTCAATGTTTTACTCTCCAAAAATAAGCGTTGTGCAAATATGAATCTTGTAATCTTAAAATTGTTTTTTACAATGGTGGCCAGGATGACCACCCTCCACTTCCCAATGCACTTTACACCGATACCCAGGAGAAGATGCTCCTGCTCAAGAAAATGCAACCTCCCTCCTTTAAAGGAGAAGGTTCAAAGATTGAGAAGGATGTTGAAGTCTGGATTGAGGCGATGGACGATTATTTCTCTGCTGCCAGTACTGGAGTAGCAAATCAGTCTATGCTCGCACGGTTTTGCCTCATCGGAGATGCTAAACTCTGGTGGAAACAGTGGTGCCGTGACAAGGAAGTCACCGAGCATTCTCAAACGTGGGAAGACATCAAACAGGCAGTGAAGGAAAGATATCTTCCTCCATCCCATGAATCCATAAAGATGAATGAGTTTTTTAGTCTTAGGCAGTGCAGCTTAACTCTTATTCCAAATTTATCACCCTTCGGAAGTATGCCCCAGCTATGACTACTTCCCAACAAGTGGCTCATTTCTGCCAAGGGCTAAATGAACCCTTAGATTCCCACCTTGAAGCAATGAGGCCAAGCACATTACAGGATGCTCTCATACGAGCAAAGCCCCTTGTGAAAGAAATGAAGGCTAACAAACCGAAGAATCAAAAGAGATCTTACCCTGAGGCAAATCTTAAAGATCAACCCTACAAGAAACCTCAACAAAATTTCCCCTACTACAACAGAGGGCGACAAGGCAACTCTTTTGTCCCCCGCTCGTATGCTGCTTCTTCCAGAGAAGGCCCTCTGTGTTTTGAGTGCAATGAGCCGGGACACTTTAGAGCCAACTGTCCCAAGATGGCAACATCATTTCCCCAAGGTAGCAGAGGAAATCAAGGCCGTGGAAACCCTATCCACCATGGTGCAAGAGGCAGTAGCCATGGCAGAGGCCGCGGAGGAGCAGTTGCTAGGACTGCCTGTGTTATAAGTGAAGAACCAACCTTGGAAACGGCTGAAGAAGAGCACGCCACCGTCCATGCGGCAGTAGAACACCAAGGTATGAATAAACAATTTGGTGTAATCCAAACCCCTGCCACTCATCACGGTAAGCCATTTCAGCTTTTGATTGATTGTGGCAGTACCCATTCATTCCTTTCTCCTAGGTGTTTGCAAAAATTAAACTTGAGTCAAAAAACAGCTAGAAAAATGATTGTAGAGTTAGCCAATGGGAAAGAAGTAGTATCTCGCCACTCTATAGGGAACCTTGATTTTGAGCTGGGTAATGAGCAAACTCATGGCCACTTTAGAGTCTTGCCACTAGGAATTTATGATGGAATCCTTGGGATGGACTGGTTAATTGCAAACAAAGCTAGCATTCATTGTAACCAGGGGAGTATCACTTTTTGAAAATGAGCATGGCCAAGTAACATCTGTTCAGGGGATAACATGAAAACCTAAACCTAGGGTAGTCAAGGCAAAACATCTTCTCAAGGGGACACGTAAGGGTCAGCAAGTTTTCTTAGTCAAGCTCAACAAAACCATTGAACCCAGTATGGAGATAGAACCCACTTGGCTCTAAGAATTCTCTGACATCTTCCCTGACGAGCTTATAGGGTTACCGCCTCCTCATGAAGTCGATCATGAAATCGAGGTGATCCCTGGAGCTCAACCCGTCTCAAAAACTCCCTATAAAATGTCCCTTCCTGAAGCCATTGAACTTAAGGAGCAACTTTCCCAACTCATTGAACAAGGATTTGTACGCCCCAGTAGCTCTCCTTGGGGAGCACCTGTTCTTTTCCAAAAAAAGAAGGACGGGACTCTCCGCCTTTGCATAGATTATCAAGGGCTAAATCAAGTCACTGTCAAGAATAAGTATCCTATCCCTCGCATCGACAAACTTCTTGACAGGCTTCATGGGGCCAAAGTCTTCTCAAAAATAGATTTGAGGTCTGGTTACTATCAGATCAAAGTCAAGGAAGTAGATATACCCAAAACAGCCTTCAATACCCGTTATGGCCACTATGAGTTTACTGTAATGTCATTCGGGTTAACCAATGCTCCTGCAACTTTCAACCGCCTAATGCAAGATATATTTCGTCCTTACTTGGATGAATTTGTGCTTGTTTTCTTTAATGACATCTTAATCTACTCCAAATCAATGGAAGAGCATGAGGAGCATGTGCGTAGAGTTCTGTAATTGCTGCGCAGACACAAACTCTATGCCAAGAAAAGCAAATGTACCTTCTTTACTCATCAAATTGAGTATCTTGGATTCATCGTCTCCAAAGATGGCATCTCAGTAGACCCCGCGCCAAGGTCAAGGATATTCTAGAATGGCCACCCCCTAAATCAGTTCGTGAAGTTCGTGGGTTTTTGGGAATCACGGGATGGTATAGGATTTTTATAAAAAAAGATTATGCCTTGGTAGCTGCACCCTTGACGGATCTTCTTAAGAAGGATTGCAAAATAGTGTGGCTACCAATCCATCAAAACAGTTTTGAGCAGCTCAAGGTCATTATCACTTCTGCCCCAGTCCTGAAACTTCCTGATTTCGCCAAGGAATTTGAAGTGATTTACTGATGCTAGTAGTCTAGCACTTGGTGGTGTCTTAGGCCAAGAAGGAAGACCAGTCGCTTATACTTCCCGCAAGCTGAAGCAATATGAAGCAAACTATGCCACCCATGATTTGGAGCTCTTAGCAGTTGTTCATTGCCTAATTATGGAGACATTATCTCTTCGAGGGCAAATTCCAGCTTGTAACTAACCACAAAAGTCTAAAGTGGATCTTCACCCAGCCTAACCTCAACATGCGGCAAAGGAGATGGATTGAAATTTTACAAGAATATGACTTCGACATCAAATTCCGCCCTAGGAAAGATAATGTGGTAGCAGATGCACTTAGCCGCAAATCTTTCTTGAATGCAATTTCAATGCCAAATAATCCCATACTGGTCAAGGTGGAAGAAGTCTCATCTCATGATCCAGATTATCAGAGGATGAAAAAGTTAGTAGAAGAAGGGGGACATTCAGAGAAAGAGAAGAATCTAATCAAGGGATACTCCACTCATGAAGGAAGCCTCTACTTCAATCACAGGCTATGTATCCCTAAGGATCCTGCTTTAAAGAAACTAATCCTCCATGAAGCTCATGATAGCCCGGCTGCCGGACACCCAGGTTATGCAAAAACATTAAATGCTGTAAGAAGAAGCTTTCATTGGGCAAGCTTGAAAAATGATGTGCTTCGGTACTTGAAGCAATGTCTCTCATGCCAAAGGATCAAAGCTGAAATGGTCAAGATGCCTGGAAAACTTCAACCCTTAGATATTCCCCAAATGAAGTGGGAATGCATTAGTATGGATTTTGTCACAAGTCTCCCCACTGTTCAAGGAGGATATGACTCCATTCTGGTAGTAGTGGACTTACTTACCAAAGTAGCTCACCTTATACCAGCGAAGAAGACCTTCAAAGCTTCTGATGTTGCTTGAGTATTCATCAAGGAAGTCCTCAAACTTCATGGTCTCCCAAAAAGGATAGTAAGTGATCGGGATTGTGACTTCACTTCAAAACTCAGGCACTCTTTATTTCAAGCCCTGGGAACTCAACTTTGCTTTAGCACAGCTTATCATCCAGAGACCGATGGCCAAACTGAGAGAGTCAATCAAGTAATTGAAGACATTCTCAGAGCATACTGTGGATGGGAACCCAGAAGGTGGATTCAATACCTTCCTCTAGTAGAATTTGCCTACAATGCGTCTTATCATCAAAGCATAGGAATGTCACCATCATTCAAGGCACTCTATGGGCAAGAATGCCTGTCTCCTCTAAATTTATCTGATCCAACCATAAGAGTTAAGGCATCCAGGAAAATGCTCAAAGAAATGGAGGAACAAACCAAGGCAATCCAAAAGGATATTAAAGCTGCCCAAGATCTCGACAAAAGCTTTATGCTGACAACAAGAGGTCTGAAAGGATCTTCAAGGAAGGAGACAAAGTTCTTCTAAGAGTGCGACCCAAACGAAGTTTTCTATCACTTGGGAAATATAAGAAGCTCAGCCGCCCTAGGTATTGTGGTCCCTATACAGTTATCAAGTGTCTAGGTAAAAGTGCCTATAAACTCCAACTCCCAGCCCATATCAAAGTCCATAATGTATTTCATGTAAGTTTGTTAAAACCATATGTCCCCAGTCTCGATCATATTCTTGATGATGAACAAGTTGTAATCCCTACTCAAGGAGTCCTTGAATTACAGCAGCCCAGTAGCATCATAGATTCTAGGGAGAGGCAACTCCGAAATAGAACTCTTGTAGAACATCTAGTACAGTGGAAAGATTACCCTGAAGAGGATGCAACTTGGGAAGTTGAAGCTACACTCTTAAAGGATTATCCCCAATTCATGATGAGATGAGGACATCTCGATTTCTTTAAGGGGGGAAGAATGTAACATACCCATCTTCACTAATAAAGAAATGTCCATGTAATTATGAGTTTTTATGGTAAAAATATCAATGATTTTATTATTTGAGTCATTTCTACTTAGAATCTTCAAATTATGAGCCCAAATTTGGAATTTGCACGCGATTTTACCCTAATATAGGATTTTACAGCATCCAAAACGGACACCGGATCAAGCCTATACGCTAATTTCAATCATTTTAGTTAAAAATCGGCGACCTTTAAACCTTAATAAATCCACGACCGGGCGTCCGATTGACGAACGGTCTGAACCCCTACGACCAGGAGAACCTCCCGGACAAAAAAAAATTTGCCCCCCCAGGGCGGTCCGGCATGCAAATCGAGGTGGGCGCCCCAAATTTGGGTACCCTGCCCCAAAATTTGGGCCGTACACAGTAACTAGGGTGCCCGTACGATGGCCGCCCAAGAACCAAAGGACAACCGCCCACTGTTTGGTCCACACGTACCCTTGCGTGGACACCCATGCTGCCCCAGACCAGATAAGGCACATGCGTACCACTCCTTTCCTGAACAACCGACACCGTACCTTTTCCCTAGACCCATGCAGGCCACTGACCCATAGCCTTCGTCCTTTCATCCTTGCTTTATGCAGTGCCCGTACCCTCACCCCTCAGCTATATAAACCCCCGAGGTGCTCCACAGACGGCACGCATCTCTGTGCTGGGTATGCCCTGTTGTACCGTCGTCCGTACCGCTATCCGTCCCTCTGCAGCATACTTGCTATAGTACAGTCGCCCCTTGCAGCCACCCCTCTCACACCCCCTCATTTGCCTCTTTTTAGATAAGCCAATTTTCCGCCATCCCCCTCTTGCTAGGAGCCAGTGTCCTTAACTCTTCTCCCCCTCCCTCCCCCGTGTGAAGAGACTTACAGAGAGGCTTGCAGCAGCCCCTCACAGCCCTCTCCACATTTTTACCCTGAAGGACATCTCACAATCCCCCCCCATTTGCGTAGACTTTAATAAGGGTTTTTTGTCTCAAGAAAGGGTTCGTGCGCCATATTCTTTTGCTCATACGGTGAGCAAACGAGCTCAGAATTCAGATCCGACTGAAGCATTTCGATCGCAGCAGCGAGCTCTGCAAGGCGACGCCTAAGATGGCCTCTTCTCGGAGACGTCAAAATATTGCCTCAAGAGGAACGCGCAATAACGAGATGGGGGAAGATGTGCCCAATGCGGCTCCAGTCCTCCCTTTTCAAGCCCCTCAAGGAAACGGTGGCCAAGTTAGCTTGGTTAATTTTTAAGCCCCTCAAGGAAACGGTGGCCCCTTTTCAAGCCCCTCAAGGAAATGGTGGCCAGGTTAGCTTGGTTAATTTTTAAAAGAAGAGATTTTCCTTAAATTAGTGTTAATGAATGGTGTCTTTTCCTTTTAAAATGACGACATAAAAATTGTATGAAGTTACGAATTATGTGATGTTGTATTCAAATTGTTATCTTCATGAATTGTGAATGCTATATTTAGTAAATTGCATTGAAGTTGTTATCTTTAAAATTCAAATTTTTTTTTAGCTTCAACGCTAACTCTGTTCCATGCTTGTGTAGCCGGGTGGCGTCATTAGCAAAGCCCGGGAATGGCCCAAGGTATCCCTACCTTTGGGAGAATCAGGATCGCCGATTGAGGTGAGAGATTATGAGGCTGCCTAGTTCTGAGGACCCAGGCTAGTGCGGTAAATAAGCCCACCCTAGTGTGCAGATATCCCTCTGAGGGGCGGGAGGATCGAGCAATGGAGCCTGAGAGGGTGACAGGCCGGCTTGAGTCCTCGCCAGCCGGCCGACGATGAGGTGTATGGTCCCATAGGGTTTTGCACAGCATGTAGAGGCTGGAAGGCCGAATTCTAGATCAACGGCAGAATAAGAATAAGAGAGCCAGTTTGGCTTGTATGGAATTGGTTCATGTATAAACTTTTTATATAATTACATCTTGTCTTTGGTATGATTGTATTGTGTAAGAAGGCTGTTTTAACGAACCTTGTGAAAAAGGGCCTTAATTAAGGAATATGTTTATTTATGTCAAACAGTGTGGTAGGATTAATTAGAAAACAAATTGATGCGTGAGTAGGGTGGAAAGTGGGAGGATAGAATGCCCTGACGGCACCATCCTACAGACGGGTGGACCTAATTAGTCGGGTAGCTTTCCAACAGATTAAGTGAAAGCCCCACGCTAGATAGTTAGGTTCCTGGGCAACTCTATTCTAGAAGACTAGGCCAGCAGCTGTGCCTTGCATAAGATGAGGAAAAAAGCGTTGTTCCTAGAAATCAAGTCTAGTAGTTGCCCAATTTATGATCAATTGCCCTATGGGTGATTGATGTTTAGAAAATCACGCTCCCCCTGCGGGATAGAGCTAGGTCATACCTATAAATCGTATCCTTGAATCTCTACAGGGTCAAGGTGTCGATGAATAGGAAATTTTTCCCAAGATAAGACTTAGCGGACTATCTTAAGTGTTTCTCCCATTTTAGAAGGGAGGAACCTTACAGTAGGGAATCCCTCTAGGCTCCCCCTCTAGGCTTTAGTTTCCCTCTCTAGGATTTTTGTATCTCTTTCTCTTTCCACATCATCAATCTCGTCCATTAGTGGGGCGTGAAAATAGGAAAAATCCATTTACTTTCAATTCTACCCTTTCAATCTTATTTGCTGCACTTTAATGTCGTATTTGAAATTCCCACCAAATTCCACATCAACCTCAAAAACCGTTTTCATTCATTCTCCCAACTTTCCATGCCTGCAATATGATTCTCTCTCTTTCTCCCATTCCTACAGTATCTGAGCCATCTGTTTGAGGCTCTCCCAAGCTCTCCTTTTCCATGTGAATATATTTTATCTCTCTCTAGAGCTACCATCTTAGAGTTACTATTTCATCCATACATATTCATAGACCCCCAATTCTTGTTGTAATGGCACTCAAAGAAGTAACAAACACCTCAGATAATCCATCACGAGTGAGGAAGGTAGACTTGCATGTTCACATATTGAATGAATATGCACCTATCAAAAAAGAACGTCTTAATGCATAGGACAAGCAAGAAAGAAGACAACAAGGTCAGAGTAATGTGGATCTTTGGGTTGATGAATATTTATATCCTAATGATCCTTCTTCGACCTGCTCTCCACCTTTAACAGCTCCATGAGTGATGCATGGAGGATTCGATTCCTCCACTCAAAAATACATAGCTTATAAAGCATTTCAAATAGCCTACAACAAGCTCCTCAAAATGCCAGACCAATATTTGGAGCTACAGAAACAAGGCAAAGAGAAAGAGGACTGCATAATAAAATTGCAGGATACAATCTCTCACTTGAAAAGCACCCCTGTACGAGCAAGAGAATGAAAGAGGATGATGAATAACATTCAAAGACTAGCAGTTAGTGGTGCTCGCAAGTGAAGAATCCATGCAGCATGATTTGTTTTCGTTTCATCTTTTATTGATGTTTCTTTCTTTTTTATATAATATTGGTAATGTAAGTAATCATCGTTTCTTTCTTATAGGAAATTTCTTAAAGAAGCATGTGGGGATAATGGTCCTCAAGACATTGGAGATAATGGTCCTCAAGACATTGGAGATATTTTACATAGTTGTGTCAGGAAATGTGATATTCTTTCCATAGTAGAGACCCACGCTACAAGAAGGTGTGTCAGATACTGTGTCCAAAATACAAGATCTACTTGCTTTCCAATCTGTTCTCTTCTTCTTCATCCCCTTTAGGCATTTCTCCTCTATAACGCATAAAATTCTTGCGACTATAACCCTTGAGTGTTTTGACATCTACTCCGGCACCTAGGGCATAGCTAGCATAGCAAAGGAAGTATCCGGTTCTAGAAGGCCAAAATCCAGGACCATATCCAAAAATGCGAATGGCAGCACATTTCTCTATGAGCATGACTTATGTGAATTGTAAGAGACAAATGCAGAACCGGTATATCTAGATAGTGCCTTGAATGCTAGTAAGGGAATTTCGACATCCTTAGAATACTTGCTATGATAGACAATAAAAATTTCCTTGCCAATAGATGAGATGTAGTGTGCAAGAGCGGAATCTTTCCCCACTCTTGCAAGAGCAGCTCCACCATGTCCAAGAAAGCCGTCTGCATCATCAAGCTCTATCTGCATTGACAACAAAAGTTCATGTTTCTAAGAGTTCATGTCGTCTACAGACTCACTTTTTAAAACAAAAGGTTCTTGTGGAGCATTCTCACTCTGCTCCTTAGTATAATCATCCTTGTCTACAGCAGTAAGAAATAGATAAGCTACAAATCCAAAGTGCAACTCTAACAATTTTCCCTTCATGAAACCACATTCACCTCCCACAGTGCGATAAAGTGTATCGTGCTTTGTCGGGATTTTTTATCACACCATGGAAGAGAAATTTTTTTTGTCTATATAGATAGCTTTACCGTTTTGAAAGTCACCTTCCATGGTGCGATAAGGAAGTTGGTTTTCTGTCTCCGAACAAACTTATCGCACTACGGAAGGGAATTTTTTTTGGTCTATATAGATAGCTTTACCGTTTTGAAAGTCACCTTCCACGGTGTGTAAGGAAGTTTGTTCTTTGTCCCCAAACAATCTTATCGCACTATGGAAGGGAAACACTGTGAGGTCCCTATCCCCACCGCGCAACGAATTCAAGGGTGCTAGCAGTGAAAGTAGCACTTCTTGTGCAGGGTAGGGTCCCACACTCGGGGCCTCATCCCCACGGATATCCGAACAAGAGACTAATCCATTGATTCTTCCAAAACCGAACCCGGAAAAACTTCCCTTGCCTGGAAAGCACAGGCGATTCCTCCAGGATAACTTTTCTCTAACATAGTCAAAAGCCTTAACTAACTGAACTTATCTGACCGAACCCGTAAGTCCCATAGTCCAATCAGGAAAAAGATTGTACTTGGATCATAGAGACCAATGCTTTTTTCCTCGTTGAGAGGCACAGCCGTTGATTCTTTTCCATAGAACAATTTTTGTCCGAGATTTACTTCATCTATCAAACAAGAACAGAATTGAGTCTCAATTTAGGGATCCATCAGTCCAGCCTCATCCATGGGTTAGCCAACCACCCAACCACTGTAGTGATGGGATCCAATTAAGAATTTGGTTAGGTTGTCCTCCCGGGTACCAGGGAAAAGATTTCCTAGGTCCCCTAGCCGGATATTCATGCAAACTTAAAACTAGTCACACCACTTACACACCCAATATGAAATTGCCTTTTTCACAGATACAACAGTCTTTAAAACAATCATTTAATGAAACCCTAGTATCATTGATCAATAATCCTCTAATTATCCAGTTGAATCCTTATTTTCAAACATTCCTTCATCGGTGTACCTTTGGCATCATTGGCAAACGAGAACGCTCACCCCCAGTCATGGGCCTTTTCGATAGTTCCTAGCTCATAGTAACCGGCAAGTATTCACTTTAAAAAAAATGGAGTCTTCGTTGAAGATCAGCAAGAGAAACCAACAGATCCATATAAAATAGCCATGGACTTATCTGTTTGAGGACCAGCAAGGTCAATCAACCCAACCAAATCCATGCCCGAATTCAGAAAACAACTCTTACTCCTTATTCCAATATCTTCCTCGACATACGTGTGGGTATCTTCGATGACCCAGAGCCCGAGCACCATATGATATGCACCCTCTAGGATCCTTCGCAGGTCACCTAGCGCTTCACTCATAGGCCGCTTCCTTGGTCCCTCATCCACTGTACCAGAAGCTCACCATTTAAATCAAACTGAGGCTGGTAAAGACCTCGGCCGACCTTGCTATGCGAGACGTCCTCCGTTGACTCTCCGTCAATGGTTGCAACTTTAACAGATAGGTCTCCACGACCTCATTCACAAGACGGTCAAAATGCTTACCCAGCATTCTTGACATAAAACAGTCATTTAAAAACAGATTTCACATACAAATAGAGTTTCAACAATATTTTCATCTTTTCTCATCACTCCACATCCTTTCACATTAGTCCCCATATTTTCTCATCTTCCCATAAATTTTTTTCCTTCACGATCCCTATCACATCACATCAAATCACATTCAATTGCATCATCCACACATCAATCCACATCATCCATACATCCATCCACATCAATCCACATCATCCATATATCCATTCACGTCAATCCACATTATCCACACATCAACCCACATCATCCATACATCCATCCACATCATCCATACATCCATCCACATCAATCCACATTATCCACACATTCATCCACATCTTCCATACATCCATCCATCCACACGTCAACCCACATTATCCATACATCCATCCACATCAATGCACATTATCCACACATCAATCCACATCATCCATACATCCATTCACGTCAATCCACATTATCCACACATCAACCCACATCATCCATACATCCATTCACGTCAATCCACATTATCCACACATTAACCCACATCATCCGTACATCCATCCATATCATCCACATCAATCCACATCATCCATACATCCATCCACATCCATACATCAATCCACATCATCCACATCAATCCACATTATCCACACATCCATCCACATCTTCCCCATCCACATCAATCCACATCATCCTCCATACATCCATTCACATCAATCCACATTATCCACACATGCATCCACATCTTCCATACATCCATCCACATGAATCCACACGTCAATCCACATCATCCATACATCCATCCACATCAATCCACATGAATTTCATAAGTATTTCCATTCTCATCTAATCACATCAATCCACATGAATTTCATAAGTATTTCCATTCTCATCTAATCACATCAATCCACATGAATTTCATAAGTATTCCCATTCTCATCTAATCACATCTTTTTCTATCTCATCACTTATTTCCTCATTTATCATCATCAGATCTCATCCACTTGCATCTACCCATACATCTCATCACTTCACATACATTAACATCTATCTAGTTTACATCGCATCTTATCACATCCATTTCAGATCACATCTCATTCATTCACATCCCGATTCACATGCTAACACATTCATTCACGTCTCTTATCATTCATTCACATCCCAATTCACATCCCTTATCATTCATTCACATCCCGATTCACATGCTATCACATTCATTCACTTCCTATATCATTCATTCACATCCCGGTTCCAGAAAACAACTCTTACTCCTTGTTCCAATATCTTCCACGATGCACGTGTGGGTATCTTCGGCGACCCAGAGCCCGAGCACCGTATGGTCAGCACTCTCTAGGATCCTTCGCCGCCGCAGGTCACCTAGCGCTTCACTCATAGGCCGCTTCCTTGGTCCATCATCCACCGTACCGGAAGCTCACCATTTAAATCGAACCGAGGCTCATCAAGACCTTGGCCGACCTTGCTACGCGAGACGTCCTCCACCGTCAGCAATTGCAACTTTATCAATTAGGTCTCCGCAACCTTAATCACAAGACGGTCAAAATGCTTCCCGAGCATTGTTGACATAAAACAATCATTTACAAATAGGTCACAAATACAGTTTCTATATTGAACTCTCATCTTTCAACATTATCCCTCATCAGTCCACATGACTTATTCCACATTCCATTCATATGTGTACTCATTCTCATCCAATCACATCATTTTCCATCTCATCACCTCAGATTCATTCACATCACATATCATATATTCACATCCCAATTCACATGTCATCACATCTCATCCATTCACTCACATCGACGACACATCATTTCACATACACATTCGCATTCATTATTCTACATACACATCCACATTCGTACATCCCAATTCACATGTCATCACATCTCATCCATTCACTCATATCGACGACACATCATTTCACATACACATTCGCATTCATTATTCTACATACACATCCACATTCGTACATCCAATTCCACATCCCAATTCACATGTCATCACATCTCATCCATTCACTCATATCCATGACACATCATTTCACATACACATTCGCATTCATTATTCTACATACACATCCACATTCGTACATCCAATTCCACATCCGCATTCATACATACACATCCATATCCACATCCATACACATCCATATCCGCATTCATACATACACATCCATACATCCACATCCTCATTCATACATCCATATCCACATCCACATCCATACATTTCCACATCCACATTCATACATCCTCATCCACATTCCATATCTACATCTATACATCCACATCCATACATCCACATTCACATTCATATCCATATATCCATATCCACATTCCATATTCATAAATCCATATCCATATTCCACATTCATACATCCACATCCACATTCACATTCATACATCCATTTTCACATCCACATCCATACATCCACATCCACATCCATACATCCACATCTACATCCATACATCCATTTTCACATCCTTAATCATACATCCACATCCACATACATACATCCATATTCACATCCACATTCACATCCATACATCCACATCCACATCCTCATTTGCACATCCACATCCACATCCTCATTTGCACATCCACATCCACATTCACATTCGCATACCTCCACATCCACATCCTCATTCGCACATACAATTGCACATTCTCATTCATACATCCACACCGACATCCATACATCCAAATCTATACATCCATATTCACATTCATAAACATCCTTATCCACATCTGCATTCATACATCCACATCCATATCCACATCCATACATACACATCCATTTTTATACATCCATATCCATATCTACATTCATACATCCACATCCATATTCATACATCCATATCCACATCCACATCCATACTTCCATATCCACGTTCATATTCATACATCCATTTCTACATGTTCCCATTCATATATCCACATACACCTTCACATCTATTCTTTTACAACACATCCATTCTCGCCCTATCACAACCCATAAACATCTTATCTCATTAGATATACTTTTTACCTCATCCCATACACATCTTATCACATCCTAACTCATCCCATACGCATCTTATCACGTCCTATCATATCTCATACACCTCTTATCACATCCTATCACATCTCATACACATCTTATCACATCTTATCACCTCTTATACGCATCTTATCACATCCTATCTCATCTCATCACATCCTATCACATCTCCTGCAAATCTTATCACATCCTATCACTTCCCATACGCATCTTATCACATCCTATCACATCTCATACACATCTTATCACATCCTATCACATCTCATACGCATCTTATCACATCTTATCACATGTCATACGCATCTTATCACATCCTATCACTTCCCATACACATCTTATCACATCCTATCACATCTCATGCACATCTTATCACATCCCATCACATCTTATACACATCTTATTAGGCATAAAGACAACTTTAGTAGGAATAACACTTTAATAATAATCCTTTTATGCATTTTACTATGCATAAATTCCATTTTAATGAGAATAATACTTTCAAAATAAAAATAAATCTTTTATACATCTTTATATGTATAAATTTTCATCTTAATGAAATTAACACTTTTAGAAAAAAAAAATCTTTTATGCATCTATCAATGCATAAAAGTTGAAAGGAATATCTCTTTTGAATTAAAAATAAAATTCTTTATGCATCTTTCTATGCATAAAATCAAAATTGATGAGAATGACACTTTTGGGTTAAAATAATTTCTTTATGCATCTTTCCATGCATAAATCCAATTTAGTAGGAATTACACTTTTAGAATAAAAGAATTTCTCTTATGCATCTAATTTGTGCATAAAATCCATTTATGATGAAAATCTCACTTTTAATATAAAAAAATCTTTTATGCATAACAAATCATTTATGATGAAAATCACTCTTTTAATATAAAAGAATTTCTTTTATGCATCTAATTTATGCATAAAATTATTTATGATAAAAATCTCACTTTCAATATAAAAAAAATCTTTTATGCATACAAATCATTTATGATGAAAATCACTCTTTTAATATAAAAGAATTTCTTTTATAAATCTAATTTATGCATAAAATCATTTATGATGAAAATCACACTTTTAATATAAAAAAAAAAATCTTTCAGGCATATGTTTATGCATACAAATCATTTATGATGAAAATCACTCTTTTAATATAAAAACAAATTCTTTTATGCATCTACTTATGCATAAAAATCAATTATGATAAAAATCACACTTTTATAATAAAATACTTCTAGTATACATTTTCTATGCCTAGAATGAAAATAACCCTTTAAGAATACTCATACGATGGGGATTACTCTTTTTAACATAAAATTTAATTACTAGAAATCCTCTTTTTCTTAATTCATCAATTATGCATAACATAAAAATCAATTTCTCCATGATTACAATGAAATTCTTTCAATTAATCTAGGATGATATTTCCTAGAATATGGTAGGAAGTCCTCTTTTTTCATGCTTTGAATGAAATTATTTTATGTGTAATTTTTACAGAAATTTTGCCATAGCTCCGCTGTGACTAAAAAATCTCAATTATTTTAAAGGATAAAGCTTAACATTAAGGGGATGATTAGAATGATCCCTAATTGGATCATTAACCCAATAATGAATTGAATCATCCATATTCATGAAATACATAAACTAAAAGCATTAAAAAACCCATTAATTTGACCTCCAATTAAACAAGCATAGATTAATCTTGGATTAAGGAAAAGCTTTATGAAAAGCTTCATTTGGATTGAGAATAGGTCATGAGAATGACCATTCTTTGAGTGAGAGAGAAAAATTACATAAAAACCATTAAAATTAAGCATAAATAGAAATTTATGTAATTCTTCACTACCATTCATCAATTAACTTCAATAGCATTCAAAAACCATTCCAATTAAGCTTCTCAAGCTTGAGAGGGGTTGAGAAGAGAGAAACATTGAGAATTTATGGAAAAAGATCAAAATTCACACTTTACCTTACAAATTTCTTGATTCTTTGATCACGGTAGAGGTCCCCAACCAATCAATTGGTTTAGTATGCTGATGAAGCCACCAATGGAGATTGAAGGAAGAGGGAAGCTCCAATTTCTTCAATTTAGAGAGAATTTTAGAGAATAGTAAAAATTATCATTATTTTAGCATAATTCTGGTATAGTAAAATTCTCCTATTTTTTAACAAAGGCTCAGGTTCTATTTACAGGAGAGGGAGGCTCTAACCAAGATCAACTGATTTCTAGAATTTTTGAGGTTTTAGTTTGATTGAATTTGGACCAGATTTGGACCTAGTTTGGTTTCTTTTTTATTCGATTTGATCCAAGAGAGAGGAGAGATAAAAATATCACATTTTTTTAGTTTAAAACTCATTCAAGCATGTGAAATAGGCGCCTCCTTGAAGGGACTCCCCTTCCTTACACATGTGTCAAAATGGAATCATTATATCCAAAATATCTCATTTTTTTAGTAATACTCATAGTTTTTTACTAATAAACCTTGTACATAGTCAACTCTTCATCTTATGTGGGCATTTACTCATTTTTGGGTATTTTTCTTTTACAAATTAGATTTATCTCCTCCCCACACATGGATTGATCTTATTGATCCATATAGGAACCTTAATTGGACCATAATCCAAATTTTTTTGAAAATCTAGACCCTTAGGCTAAGGTCCTTTATACCTATTTCTAATTAATTCCAATTGCACATTGGAAAGTTCTTTTTGAATTTTTGTTTCAGGGGAATTCATTTTAGACACTAGGAAGATTTTTCTATCCAAAATTATCTCAATTTTGGACTACCTCTCTCTAGATATTTTCTCTCTCTAGGTCAAAACAGGGTAATACAGAATCTTTCTTTTATTTCAGAGAGGGGAATAATTATAAGATCAGAAGGGGAGGTTCTTACACCTGCACACCTCAAAAAGCTGGAGGGAGGAATCTTACATCTTACCCCACTTAAAAAATGCGAGATGTCCTCATCTCGCAACAACTAGAGGACAACACTTTCCCTTAAGATCCAATTGATTATGGGATTCCTTATATTCTAGTCAACCCAACAGAATCCAGGGGGGATAAAGATCCCTTATATAGAACTCATTATCGGATAACGATTCATTTAGATCATAACACAATAATGGTCCATTAGACCGAAAAAAAAAATTCTTTCTGAACATTCCTCCATGGGAATTTCAGTCAAACAAGTCCTGAATTTGTCATCCAATTAACTTGATCCATCGGGTCAAGTGTTAATAGTAGTGTGACACAAAGTTGGGGTTTGGACTTCGGTCACTTCTTAGAATCAAAACACACTTGTATGAAACCTCACAGCCTCCTCACCTCCCTTTCTCTCCCTAGGTTAAGATAAAGATATACACATCAAAGGTGAGATCATAATTCATGGAAGGAAAGATGAAAAGGCTCCAGAGAAGCAAGAATTTTTGCCAGTCTTGCAGCTGTAAACAAGAGGGCGATTCTTTGTTAGAAGAAAATCTTCTGACTCAGGATTATGTGAATGGAAACATACGGGGAATATTGGTAAGGTTCATCCATTCGAATTGGGCGATTTGGTCAAAAAATATTATAGCAAATGAATATATCAATCACTTATAAGAGGATAAGACACATGGGATTGGTCTTTTGATAAGAGATTAAGAGGAATTAATCATTATTAAGAAAAAAAATGACCAAAAGTCTATTAAAAAAAATAGAGATACACAGAGAATTGCAGTTTTAAATCCATATATATTGTGCAAAAGAAGATTACATACGTGCATAGAGCTTAAAGAGAGCTTCGCGTCTATATAAAAACTTTCAAAAACGGGCAATCGAGCGAAAAGTTATGAGCATTTTACTACAAGACTATAAAATTGCCCCAAAATTCGCCTAAAAGTTAGCAACTTTGGGACAAATTCTGATCATCAATGAAGTAAGGGATTAAGAAATTAGTTACATGAGTGAAAAGAGCATATAAAGAGCTTCCTAGCCATATGATCAATTTGAGAAACCAATACCCGAGTGATGAGGTTGAAATTTGGGTATTGGACTACAAAAACTGCACTTCTCTCTCTTTGCATGAAACCTCAATTTTCACATAGCCTCTTGCCTTTCATCTCCTTCATGATTCAAGCTAGAGGGTAAGGGTTAACATTGCTCAGCAAACAATCGTAAAGATTTACCTATGGTCCCCAAAGTCTTTCCACATGCTCATTATCGCTAAAACCATTAGTACCTCTAAAGGAGGGCAGCAAGGGCTACCTTGAGAAGTCACAGGCCCACCAAGATAATACCTCCTTATCCCACTTATCATGAATCATCAAAGAGGTCCAAAATTTGGTTAAGCATGAGGAGCTAATGCTAAATGAGACATTCACATGTAAAGAGAGTGTTTGAATAAGGGTTTGAAGATAAGAGAATGGCAATGACACAAAATGCTCAATTGAGGAGGCTCATTCCTTGATTTAAAAGAGAGAGGAGGGCTCCTTTTATAGGTGGAGAATCACCCTCTCTTCCATTGTTACAAATTACAACATAAAAATCTTCAACCCTTCAGTGACATAAGGGTAGATGTCACCATCAATTTTCCTCTTAGGCTAAGTCTTCTATTGATTAATTGAAGACTTTTTGACTTTGAGAGTGTGATGAGATAATAGCCAAGTCTAAGTGGCATGTAGATGGAGATTCCACTTACAAATGGCGGAATTCTCCTCTTCCATGTAGGTATTCTAGAAGAGTCTTTTCCAATTATGCACCTACACACACTCCTCCACATGCCTTCCATAGTCCCCAACTTGTAGCCTTATGGTGAATACCATATTAATAATACAATTAAAAACCATGTGAGCATGAAGGCCTACTTTTATTTTCCACATCACTAGCCTATCTACCATACCAAAGTATTTCAAGCATACTTGTGGCATTTACAATGTGTGTACCCTAAATCAAGTAAAACCATTATATTTGAAGATAGAATGCTGTTATCGGGGTAGTCGCTAAGCGACCGCATCACCATGCCGTTATTTCATTGTGGGCGCCGCAATCTTCTTGGACAAGCTTCCACCTTATTACCATTGAGAAACCATCAAAATATGCACAAAATTGAAAATGAAAGATATCAATTTTTCATGTCACATCTTCCCCCCTAGCAGATCCTCCATGCTTGTCTTGGGGGTCTGCTGGCCATGGTGCTCGAGGGTAAAATATCTTTAGCCAGTACTCATTGGCACGTCCGAGAACCTCCTGGCCACTTGCATCCTCTAGAAGATAGGTGTTATTTTTGAACTTTTGCTTTATCCTGAAGGGGCCTTCCCATCGTCGAAGAAGCTTCTTATCTAGCCGTTTCTCCACACGGCCATCATACCTCATGATAAGCTTCATTGCTTGAGTTGTGGCTTCTTCTTCTTCTTCGTGAGAGTGTCATGCCTTGCCTTGCGCCGTTGTTGTGCAGCCTCCAAATTTTGAAGTGCCTGAAGTCGCCTCTCATCCAAGGTCTCCAGTTGTACTGGGCATTGGGCATGTGTTTCTTCTTCATTATTCAAGCGTGCAAAAGATGTGCGAAGGCTTGTGATTTCCAATTCTATTGGCAAAATAGCCTCCATTCCATAAACTAACTGAAAAGGTGTGAAACCAAGAGAGAGTTTGTGTATTGTCCTATAGGCCCATAGGACTTCTGGCAAATGCACATCCCACTTCCTCTTCGTAGTATCCACTAACTTAGACAAAGATCCACAAAGCAGTCCATTAGTTTTTTCTACTAAACCATTACATTGGGGATAATAGGGAGTTGACATAGCATGCTTTATTTTTAATTTCTGCACCAAAGCCTCAATCAAGTCATTCCTGAAAGACCTCCCCCCATCCGTAAGGATTTCTAATGGACACCCAAATCGAGCACATATGTATTCCATGAGAAAGGATGCCACAGCCACTGCTTTATTATTGACCATGGCCTTTGCTTCTGCCCACCTTGTTGTAGAATTTGTGGCCACCAATATGTAATACTTCCCATGTGAGGAATGAGGAAGTGGGCCCACAAAATCTAATCCCCACCTTTCAAATGGACCATATGCTGGGATAGGGTTTAAGGGTCCGGGAACCAATTGCTTATGCCCATATGCCTAGCATACTTCACAGCTTCTGCACCACTCATAGACATCTTTGCTGAGTCGAGGCCAATAATACCCTGTGTTAAGGATCCTCCGAGTTGTGCTAGCTGAGGCAAAGTGACCTGAACATTCATGACATAATTCCATAATCCTTTTAGATTCTTCCAGGCTCACTACCCTCCTAAGAATCTTATCCTTACCTTGCTTGTAAAGAACATCCTCTAGAATTGCGTAAGGCCTGGTAAGCCTTTGCTTCTGTTGAGGATTCAATCCAGGAGGGAAGTATCCTGTATCTAAATAGTATTGAACATCTTGGAGCTCAGGCCAACCTGTATCCATTAATGCAAGAATAGCTGCTTTGAAAGAAGCCAAAGCCTTTTGATTATCCTTCCTGTTAACATGCACAAATTTACAAAACTCAAAAGCTTCTTTTAACTCCATTGCCCTTTTACACAATTCTTGGAGATTAGGACTCCTTGCCTTATATTCTCCTTTCATTTGTCGGATGACCAATTGTGAATCCCCTTTAACCTCTACCTCTTTAATTTCATATTTTATGCAATCTTCTAATCCCCAAATTAATGCAATGTACTCAGCCACATTATTTGATATAGCCTTTGGAAATTCCCTGCCCTTGGCCCATACCTCTTTTTCTTCTGGATCAAATAAAACTATCCCCCCAGCCCCACATTGCCTGGAAGGGCTAAAGGCTCCATCAAAATGCATAGTGAAAGCAGTTGGTGGTGTCTCCAAATCTTCATATACTTCTTCCTTTTCTCCTCCTGTTCCTTCTTCCTCTTCCTTCCTGGTGGTAAGCAAATCTGCAAGAGAGGTCCTAGTGGTGTTTTCTGTAATAAAAGTGAAAGAGAATTCTTGAAGCTCGCAAATCCACTTTGCAAACTTCCCTCCTGCAGGATTGGGTTTGCGGACCAAGAATTGTAAAGAAGGTTAAGATGTGAGGAAGAAAAAAGGGCGAGGTAGCAAGTATGACCTGAACTTCTTTACTGCAAAAACAAGAGACAAACCATCTTTCTCCATTTCACCATACCTCTCCTCGACATCAGTAAGTTGTCGGCTTGCATAATACACTGGTTGCATACGCCCTTGCTTTCCCTTTTGCAAGAGTATAGCACCCACTGAATGTGATGAGACACTTGGGTTCACATAAAAGTCCTCCCCTCACCTAGGAGGCTGCACAATAGGACTTTGACTCATGCATTCCTTGAGCAAACAAAACGATTGAATTTGATCGGGCCCTCATTGGAAAGAAACATTCTTCTTTGTTAACAAATTTATAGGATACATCTTCTTAGAGAACATGTCAACAAAGCGTTGGTAATACTTTGTTTTACCCAAAATCCTCCTTACCTCCCTTACATTGGTAGGTGGTGGGAGGGCCACAATTGCCTGCACCTTCACAGGATCCATCTCTATGCCTTCTTCTGAGATAACATGTCCCAAGAGAACCACCTTCCTTCGTGCCAAGTGGCATTTTCCAGGATTAAGACACCCTCCTTTGCAAGGCCAACCTCAACTTTTCCAAGTGATCCATGCGGCTTGAATAAATGTAAAAATCATCCAGAAAGACCCTTATAAACTTTTCCAAGTAAGGTGCAAATACCTGACTCATGAAGCGTTGAAAAGTTGCTGGTGCATTGGTCAAGCCAAATGGCATCACCCTATAGGCATACACTCCCCAAGGGGTGATAAATGAGGTTTTCCTTTGATCTTCTTCACAAATCCGGATTTGAAAGTATCCAGAGTATCCATCACACACTGAATACAACTCATGACCTGCAACTTGATCCAAAATCTCATCCTGAAAGGATAGAGGATAATAATCCCTCTTTGTGCATGCATTCAAAGGGCGAAAGTCCACACACACACACCATTTTCCACCCTTTTTGGGAGTGACTAAAACTGGGGAAATCCACTCTGAATTCTCTACTGGAAAAATAAATCCAGCTTCAAGCAAATTAGTTACCTCTTTCTTAAGCACCTCCGCTTGCACTACTCCCAAACGCCTTAGCCGTTGTACCACTGGCTTACTTTGGGGCTTGAGATCAATCTTGTGCTCTAATAGGGTAACTTGGCGTACTTGTGAGTAGCTGTTTGCAAAAAGGTTAGGAAATCCATCCAAGATTTTTAAGTAATTCTCCCTTTCAGTACCTGCTATGGACTCATCAAGAAGAAGTTCATTCTGTTGGGGTGAAGACTAGTGAAGTCCACATCTCCTTTCTTGCACGTGGTTGAAGAAGCTTCCCCTTCCAAGGCTTCATTGTCTTCAGCATCCCCTCGATCCCTTCCCAGGGAAAGACCATTGTCTTCAGTATCCCTTCCCAGGGAAAGACCAAATGTAACTCCCTCCACCTCCCCTTCTGAGATGGAATCCTCGGAGCTACCACTTGTCTCCTCTTCATCGGATGACTCTGACTCTGAACTTTTGGAAGTTGAAGGTTCACCTCTTACCACTTTCTTGCGACGACTCTTGATGTTGTAGTCGACCTTCTTATTCTCACCTTGTAGAATAAGATCACCTGTCTCCCACTTTTGAATTGCCTTCGCTTGGCGAAGCCATGGCCTACCCAATATCAATGGGTATGCCCTAGCATTAGGCTTTGTAGGAATGACCTGAAAAGTTGTAGGCACAGAAATACCACATACATCCACTCCCAAATTCCTGACAATTCCTAAGGTTTTCACCCTAGTATTATCAGCAAGTTTGATACGATAGGGAGAGTTGGTAGAAGACAACTTTAAATCAGCATTCTTCATTGTTTTTTCACTCATGACATTGATTGATGCACCTCCATCAATGTCATGAGTGAAATTATTTGCCCTTCAATGATGACATCAATCACAGGCACATTATCTCCTACATCAACATCCACCTTTTGAGCCATAGGAGTCCCATTATCCCTCTTCTTCTTTTTCTTAGATTCCCTTGTGCTAGCCAGCTTACCCCATTCCTTTCTGAGCTTTGGAGAGAGTGCCAAAAGCTGCCCAAATATGATTTGTGCTATTTTTTCCCTAAGATCTGTTAAGAGGTCATAACTAAGAGATCCTTGTCTAAGAGGAAAGTTAGATTGTCCAATTTTTCTCCTAGATGACTTCTTCTTCTTCTTATTTTTCTCCTCTTCTTCAAATTTATCTTCTTGTTCTTCTTCTTCCTGACTCCTAGTTTTACGACCCCTTTTGCCATTAATGGCATCAATGTTTCCTCTTCTTCTTTTGAGCATGTTTCCTCTAAAAGTGCTAAACTTTTATCCTCTCTTTTCCTCAATTTTGGACACTCAGTGCGATAGTGCCCCTTCTCTTGACATTCATAGCATGTGACACTACTTCTATCCCTAGGTTTATCCTCAACTCGTGTAACCCTAGGTGGCCTTGCATTGACTAAGTGTAACTTCAAAGCAGTAAATTCTGCCATAAGTTGTGCAATGTTATGATCCAAGGATGGAGCTTGTACCTGAGATGTTAAGGCTATCTCTACTCGTGGTGGGGTTGGCACACTTGGAGAATATTGGAATGTGGACTCAATATGAAGAGTGGCCTCCTTCTTCAAAGCAATACGAAGAGCCTCTTTAAAATTAGTGGGATCTTTGCTAAGAACTTTTCCATGCAAGCGGGGATCCAAAGCCCTGATAAACTTGCTCATCTTAAGGTGCTCCATTGCTAAAGAACTCTTTGAATCTTCCATAGAAGGTGAAGAAGAAGAAGCAACAACATGTAAAGCAGCTTGTTGATATTTGATGAATAAGACTTCATACCTCACTGAAAAGGCAGAAACTGACTCTCCTTCCTTTTGGAAAATTTGATTCAATTGCAATAGTAAAGCATTTGGTGACTCCACTGTCCCAAATCTCTCCTTCATTGCTTTGGTCAACCTTTCCCAATCATTCTTGGACTCCTCTGGCAAAGCCTCATGCCAAGTTAAGGCCACACACTCCAAGAAATCTGGAAGTATTTTTGCCCTCTCCTTCATAGACCAACCCATCAAGCGGCCTGCTCGGTTAAACTCTCGGACATAACTCCCCGGGTCTTCTCCTTCCGATCCTTGGAACACCGGAATGTTGAACATCTTGCACCAAAAGATGAGTAGCAATAAGGAAAATTTACTTTTTTCAAAATAACTTTTCTTTAATCATGTGGGACCTTGAGGTTAAAATAGAATAATTCTAAGTAAAACCTGCCCGTCACCTCCACTAAAAGATGTGACACAAAGTTGGGGTTTGGACTTCGGTCACTTCTTAGAATCAAAACACACTTGTATGAAACCTCACAGTCTCCTCACCTCCCTTTCTCTCCCTAGGTTAAGATAAAGATATACACATCAAAGGTGAGATCATAACTCATGGAAGGAAAGATGAAAGGCTCTGGAGAAGCAAGAATTTCTGCCAATCTTGCAGCTCCAAACAAGAGGGCGATTCTTTGTTGGAAGAAAATCTTCCGACTTAGGATTATGTGAACGGAAACATACAGGGAATATTGGTAAGGTTCATCCATTCGAATTGGGCGATTTGGTTGGAACATATTAAAGCAAATGAATATAATAATCACTTACAAGAGGATAAGACACATGGGATTGGCCTTTTGATAAGAGATTAAGAGGAATTAATTAAGAAGAAAAAATGGCCAAAAGTCTATAAAAACATAGATACATAGAGAATAACACTATATTCGTGAGTTTGGGAATTTCCCAACTCCCATTTTTTGAATACTAAAAAGGTGGGACCTGGATAACATGCCTATAAGTTTTTCAAAACCATATCATGTGACCTATTGTTGGAAAGCACTTGGAAAATGGAATCTAGTGAGCTATAGAGCACTCAATTTGGAGTAACGGTGTTCAAGTTATGATTAATCCAAAGATTTGACCACGTGTCCCAAACTTATGAAAAATTCCCATATTTCCCAATATGGTGTTGAATTGCAGTTTTAAATCCATATAGACTATGCAAAAGAGGATTACATACATGCGTAGAGCTTGAAGAGAGCTTCGTGCTTATATAAAAACTTTCAAAAACGGGCAATCGAGCGAAAAGTTATGAGCATTTTACTATAAGACTATAAAACTGCCAAAATTCGCCAAAAGTTAGCAACTTTGGGAGAAATTCTGATCATCAATGAAGTAAGGGATTAAGAAATTAGTTATATGAGTGGAAAGAGCATATAAAGAGCTTCCTAGCCATATGATCAATTTTAGAAACCAATACCTGAGAGATGAGTAATTACCGGTTGAAATTTGGATATTGGACCATAAAAATTGCACTTCTCTCTCTTTGCATGAAACCTCAATTTTCACATAGCCTCTTGCCTTTCATCTCCTTCATGATTCAAGCTAGAGGGTAAGGGTTGACATTGCTCAGCGGACAATCGTAAAGATTTACCTATGGTCCCCAAAGTCTTTTCACATGCTCATTACTGCTAAAACCATTGGTACCTCCAAAGGAGGGCGGCAATAAGGCAAGCGCTACCTTGAGAAGTCACAGGCCCGCCAAGATAATACCTCCTTAATATCCCACTTATCACATGAATCATCAAAGAGGTCCAAAATTGGGTTAAGCATGAGGAGCTAATGCTAAATGAGACATTCACATGTAAAGAGAGTGTTTGAATAAGGGTTTGAAGATAAGAGAATGGCAATGACACAAAATGCTCAATTGAGGAGGCTCATTTCTTGATTTGAAAGGGAGAGGAGGGCTCCTTTTATAGGTGGAGAATCACCCTCTCTTCCATTGTTACAAATTACAACATAAAAATCTTCAACCCTTCAGTGACATAAGGGTAGATGTCACCATCAATTGTCCTCTTAGGCTAAGTCTTCTATTGATTATTAAATTGAAGACTTTTTGACTTTGAGAGTGTGATGAGATAATAGCCAAGTCTAAGTGGCATGTAGGTGGAGATCCCACTTACACATGGCGGAATTCTCCTCTTCCATGTAGGCATTCTAGAAGAATCTTTCCCAATTATGTACCTACACACACTCCTCCACATGCCTTCCACACTCCCCAACTTGTAGCCTTATGGTGAATACCATATTAATACTACAATTAAAATCCATGTGAGCATGAAGGCCCACTTTTATTTTCCACATCACTAGCCTATCTACCATACCAAAGTATTTATCAAGCATAATTGTGGCATTTACAATGTGTGCACCCTAAATCAAGTAAAACCATTATATTTGAAGATAGAATGCTGTTATCGGGGTAGCCGCCAAGCTGCCGCATCACCACGCCGTTATTCCATTGTGGGCACCGCAATCTTCTTGGACAAGCTTCTACCTTATTACCATTGAGAAACCATCAAAATATGCACAAAATTGAAAATGAAAGATATCAATTTTTCATGTCACAGTAACAATCTGACAACACAATCCACTAATCTCATAGTGATTTGCTGAAGTCACTATCATCATTCCAGTTACGAATATTAGCACAGGGACTTGTCCCGTTCATTCTCATTGTGTATGCTTATAAGTTCAATGCATTAAGTGTAACCACACAGGCCCATGACAATATACATTACAATCAACTTGGCAATCCATATCCGAGACAACTCTACTCAAACACATGCAAGGTAACTACATATGGATATCATAAAAATCTATATATATAACATTTTTGCCTCTTATGTGAATAATTTGAGCTTTTGATTGGGGTTGAAAAGTCAGAGAGTCCAGTCATGGACATTGCAGTCAAATAGGCTAAATGACATTTTTATAGATTAAGCTGATGACAAGGTAAGTGGTTAGATCCAACACACACATTTTTGTATTAGATTGGGTGCCTCAAAAAAAGGCTAGAGGACATCATCATTAGCACCTTTAAATAGATTGGGTGCCTTTAAATAGGCTAGAGAACATCATCATTAGCACCTTACTTTACTGAATCTATTACCTAATCTAGCCCTAATATGGTTCTTGTGATTGTAGCTTTAACAGTTCTAGTGAAGCACATGATTGGGTCTCAAATTTTATAATGTCCTTCTATTATAAACTATTGGAATTAGGGTTAGGGTTACAACAATGCACACACATAAGATAAACAAGCTTGAGAGCACACAAACTCACTAGATTAGAATGAACAAATGTGTGCCACATATAAAAGATAAGTACACACCCCAAAATGAGTAGATAATAGGATGTACATACGCACGGGGGAAAAAACCTCCTACTCAGGGAAAAAGTTCCCCGACGGTCCTAAGTGTATTCACACACATCACTACCATATAATGCTACAAATACTCCCTTGAGTGATGATGTGAACATGTAAAGGGTATGGCCGATCAATCTTGAAAAGGCAGTAAGCCTAAAGCTTTACGAAAAGCTTTAAACTTTTCACGAGGAAAAGCCTTCGTGAATAAATCTGCCATGTTGTCATGTGTAGGCACATAGACCAAGCTGATCTCTGCTGCACAAAGTCTTTCCCTGACATAGTGGTAATGCACTTCAATGTGCTTAGTGAGAGCATGAAACACTGGGTTCCTCGCAACTGTTAATGCGCTCTGGCTCAGTGAAAATCATACTGCCAACACCCAAATCAACCCATAAGACGTCTGAGCCACACACACTCAACTGTAGCTGTAAAAGCTGCCTTGTACCTAGCTTCATAGGTGGAAGTGGCCATTGTAGGTTGCTTCTTGCTGAGCCATGATATACATGAATCACTAAGGCGAAAGAAAAACCCACTAGTGGACACTCGTGTGTCATAACACCCAGCCCAATCTAAATCACTAAAAGCATGGAGCTGTGACTCACCCCCTTTGGATAAAATAATCCAAAATACTGAGTGCCCTGTAAAAAGCAAAGAACCCTCTTAATAACCTGGCAATGCTTCGTACTTGGGCTGTGCATAAATCTGCTCAACTATGAGACCATATACTGTATATCTAGCCTTGTGTTACACACATAAAGAACGGATCCAACAACTTGCTGATACAAACTAGCATCAAAAGAGTCTCTTGCATCTTGAAGACTAAGTCGAGTACCTATTTCCATAGGTGTAGCCACAGGTTTACAGTCTTCAAGATTAAACCTCTTCAATAGCTTTTGTATATATTTAGACTACAACATAACAATGCCAACACTGCATAAATTGAATCCCCAAATAGTAATGCAAGGGCCCCAAATTTGACATCTCAAATGAAGACTGCAAATTAGCCTTAAAGGCTGAAATCTGATCTATATTGGGTCCCGTGAGCAGCATGTCATCAATGTATAGAACGATGACCAAAAATTTGTCCTTACTCCTCTTCACATAGAGGGTACTCTCTGTTTGCATGTTGTAAAAACCATTTGCAACCAAGTATGCATGAATCTTCTCATACCATGCTCTAGGAGCTTACTTAAGGCCATTAAGAGCCTTTTTCAACCTGCATACTTTAGACTCTTCTCCTTTCACATAGCAAAACCAGGAGGCTACGATACATACACCTCCTGATCTAAATCACCATTCAAGAATGTAGTCTTAATGTCCAACTGATGTACATTCCACCCATGATGTGTTGCCAAAGCAATGAGACACCTAATGGCAGTCATACAAGATGTGGGTGCAAAGGTCTCATAAATGCCATTTTGTTGGGCATACCCCTTTGCAACAAGTCTGGCCTTGTAAACAATCAATGCTACCATCTGCTTTGCCTTTTAACTTGTAAACCCACTTAGTACCAATGGCTTTCTTGCCATGAGGTATATCTATCAAATACCACGTGTCATTTTGAGTATAGAGTTATAATCATCCTGCATAGCATGCATCCACCAATGATTATCATCCTGTGCATCCTCAAAGGAAACAGGTTCCTCCTCATTACATAAAGTAGAAATGAGAACATGATCCACATGAGAATAATCTGCATGATGAGAACCTGCAGGAGTTCTGCTAGGTAAAGGAGCTGCCAATTTGCTATCCCTAAATGTCTACACAAGCCATTTTGGCATACGCCTAGATTCTTCTATGGCTGCTCTCTCCTCATCCACTACATTCTCAATAATTGCCTCATCAAAAGGCTGATTTGCAGGCTGATTTTGCACCTGTAATAAAGGCTGAATTTCAGCACTTGGTTGAGCATTCAATTGCTCTACATATGGTTGCTCTCCATTAAACAAAGGTAGGAGTGAATCAAACATGTCTTGTGAGCATACATTCTGCTGTTTTCTGCATGAAAGCATGGGTTGAATTGAGTTTTTGACAAAAATAACATCTCTACCTACCAAAATCCTCTTTGAGGCCGGATGGTAGAATCTATATCCCTTGCTTTCTGAATTGTATCCCACAAATATGCATTTAACTGCCTTATCATCAAGCTTACTGCGTTGTTACTCAAGAACAAGAGCATAAACAAGACAACCAAAAAAGGCAAATAAGCCACAAAAGGTGTCTTGCCATGCCAAGCTTCATAATAAGGAGGTTTAGACTGCAAGGCCTTGGTAGGGCATTTGTTCAACACATCGTTTGTGCACATAGTTGTCTCTAACCAAAAACCATGAGGTGAATCTTCAAGGGATTTCACCATACATCGTGCCATCTCCATGAAAAGACATGTTCTTCCTCTCAGTCACACCATTTTGCTAAGCTGTGTATGGCACTGTATATTGATGCCTTATGCCTTTTTCAGCCGTATATGCATGAAATTCCTTGGATATCTACTACCCCTGTTGATCTAAACAACGAAGGGTGCCAACTTTACATTCACATGCACTTTTTAGCCATGGATATAAAGTGCCTAAAACACATAAAAATCTATGACTTCTGCTTTAATAGATACTCCCAGCTATATCTAGAGTAATCATCAATAAAAGTGACAAAGTAGAGATATCCCGCAATAGATGGTGTCCTCTTAGGACCACATACATCACTATGTATAAGCTATAATTTCTTAACAGCTCTCATAGATCCATCCTTTAGAAATGATGCCCGAAGCATTTTACCAAGAATACACCCCTCACATACATGTCTAGCATGGGTCTCAAGAGTTGGCAACTCAGACACCATATCATGCCTTTGAAGGCATAACAAACTGCCATAATTTAGATGGCCAAATCATGCATGCCATAATTTTGCATCACTCATAGCACGAGTCAGAGAGACTGAGCAAGCATCATGCTGCAACTTCTCAAATACATCCATCTTGTATAGGCCATGAAACAATGTACCTGAGAGACAATGATAGAATAACCATCATTTCTATCCTGAACTGTACATTTGTCATCCAAAAATTTCACCATCAAGCCTAACAAGGCTAAGGCTAAAACTAAAGTTCTTCTTAATGCCTGGCACATATAAAACTTTAGAAAGAGTAAATGCATCTACATTCGCACAAGCAGTGAGCACAACTCTACCAACTCCTTTGATAGCATATAAGGAGCCATTTGCACATGTGACGGTTCTTGCACTTGACACAGATTCCAGAGGTGAGAACAAATTTTTTTGTGAAGTAATGTACTAGCACCACTGTCAAAGTACCAAGAATCCAATTCTGCCACTTACTCTGATTCTGCCACCACCACTGACATGCATACATCATGAACAAGTGCAATGTAAAGTCCATGCCCAATCATCTTGAGTAAAACTTTTGCGAATTCCTTCTTCTCTGCACTTGGTGCAGATGCATAAGCCACAGCCATGCCCGATTCTTTCTTTTTCTCCTTCTCTAGCCTTTTTTTGCACTCATTTATGTAGTGCCCTTGTTTCCAACAATAGTGACACTTGCCTTTCTTTTTAGGCTTATCACCTTCTTTCTCAGCATCCTTACCTGAGGATTCTAATTTTGGATTATAGCCACCATGCAAAGAAGCTTTACGTTTGACTTTCTGACTTGCAACAATAGCTTGGTCACCAACTTGCATAACAGATTTGTTTTGCCTAGACTAGAGTACTAAAACCATCTCATCATCAAATGTAAGGGGATTTGGATTTCCCTTCAGACAATGCACACACACAAGAGATAAAGAAGCTTGAGAGCACACAAACTCACTAGATTAGAATGAATAAGTGTGTGCCAGATACAAAACATAAGTACACACTCCAAAATGAGTAGATAATAGGGTGTACATATGCATGGGGGAAAAAACCTCCTAGTGAGGGAAAAAGTGTCCCAGCGGTCCTAAGTGTATTCACACACATCACTACCATATAATGCTACATAAACGTAGTCGATTCATTGGTGAGAAAATTGTCCCAATGGATCAAGATTTGGATACATCTGGTGAAAGAAATCAATTTATCAACATAGAGGTATATGAAGGGGGAATATTATTGTCTGTTATATCTCTTAGGAAATGATGTACACTCACTCAATTGTGCCATGATCTTCTTATTGAAACTGAAGCCAATTTGCCAAAGAATTTTTACATTCATTATTAATAACTATGGGATCCCTGCCCCCTCTGCGCATCAAACTCTGAAGTGCTGGTAGTAGGCGGAAGCAGCAACCTTGCACGCAAAGGACATAACTTCCCACTCAGGGCCTCACCCCGCGAATATCCAAACAAGAGACTAATCTGGCAATTCTTCCAAAACCAAACCTGAAAAAAACTTCCCTCGCCCAAAAAGCATAGGCGATTCCTCTACAAAAATCTTTTAACGTAGTCAAGGGCCTTATCTATTCTTTGTATTTCGACTGAACCTGCGGGTCACATGGAAAGTCAAGGAGAAACTTGCACTTGGTTCATAGAAATCATCGTTTTTTTCTCCTTAAGCAAGGCACAGCCGTTGATTCTTTCCCATAGAACAAGAGTCTTTTTGGGACTTACTTTAAGTATCGTAACTTAATCTTAAATGAACTTAGTTGTAAGAATGCACCGATCTAGCCTACCCAACTGCCCAACCACTGTATTGGTGGGATTGCTTTTTATAAAAATTTGGTTGTGTTTTGTCCCGGGTACCAGGGAAAAGAGTTCCCAGGCCCCCTAGCCGCGGCACTCATGCAAAATAAAAAATAGACACACCATTTACGCACCCAATATGAAATTGCCTTTTCTCAGATTCAACTATCTTCAAACAAAATTGGAATGAAACCACAGTGTTTCCATCATAATCCTTTCTAGTTCCATTGTTTTACAATCAAATTGTCATCCGGACTCTCCGTTTTGAAGACCAACGAGATCCAATTTCAAGTTTCCAAATCACTTAGATAATTTCTCGCCAATCCATGAATATCTTCCTTGACATATGCATGGGTATCCTAGCAGCCGCTGCGTGAGCCTGTGCATCACCTGGTTAGAATTCTCTAGGATCCTCCTTAGGTGTCCTAGTACTTTACTTAGGGACCCCTTTGTCGGCCCTCGCCCATCATACCAGAAGCGCACCATTTTTAACCATACCGAGGCTGGTTAAGACCTCGGCAGGCTTTGGTGTGCGAGACCATGCATTGCCTGGTCAGAACCCTCTAGGATCCTCCTTAGGTGTCCTAGTACTTCACTCAGGGACCACTTCGTCAGCCCTCACCCATCGTACCGAAAGCGTACCATTTTCAACCATACTGAGGCTGGTCAAGACCTTGGCAAGCTTTTTTGTGGGAGACGTCCCACCAGCTGTTGCAACATAACTCTCCTTAGATTAAACCAGAAGCCAAATGCTTCTCCAGCATTCTTGCGTAAGATAGTCCTTTAGAAAAAATAGAGTTTCTATGCAAACAAGAATTTTCCATTGAGTTTAGTTTCACGAGACTCCCTTATTTTCAACCTAGGCTTTCTCAATGAAAATCATGAATCACGTATCTTGGTGATCCATCCCTCAATTACAAATGAATTTCTAACTTGTTTTTAGACGATTTCAGACCTTAGGGAAAACTTCTCTAGATCAATCGGTTATCCATTCTTCTTACTGAAGAATTGGGATTGGTTATAAGTCTTGATTTAAGAGATGGGCAGGCATCTTACTGACCCACCTTCCTCACGTGATCATGGTCTAACCCTGAATTACTCGGATTTAATCCTAAATTTGTTTCCTAAAGATTTTTATCTTATTTACCTGATATAATAATTGTGATTTCTAATCGTAATGGTAAAAATCCAAAATTATGAAAATTAATTCCTTCTTGGACATAATAGAATTATAAATAGTTCTATTTGTAAATAATGGAATTTAACAAGAATATTTCTTTTTCCAATGATCCTTTTTGTGAATATGTATACATCATTTATTTAAAATGTTCACATAGAATTATACTAAAATTTTCTTTTCTCTATTTGAATCTCGACATTGACATGCCCTAAAATATCTACATAAAATATAGTGAAACCTTCTCTTTTGTTACCAATTTTAATTTATGCATTTTCTTAATTAAAAGTACAATAAAAATTCCTCTCTTGATAAATAAATAAAAATACCCATGTATATACATACCATGAATATACTTATTTTTAAATATGACAATTATTCCTCTTTTGATATTTAAAATGTTTGTACATAGAATATCGTGAAAATTCCGCTTTTTGCATCTAAATTTTTATGCATGCACATACTAAAAATAAATATAACAAAAATTTCTCTTTTTTCCATTTAAACATTTATGCATAAATACTCTAAAAGTATTTTCAAAAAATGTAACAAAAATACTTCTCTTAGCATTAAAATGTTTATGCCTAGAATATGATGAGAATTCCTCTTTTTGCATTATCAAATGTATGCATAAAATTAAATTCAATTTTTAACGGTAAAAATTTTACCATAGCTTTGTTGCATTTTTTGAGAATACTCAAAAATTCTACTTTTAATATTTACTCCTAATTATCTGCAATGTGGTGGGATTTCCTTTTTTAATCTAAAAATTCATTATGCATACCCAAGCATAATTACATTTAAACCTCTTGTTTATATTTTAAAATATCCCATTATCATTCCCATATGAAAATAATTACAAAAATATTAGCATAAACTCTGTTTCAACTTCAAATGAATAATGATGAATTTTCTAATTATAAAATAAGCTTGCATGAATTAATCCTCATTTTAATTAGATTAAAATCATAAAAATTCTTAATCTCTATCTCTAGCTTGTTAAGCCTAGAGTTTTGGTTAAGAAAATGAGATTCATACTAAGATCCATCCTTCTGAGAAGGATTCAACCATAAAGATGAGTAATCTTTCTAAAAGAGAGATTTACTAATCAAAAATATTATATTTGAGCATAAAAGACTAGCATTAATCCATTTAAACAATATGACTCATTAGAAGCTTGGTTTTAAGGAAAAAAACCATTGATTAAAATGCTTCCCAAGCATTAGAGAGGTTGGGAAGAAGATTACCATTGAAAAAAGATAGAAAACACCATTGATTTAGGCTTACCCTTGGTTTTTGTCTTGATTCTTTAGAGAGAATTGAAGCCCACAAGAGAAAGCTTGCCCACCAAGATGAAGAGGGTAATCTCCAAGAGAGGATGATGATTAGTGAAGCTCCAAAGCTTCCCAAGAAGAGGCAAAATAGAGAGATAATAAAATTACACTAATTTGAAGATTATAATGGCATGTAAATACACAAAGATGAAAATACAAAGGAATGAGGGTCTAATTATAGGTGAGAGAGGCCACCAACCAAGTCCTACTAGGATCTAGAGGCTTCCAGCGTCAGTTTGGACAAGTTTTGGACTAGTTTGGCTTACTTTTTGATCTAGTTTAAAAGAGGAGAGAGGAGAGAGGAGAGATGAAATATCTCAATTTTTTTAAATTAAAAATGTGGAGTAATGATGTGAAATAGGTGCCTCCTTCATGAGCCCCCTCCCTCCTTATTGAGGTGTCAAAATTTTATTTTTTTACTAATAAACCTTATTTTTTTAACTAATAAACCTAGTACTTAGTCAACTCTTCATCTTATGTGAGAATTTACTCATTTTTGGGGGATTTTCTTTTATTCTTTACATTTTTCTTATTAAAACACTTGGATGAATCGTATTGGCCCTTTAGAACACTCTTTGGACCTCAATCAAATTTTTTTGAAAATGTGGACCCTTAGGCCAAGGTGTCTATTCAATTAATTTCTAATGCATACTAGAAAACTCTTTTTTAAATTTTATTTCAGGGAAATTTATCTTAAATAAAAGGAAAAATATCTCAAAACTATATTATCTCTCTCTAGAATATTTTCTCTCTCTAGACCAAAAACAAGGAAAACAATGCTTTCTTGCATTCTATAAGATTCCTCCTTAGCCTGAATAATGAATAAGCTTTTACCTCAATCCCCTGTAATCATTCCCTATTTATGAATGCAAGAAAATATTGTTTTTCCTTGTTTTTGCCTAGAGAGAAGAAAATTTCTAGAGAGAGGTAGTTCAATAATGAGATATTTCTGGATATAAAAACTCTCTTAATGTCTAAAATATAATTCCCTAAAATAGAAATTCAAAATAAGTTCTCTAACATGCATTAGGAATCAATTAAAAATATGTATTAAGACCTTAGCCTAAGGGTCCAGATTTTCAAAAAAAATAGATTATGGTTTAATTAAGGTTCCTATGGGCCAATAAGATTAATCCAAGTGTTGGGATGAGATAAATCCAAAGAATAAAAGAAAATACCCGAAAAGGAGTAAATGCTCACATAAGATGAAGAGTTGACTGAGTACAAGGTTTATTAGTTAAAAATTAAGAGATATTAGTAAAAAAATGAGATATTTAGAGGAAATGATGCATTTTTGACACCTCAGTAAAAGGAGAGAATGCCACATCAAGGAGGCACCTTTTTCTTCATAATTACTTGAGTTTTTTAATCCAAAAAAATGTGATATTTTTCTCTCTCCTCTCTCTTGGAACATACTAGATCAAAAAGGGAGCCAAACTGGTCCAAATCTTATCCAAATTGAGTCAAACTGAAGCTAGAAAGCTCTAGAACCCAATTGGACTTAGTTAGAGGCCTCCCTCACATATAAATAAACCCTAATTCCTTTGTATTCTCATCTTTGAGCTATACCATGCCAATATTATATTAAAATAATCATATTTTCTATTATCCCTTAATTTTCCTCTTCTTGTGGGGATCCTGGAGCTTCTCTCTCTCTTCAACAACTCTTAGAGTTATCTTCTCCTCTTGCTAACCAATTTATTTGTTGGGGGCTTCACTACTAAAGAAAAAATCAAGCCAATCTTAGATGTAAGATGGATTTTATGGTTGTTTTTTCAATTTCCTCAATGACTTTCTTCTTCTCAACCCCTCTCAAGCTTGAAAAGCTTTCTAAATTATTTTTTTAATTCAAATCAAGCTTTCCCTAAGAGTCTTAATGTTTAATTAAGAGAAAGTTAATCTTTATGCTTATTTGTAATACTTTCTTTAAGTAAATCTCTCTCTCAAAAAGAATAGTCATCTGTATGGCTAATTCTTTAACAAAAGAATGTTTCTCAAAGATAATCTCTTATTTCAAAACTAAACTCTAAGCTTTATGAGCTAGAGATTAAGAAAATGATATTTTCATGATTTTGTGCTATTAAAATAATGGTTATTTCTTTTAGATTGTTTATGAGTAGTTAAAAAACTACTTTAACTTATTATAAATGAGAAATGGATTATCCTAACAAATTGGGAAAAGAGGAATGTTAAAATTAGCTTAATCTAGTGGGATAATCATAATTATATTTATAATTATGGTTAAAATTATGATTTAAATTCATAGTTTAAATTTAAGCTTAAAAATAGAACTTCTATCATATTTTCATTACAAGCTTTTATTCTTTTAGGAAATTTAAAAATTATCAGTAATAGCAACGAAGCTATGGCAAATTTTTTAGAAAAAAAATTATCTTTTTTTTATGCATAATACTAAAAGAGGAACTCCTACCATATTTTAGGTTTAGAAATTTTAAGTAAAAATAATGATTTTGACCATATTCATGAAAGAATACTTTTTGTATTTATGCATAATTATTTAATTAAGAAAAAAAAGAGAAATTTATGATAAATTTATTTTATGCAAGCATAAGAAATTGTAAATGATAAAAGAGGGATTCCCATGACATTCGGAATTCAATCATTTAAATGCAAAAAGAGAAATTTTTGGCATATTCAAAATAATGGATATTTTTATTTAATTTAAAAAGAGAAATTTTTGATAAATTTATTTTATGCATAAGAATTTTTAAATAATAAAAGAGGAATTTCCATGACATTCGGAATTCAATCATTTAAATGCAAAAAGAGGATTTTTTTGCATATTCAAAAAATGGATATTGTATTTAATTAAAAAGAAAAATTTTCATGGTATTTTAAGTAGAAAAAGGTTTAAATTAATTTTGATAACAAAAGAGGAATTTTCACCATAATTCCACCTAGAAAATTAAGGTATATTAAAGTTGATAATTAAATTGGTGGAAAGAATATTCTTAGACATTTATGTGGACAAATCAACAAATTATTATATACCCAAAATTGGATTAGTGGAAGAAGAGTATTTTTATAAAATCTCGATATTCTCGTATAGAACTATTTCTTAATCTATTGTGGTTAGGAAGGAATGATTTCTTCAGGTTGGAGTTCCATCTGGCCTTGAGTCTGAGAAGTTAACTGGCCTTGAGTCTGAGAAGTCAACTGTTCATCATCCAACACATGACTCGGGCTAGGTACATACTTTTTAAGTAAACTGACATGGAACACATTATGCACCTTGAGAAGGGGAGGTAGAAGAAGTTCATAAGCTAGATCTCCTACTTTCTTAGTAATGGCGTACAACCCGCAATATCTTGGAGATAGCTTTTTATACTTCCCTAGAGATAAAGAACTTCTCTTGGGTCGTACACGAATGAAGACCAAATCTAATTCTTCAAACACTCTCTCCGTTCTTTTCTTGTTTGCATACTACTTTTGTCTGTCCTAGGCAGCCTTAATATCTTTGAGAGGATTGCCTGCATTTGCTGCTCCATATCATCAAGCATCTATCTGGACATCTCAACCCTGATCAATGGGTTGGACCAAGTTAATGGTGTGAGGCAATCTTGTCCATACTACAGAGCTTTGAATGGGCTCATCCCAATACTTCGGTGGTGATAAGAGACATTATAAGAAAACTCCACTAGATATAAGTAGCTTAGCCACTTCTTGGGTTCTCTACCATAGCATGACCAAAGAATATCTTCAATTACTTGGTTTACTCTTTCAGTCTAGCCATTTGTCTCGGGATGATAAGCTGTACTGAGATCTAAGGAAGTTCCCACTACTTTGAAGAATGCATTCCAGAACCTTGATATGCTCTGTTGCTCACTATTCTTCTGGGTAAGCCATGTAGCCTGAAAATATCCTTGAGGAAGACTCTAGCAACATCCACTACAGAGTAGGTTTCTTTTACTGGATTAGATGAGCAACCTTGGTTAATTTGTCAACTACCACAAAAATGCAGTTGTAACCTGATTGCACTGACGGTAATCCAGTAACAAAATCCATACTGATACATTCCCACTTCATTTGTGGAATGTCTAAGGGATGCAGATTTCCTGGCATCTTAACCCTTTCTGCCTTGACTCTTTGACATGTTAAGCACTGATGTACATGATTGAGTACATCCCTTTTGAGTCCTGGCTGGAAGAAGATCTTCTTTACAGACATGTAGGTCTTTATGAACCCTAGATGTCCAGCTATCGGGCTATCATGGGTTTCTCTCAAAATGTTTCCTTTTGTTTCATCATTTAGGAATGCATAGCCGATTATTGTAATACATGCATCCTTTGTCCAATTTGTACCCAAAAACTTGACTCATTTCCTGAGGAGTCTTGCTTTCCGGCATCAGTAGGGTAGCAATAGGAGCAAAGAATCTATCCTGCACATGATCTTCTCTCTTGCTTCACTGATTAATGCATTTGACACTAATGTTATTGCAAGCAAGGAGGCTTTCCTACTGAGCGCATCGACTGCCACATTTTCTTTCCCTGGTCGGTACTTTATCTCAAAGTCGAATTCCTGCAGGGTCTGCATCCACCTTCTTTGACGCATGTTGAGATCCTTTTGGGTGAAGATCCACTTCAAACTTTGATGATCTTTTATCAAGGTGAATCTCTGTCCCAAGAGATAATGTCTCCACAACTTTAGAGCATAAACTACATAGAGTAACTCCAAGTCATGCACAACATAATTCCTCTCATGCATTCTGAATTTTCTGGATTCATAGGCTACTGCATGACCTTCTTGCATAAGTGCACGTCTTAGGGCAAAACTGAAAAGATGCAAGGGGGAAGAGAGCTTGAGCTCTTGCAAGCACACACACACACTCACAAAACCCTAATAGAGAACACACAAGGTGAGAGGCTGAAAATCTTCTTCTTCTCCACTCAACACTCAACACACCATATACAAGAATAAGAGTACACACAATATGAAAGGTACTCAACCAAATACATACACGGGTTCTCTATAGTGTGAACCCGACTAAATGAGCTGGCGCTATAACTATGCCAGTCTCTAGAATGGCTGTCACACAGCCTGTCATCCCACTGGCCGCATATCACCCAAGATCTCACCAACCATGCCAGTGGTGTAAGAGTGGGGCCTATCCCCCAGGCGGGTCATCAGTGGCCACCGCCTCACTAGATGAGCTCGATATCTCAACACTCCCCCTCGAGTTGAATCTGCGGAGCTTCTCTGTACCCAATGCTTTGGTAAAGATGTCAGCTACCTGATCCTCTATGCTGACATAAACAAGGTCAAGATCTCCTGCCAAGACCTTCTCTCGGACGAAGTGGTAGTTGACCTCTATGTGCTTCGTACGAGCATGAAATACTGGGTTCCTGGCCATACTGCTAATGTTGTCATAGAAAATGACAACTTGTCTATCCACTGATAGACCCAAATCTGCAAGTAGCTTTCTCAACCAAGCTACCTCACATGCTGCCATAGCAGCTCCTCTGTACTCGGCCTCTGTACTCGATAGAGCAACCGTAGGCTGCTTCTTGCTGCTCCAAGTCACAGCAGTAGTCCCCAAAGAAAACATGAATCCACTAGTAGATCTTCTATCTGAGATACTACCAGCCCAATCAGCATCTGTGTACCCATGTACACATATCTCTATCCCAGTCTCATAGAATAGTCCACAATGCAAAGTAGACTTCACATACATCAGTATGCGTCTCACTGCATCCAAATGCGGTTTCCGTGGAACCTGCATAAATTGACTCACCAACCCAACAGCATAGCTCAAATCTGGTCTGTCATGTAGATCAAACTTCCTACTATGCTCTTGTACATAGTAGGATCCTCCAAGATCTCTCCTGAATCTGCACTCAACTTGCCATTCTAATCCAATGGCACAGAAATAGGCTTACAGCCTGTCATACCATACTTGGACAACATGTCCAAGCCATACTGTCTCTGCAGTAATCCAATACCATGTGGTGACCTAATCACCTCAATGCCCAAGAAATATCTGAGCTCCCCCAGATCCTTCATCTCGAACTTCTGTCTAAGCAAGATCTTTACATCAAAGATCTCTGCATCATGGTGCCCCGTAATGATCAAGTCATCTACATAGATGACAACAAGCACAACCCCTCTATCACCATGTCTCACATACAATGAGAAATCTGCATTGGCTATATGAAAGCCAATAGTGACAAGATATTCAGAAATCTTGTCAGACCATGCTCTTGGTGCTTGCTTTAAGCCATACAAGGCTTTCTTCAACCTGCAAACATGCTCGAGGTGACCCACATCCTCATAACCAGGTGGGTGCAACATATACACCTCTTCTTGCAAATCCCCATGCAAGAATGCATTCTTTACATCCATCTGATGTAAAGACCATTGCTTTGACGCAGCCACTGCTATCACAACTCTCACCGTTGCCATCTTGGCAACTGGGCTGAAAGTTTCCTCATAATCAATCCCATATGTCTGCGCATATCCTTTGGCTACCAATCTAGCCTTGTACTTGTTTATGCTTCCATCACTGTTATGTTTAACTTTGTACACCCACTTGCATCCAATGGCTTTCTTGCCTTCAGGCAATTGCACTAAATCCCAAGTTTCATTTCCATATAGTGCATCCATCTCCTCATCCATAGCTTTCTCCCAACACACATTTCCAACAGCCTCATCAATGCATGTGGGCTCAACAACCTGCACAACCTTTGCCATATATGCATAGTGATGTGCCACATAACCATCATATGTAAATCTCTGCACAGGGTTCTTCACTCTCCCTGATCTTCGCAGCTTTTCATTCATGGCTTCCATAGCCTTCTTTACACCAGGTGTTCTCATAGCTGGGATCCCAAGCTCCTCATCGAGGCTCATATCTGAGCCACTAGACTCTCCATCAACATGAGAATGCCCTGCAGAAATGTCTGGCATACCAAGGGGCTCAACCACTTTCTCTTTTCCTTTACGTGATGTACTAATCACATTTGTAGGGCTGGTATTATGACGCAGCCTGCCACTCCATGGTCTATCAACAGACCCACTAGATGAGGACTCTCCTGGTCCACTCAAAGACTGTGATTGCTGACCTGCATTCTGTGCAACCACACCTCCACTCACATCAGCCCCAACAGCTTCTTTTTCAGCAGCATACCAGCTGCTCATCTCATCAAAGACAACATCCCTGCTTACCCTCAACTCACGTGTAGCAGGGTTATAACACCTATATCCCTTTTGTTCAAGGGAATATCCAATAAACACACATTTTTCAGCTTTCAGATCCAGCTTAGTTCTCAGCTCATCTGGCACATGCACATATGCAATGCATAGATGAGACTGGTTTTCTGCCAGTAAACCTCTCCTCTGGAGTTACATCATGTATGGCTGAAAGTTGGAGTCCTGTTCATGATGTATACTGCTGTAGAAACAGCCTCAGCCCAATAGCAATGTGTCATATTCTTCTCTTCCATCAATGCTCGCGCAATCTCAGCAATGTGCCTGTTTTTTCGTTCAGCAACTCCATTTTGCTGCGGAGAGTATCTGCATGTAAACTGTCTCCGAATACCATTCTTCTTCAAAAATTCAGAGAACTCATTGGAGAAGCACTCTCCCCCTCCATCTGACCTTAGGCACTTTACATATTTCCCTGTTTGCTTTTCAACCAAAACTCTGAAATTCTGAAAGTGAGTGAACACCTCACTCTTCTCCTTCATGAAGTATACCCACACTTTCCTTGTGTGGTCATCAATGAAAGTCACATAATACCTGCAGCCTCCCATAGATATGCTCTTCGTAGGACCCCATACATCTGAATGCACAACATCTAGTGCATTTCTGCTAACATATCTGTTACGTGGAAACACATGCTTTGTTTGCTTCCCAAATTGGCATGCTTCACAGATTTTATGCATACCTTCCACTTTAAATTTTGGCAGCCCTGTCACAATTCCTTTTGTCTGCATAGACTTCAATCTCTGTACATTTACATGTCCAATTCTTTTATGCCATATGTCTGTGTCTGCAACAACTCCTGAACCATTTGCAAACATCGCAGCACTCATTTCAGGCATGTCTACATTCAATGTAAACATTCTGCCCACTCTGTTGCCTTTTGCAACCAACCTGCACTTGTCTTTAAAATCTTCAACATAACACCCATCAGGGTTAAACCGAACCTGCAAACCCTGCTCAATCATCTGGCCAACTGAAACCAGATTCTTTGTTATGTTTGGTACATGAAGTACATCTGCAAGGTACTTCACTTTGCCATCCTGCATAGACAATGGCACATCTCCAACATGGGCAATTGGATGAGCAGTGTCATCCCCTGTTTCCACAAAACCTGATCTTTCCAGGTTTTTCATCTCCTTGAACCACACCCCATGACTCGTCATGTGGTTCGAGGCACCTGAATCCACATACCATATATTATCTTTTTGTGCTGCATCAACATTTTCAGACATGGCATTCACAACATGCTGCATAACAAACAACCTTTCATTAACCTCATTATTTCTACTTGAGGATGCATAGTTGTTTTGCTGCACTTTCCCATTTTGCATGTCAGCCTGCTTCTTATAACATTCTGACTGCACATGTCCAGGCTTACCACAATAATAGCATTCACGTGTATCATTATATTGCCTTTGCCAATTTCCACGGCCTCTTTGACTCCCCCTGCCTCTGAATTTGCCTCTTCCACCTGCGTGTTGTTGTTGTTGTTGATTCTGGGACTGTTGTTGCTGCTGCCCTGCTGCTGCTGCTGGCCATAATTCTGATTACCTGTTCGGCCACCCCCTTGACCGCATCCACGGCCTCCTCTACCTCCTCCTCTTCCTGAACTCGTGTAGAAGGCCTGTTGCTCTGAACTGTTTTTGCTTTGTGAAGACTGTTGGTCTTCACCCAAGCTCTTCTCTTCGATAATCAGCATAGACACCAAATCTGTAAAGTTGGGAATGTTTTCCCGAGTCTGAATGGACGTCTTGAACGCCTTGTATTGTGGCCCGAGACCACGTAGACAGACTTCCACCTTGTCATCATCATCTACTGACACACCAATAGATGCAAGGGATTCCACAATACCCTTTATCTTCAGCGCATAGTCATTCACAGACATGCTCTTTTTCTCCACAGTATGAAGTTAATTCTTCAACTGTATCTTACGTGCCTTGGTGTTTGTTTCATAAAGCTTTACCAAGGTGTCCCACGCCTCCTTGGGGGACTTGGCATCCTGAATGTGCCCAATCATGGTGTCTTGTATACTAATGGATAGCCAATACATAACCTTTCTGGCTCCTTGGTTCCAGTCTTTAAACTCTTTCACATCTGCAGAGCAGTCGGATTTATATCCGGTATCTCCGGTGCCTCTTCATGCTCACCTTCTATGTAGTCCCAATAGCCTTTTCCCATTAGGAAATTCGTCAACCTGAACCTCCAAGCATGGAAGTTATTCTTATCCAGCTTCTCGGCCACAATCTGTGTTATGCCATCATTAGACATCTTGCCAAACACACAATTTTACCAGAAATTGCACTCTGGTTTTTCTGCACAACCTGCAGTATTTTCTGCATAGCGGTACTGCAGTACTCTCAAATGTCACAACCAGTGACTTCAATGTGCATACATACACCCAATGGCAACTGTAGACCTCTTAGCAGCACCCACAGTGTCTGCACAGTCAATCTGTCTTCCTGCAGTTCTTAAAACAGAGTTCTGCAGAGAATCGATGACTTACCCGCAGTGCTCGAAATCGCCTGCTTTCTGAAAAACGGAGGTCCAGACGTGCCCGAAACGCGTTTTCAGCCCGGAAATTCAGTCCGATAAGACTATATAGTTTCCCTATAGCTTTACTCCCGCGAAGAAAGCTCCTCAATCAGAGACCGTTTGCCGGTGCCTCCCGTAGAGCTCCCGACAAGGGTGTAGTCACCAACACAATAGGGAAGAGTAGTTGAAGCTCTTACCCTCGTACCGCTTCCTGTGGTTCTCTTGCTTGCAGCTCAGCCCAGCTCTGATACCATGAAAAGATGCAAGGGGGAAGAGAGCTTAAGCTCTTGCAAGCACACACACACACTCACAAAACCCTAATAGAGAACACACAAGGTGAGAGGCTGAAAATCTTCTTCTTCTCCACTCAACACTCAACACACCATATACAAGAATAAGAGTACACACAATATGAAAGGTACTCAACCAAATACATACACGGGTTCTCTATAGTGTGAACCCGACTAAATGAGCTGGCGCTATAACTATGCTAGTCTCTAGAATGGCTGTCACACAGCCTGTCATCCCACTGGCCGCATATCACCCAAGATCTCATCAACCATGCCAGTGGTGTAAGAGTGGGGCCTATCCCCCAAGCGGGTCATCAGTGGCCACGGCCTCACTAGATGAGCTCGATATCTCAACAAAAACCACTAGCATCTGCCCACTACCTCAAAGGGTAAGGAAAAATTTAGAAATTTTAGGATAAGGTTGGTTATTAAAGATGTCTTCAGCTTATCAAAAGCACTCTGACACATAGCGGTCCAATGAAATAGGGTGCTCTTCTTGAGAAGGTTAGACAAAGGGGATGCTATTTGAGCATACCTGGATATAAAGATTCTATACCACCCAGTTAATCCTAGGAATCCTCTGACTTATTTCACTGTCTTGGGCTCTGGCCAACAAATCCACAATTGCTAGGATTTTAGCAGGGTCAGGGAAATCCCATCCTTAGATACTATAAATCCCAAGTATTCGACATGGTCAGCAGAGAAAGTGCACTTGCTCTTTTTTGCAAAGAGTTGGTGTTTTTTTAGGATCTCGAGGACTTTGCACACATGATCTTTATGTGATCAGCTGCATTCTAGGCGTATACCACGATGCCACCAAAGAAGACAAGAACAAATTCATCCAAGTATTCTCTGAGGATGTCTCTTGCATGAGGTGATTAAATGTTGTTGGGGCATTTGTCAGTCCGAATGGCATGACTGTATCATAATGCCCATATCGAGTATTGATGGCTGTCTTGGGGATATCTTGATCTTTAATTCAGATCTAGTAATATCCAGATTTGAGATCTATATTTGTGAACATTTGGGTTCCACTTAGCTGATCCAAAAGTTCATCAATCCTAGGAATAGGATATTTATTTTTTATTGTTAATTGATTTAATCGTCTGTAATCAATACAGAGTCTTAATGTTCCATCTTTCTTTTTCTGAAAGAGAATGGGTGCACCTCAAGGTGAAACATTGGGTCTTATGAATCCTTGCTCTAGCAGACGTCTTAAAAATTCTCCTTTAGTTCTATGGCTTCTGCAAAACTGGCATCTTGTATGTATGCTAGGCTATTGGCTGAGCTCTGGGAGTTAGCTCTATCTCATGATCTACTTCATGAGTTGGAGGCATCTCAGTCAGCTCTTCTGGGAATACATCAGCATACTCACTTAGCCATTCTGGTTCCTTAGCCTTGCATTTTGTGTCTCCTACTGGATTCATTTTAACAACATAGACAGTTTGCTTCTTTCTGAGTCCCTTCAACAATTTAGAAGCTTTTACTAATTTCAGAATTGGGGATCTGAAATTCCAGTTCCTTGAACTTGATTCCCGTGAAGGTCGAGGAACAAGATGGTTCCATTGTGACAGTGAATGTCAGCCTGATTCTTATGGAACCAATCCATTCCAAGGATTCCGTCAGCTCATAGATTCCCAAGGGTAAGACCATGAACTGGCAATCTATCGTATTCCCATCTAGATTAAACTAAATGTGGTCTGTCTCATGGTGTGTGAAAAGAATCTTCCCACTCGCCGATTCTACCTACATAGGTTTCCTTGTTTTCTGATCTAGGACTAACTTACGCAAGCATCCAGGGGAAATAAAAGAATGTGTACTGCTGCCTGAATCAATCAAAAGCTTAAAGTGCTTACCCTTGTACTCTGCTGGAGTTTGAAGGACTGAGAACTGACGATTCTGCCCTTGATGTTCAATGGCGGCATAAAGCTTTCCTCTTTCTTCCTCCACTACATCAGCTATTGTGACTGCTCTGGTTGCTGCTGTCTAGGGTGGGACTCTCTCTCTTTGGCTTCCCCAATTTTGGGAGGGAGTTCTGAGACTACTTTGCATTCAAGCTGTAGGATGAGCGAGCACTCTTCTGGGGTTGCCCTCATTTTGGCGAGAGGGACCCTGATTTTTGAGTCGGTCTCGGCATCCTACGACCTTGGCTTCCCTGGCCCATTGTCATAGAAGGAGTTGGGCAATCCTTAAGCTGGTGTCCAAAACCTTAATATCCAAAACACCTGTTCACTTCAAAGCTCATCCTTCTGCATCCTAGAAAGAGCCGGAGTTCCAAAAAATGTGCTCCGAGGAAAAGGCTTTTCTTCCATTTTGAAACATCCCCTCTCCTGGTTCTAATTGGGACCTTTATGTCTCTTAGGAGGTGGAAAGTTAGAAGTGCTCCCTAGAGTTTGGAATCTTTTGAAGGACGAGGGAGCTGGCTTTGGAATCTTTTGAAGGACGAGGGAGCTGGCTTTGGTGAGACCTTGACGACAAAGGCCTTGGCAAAATCCTTCACCATCCATACCGCTTCGGCCATTGAAAGTGGTTTAGCGTTCTTTACCAGGGTATCCAAAGGTTTGTTCGTTCCCCGAATGAACCTGGCCACCATCAACTGTTCTTCATCCAGTGGTGGCGACGAGTATTTGAGGAGAAGAGCGAATGCCTCGTGATATTCCTCCATGGTACAACTTCCTTGGGTTAGTTCCAGGAACTCATTTATCTTTGTTTCCAGGAAGCCTAGAGGACAGAATCTCTTCCTGAGGTATGCTTTGAGATCATCCCACGTTTGGGTGTTCCGATCTAAACGGTTTGTCTCACAGTGGTTTCTCCATGCTACCCTGGCTATTTCTTGAATCTCCAGCTTGGCAAGAGCCACTTTACTTTTTTCATTATATCCAGTGATATCGAAGTATTCTTCCATGGCTTCGATCCACTTTTCCATAGCCTCACCTAAGTGTTCCCCTTCACCTTTGAAGGGACCTTGGCTGAGATCTGTGATGAAGAGCTTTGCAAACATTAGGGTCAAGCTCCTCCTCATCTATGAGAGGATCTAGCTGTCTACCACGATTCCCACACCTCATGATTCTGCCAAAACGATACATCATGACTTCGTTCTCGAAATCCTAAGGCTTGAGAAGTTCAAAAATAATTACTTTAAATAAGGTAATCGTTCTTACTAAAGATCTACAACATACGTCCGAGAAAATAGATCTTATTTCTTTAAACTCGATATTTGATAGTCAAAATCACTTACACAACTGTAAATTTTTCATAAAACATTCTTTATTTACATAAGGTTTGCAATATATACATAGAGCAACATGGCTCCAGAAAATCAATGCCTTAATGGAATACGCATGAGATGGCGATACTGGGCTATGGACATGCCACGATACAATTGTTCCCTTACTGCTAATTGGTGCTACAATCTTACTTCTTGGGATAAAATGGCTAAGAAGTCTGAAAAGTTGACAAGTAACCCTAAAATCTTGAGGTGTGGGGTGATAAAGGATAACACCACGAACCACCTTTAACGTTAAAACAAGACCATGGCTAATGAGACGTTCTGTGTCAGCATCTGGCACTGGTTGCAAGAGGCATGGATATATTGTGCTGCAAACCACTTATGGTGTTGTCTCTTAGCTGGGTCTGGAAAATATGGCTCCTCGAAATGATTAGCGGCGATCCTTGCCCTGCTCATTCGAGTCGGTAGCGAAACAGAGGATATGCTCAAAAAGGGAAAGCAGTCATATCTTGAGTTTGAGTAAGATCAGGGATACCAGATAAATACGGGGCATCCATCTATAAAATCCAATTCATCAATTAAAAGTCTTCATCAATGAAGCTTAATCTGAATGAAAATACATGTGAATGCATCTTTCTAGGATTTTATTATAAAATTTTGACAAAATTCATCTTTGATTCTTGAGCTTTCAATAATAGTTGTGGGATCCCTGCCCCCTCTGCACTTTAAACTCTGGAGTACTGGCACCAGAAGTAGTAACCTTGCGTGCAGGGTATGGCTTCCCATTCGGGGCCTTGCCCGCAAATGTCCAGACAAGAAACTAATTCGGCAAAACCGAACTCGGAAAAAACTTCCCTCGCCCAGAAAGCATAGGCGATTCCTCCAGGAAAATCTTCTAATGTAGTTAAGGGCCTTATCTATCCTTTGTATTCCAACCAAACCTATGGGTCACATGGCCGAATCAAAGAGGAACTTGCACTTGGTTTATAGAAATCATCGCTTTTTTCCCCTTAAGAGAGGTATAGCGGTTGATTCTTTCCCATAGAACAAGAATCTTCTTGGGACTTACTTTAACTACTGTAACTTAAACTTAACTGAACTTAGTTGTAGGAGTCCACCGATCTAGCCCATGGGTTAGCCAACCGCCCCCAACTACCGTATTGGTGGGATTCCTTTTAAAAAAAATTTGGTTGTGTTTTTTCTCGGGTACCAGGGAAAAGAGTTCACAGGCCCCCTAGATGGCACTCATGCAAAATACAAAGTAGACACACCACTTACGCACCCAATATGAAATTGCCTTTTCTCATATTCAACTATCTTCAAATAGAATTGGAATGAAACCACAGTGTTTCCATCATAATCCTCAAAATTCCAGTTTCATTGTTTTACAATCAAATTGTCATCTAGACTCTCCGTTTGAAGACCAGCTAGTCAACCAACGACATCCAATTTCAAGTTTCCAGTTCACTTAGATAATTTCTCGCCAATCCATGAATATCTTCCTTGACATACGCATCGGTATCCTTGTTAAAACCCTAAGATCTCTCTAGATAATTGTTATGCATAAAACATGCATAAATCAGGCATAAACTCAACCACCCAACCACCCCCGAGCCCAAGGGATGCACACATGAATCATGAATGAAATACATCATACCTCTACCTTGATGTCCCATACCATCAAGAGGTATAACACAATCCAATAGCATATAGCTATAGTGTGAAATGGTAGGTGAGTAGATATGAACCTCTACACAAGAGACCATAGCATAAGCCTCCAAGCCTCTAAGCTTCCAAGCCCCCTTGAGTGTGCCCCATGCCCCTATTATATAGGAGGGCCCTCAAGTGACTCTTGACTTTCCATTCCTCATGTGTGACCCTTGGATGCCTGACCCTAACCTTAAACCTTAAGGTTAGCCCTAACCCATGCTCCACTAGAGCTTGTTCCCATGCTCCCATGCTCACAAGCCTAATGTGGGTTAGCCTCCTAGTATATGCACACATAATGTGTATATAACATAGCACACATAATGTACATATAACATACTTCCCCTCTCTCAAAACATTGCACTCTTGCAATGAAAAGAAGGAGAACTGCGCTGAACAATCTCAACCGACTCCCAAGTCGAATTCTTAATTTCCCTATCTTTCCACCTTATTTTAACCTCAGGGATTAGTCAACTACAAAGTTTCCTTTCCCTGAATTCAAGTACCATATCAGGTTCATGTGGAACATAGGATAATTCATCGACTTCAACGAGTTCTTGAGGAGTAACTGTGTCATCCTCACCTCCCAGTTTCCCTTTCAATCTATCGATATGAAAGACTAGATGAACCCTAACAATTGGAGGTAGTCTTAGTTCATACGCAACCGTGCCAATCCGATATATAACTCGAAATGGACCACAATATCTAGGAGATAAATTCGAGCATTTTCCCATTGACAAAGTCTGAGAATCTTTAAGAACATTAAAATAAATCAACGCTCTTGGTTCAAAAGACCGAGATGAGCGTCCCCTATCAGCATAAAACCGTGCCCTATCATGAGCACTCCTGATAGAATCTCGAGCTTCGGTCAGAATTTCCTACATATCTTGCAAGAAATCCCTCGATGCATCAAGCTCGATGTCCTTAAGACTGACATCAATAGGTGCCCTGGGTTGATACCCATACATAAGTATGCACGGACTAAAAACCAATAGCCGTATATTTAAAACTGTTAAAGGCAAAATTCCATCATTGAAATATTTTCCAATATGATGATTTTCTAGAGACATGCACGAAGCATATACTCTACAATCTGATTCATACACTCTGTTTGCCCATCAGACTGCTGCGGATGATCAAAACAATTCACATTCAAAGTAACTTCCTCGTTGTAAACCATTCGGAATAAAGTAAGAAAACATGGCATTATAACAGCAGAAACCAGGGATTCATCGGCGCCCCGACATACCCACATCTGCATATGGAATACTCGACGTCTCGAGTTACCCATATCAACATAGAAAGTCATCAACGTCTCGATGAGTCACATATGTCCATCCGTAAACCTATCAGGTTGATTGTGTAAATCACCTAAAGTACGGAACTAGAGAAAGAAAGGCCAACAAAGGAAGAATCCAAATTTCCTTATCCGAACACAACAAGATAAACTTGTTTGAACTCTAAAGAAGGAGATTTCAACAAGTGAAAATGCCGATGAGATTACCCCCTCATCATAACATGTAGGCTATAGATAAAATATGTTTATCTAGAGAATGCCCACACTATAACTTCTAGTGAATTTAGAAAATAAGATTGTCTTTGAATGTTGAGATCAACATGCTAAGTGATGTAAGCAAAGCAACAATCTTGAGCCCAAATTATCCCATAAGATAATATATGTGAGGGATCCCTAGCGTCCCATACCACCATGATACCACCCATACATACCTTAACAATTTGAAACTCTCTAGTATGCCTTCTAGGAAATATGAATAAAATCCTGTATAAAAGGAATAAGATGGCCTTATCCAGACTTTCACATACTAAACCCGTGTCTATATACCTGAGACTACATCAAGGAATAAATCCTTCTGAGTACATCATTAGAAAAGAAATTGAATTATTGGCGCTTTCTAATGATAACTACCCAAAACACAATAAAGTTAGGGTAGAAAAATAACTCACCTAGATATATAAGCAACTAGGTATTCGAGTTGGAATATATATAAGAGTATAAGAAATATACTCCAAAATTACGTGTAAAAAACGAAGGCAAATGCTACCTTCAAAGCACATGTAATTATTAAAAAGATCAAAAGATCCTTATAAAACCATGGATAAAAGCATAGAAGCTCCTTAAATCCATAAAAACCATAGTTGATCATAAAAATCAATGCATACGATCTAATGGACATAAATCATGCCAAAAGAAGCATTAAAATTGGTGGCCAACTCATCAATCCGGAGTATATGAACGTTGTGTTGTTCAAATAAAACTCCAAAGTAAAAAAGTGAAACACATGTGTGTAGCACTCAATAAAAAAAACCCTAGACATAAGTGATCTAGGCAGAACCTGATGAGTCCATATAAAACTTGGAAAACATTCAATAGAAATCCACCAAAATAAACCGATCAACTAACCCATGATAGAGTTTGTCTTAGGCTTAAGAAATTAAGCACAATCCACACTTTAATAAGTGCCAAAATAAATTATCATGGAAAAATGTCAAAGGTGAAACACACTTTGAACGTAAATTATAGCCATCAAAAGAAATTAAGGAACATGTCCAAAAAGAATGGCTAAATAATGGTAAAAAATCATGAATAGATCGTTTAGAATTAATCCAAACATAAATATCCATTAATACGAGGTATAATCGTATTAATAATATGCGAATAACACGCATCTATCTAATGTCAGCACGAGAAAACGTACTTCAACATTAAATAACTCTCGAAAATATTAAATTCTTGAGAAAAAGAATTATCATGTTTTTTTTTCTAATTTTTCCAAATTTATAGGGCCTCAAAATATAATAATTTTGAATTCCACCAAACCTATCTCATGGCATTCCAAACCTATATTTTTTCCAAAAAAATTTTAGCAATTTAATTTGCCAAAATACCATTGATATTTTAAAAATACCAATTTTTAGGATTTCTAAATATAATATCTAGAATATTCCTAATTTTCCCTGAGAATCCCATCGTTCACGAAATTTTCAATTTCGCCCGACAATTCTCAAATCCAATGAAAATTTTTAATTTTAATGGATTTTTCTAATTTTTTGGGTCAAAAAATATAATTTTAAAGGAATTTGAACGGTCACGGGCGCCCGAATGGACACACCACATGCCAAACACCAACCCCACATTTTCCCGAAATTTAAAATAACCTTTGTCTAATTTTCCACTAATTTTCAAGATTTTTTTGAAATTTTTAATCAACCCCGAACGCATTTAGAATACGAACGGTCAAAAAATTTCGGAATTCCAACGGTTTTCCCGGAATACGGAAAGCCAAAAGTTTTGGGAAAATGAAAAGACAAAAAAAATTCGAAATGTGAAAGGTCAAAGGTTTCCGGAATATGAAAGGTCAAAAGTTTTTCCGGAATTCGGAAAGCCAAAAGGTTTCAGGAAAACGGAAAGCCAAAGGTTTTCCGGAAGATGAAAAGCCAAAATTTTTCAATAAGAATTTTTCAAAAAATTTTCAGGGATTTTTTCCCTCAAATCCCAAATTTTTTTGAAATTTTGAGGCTTTTTCTAAGCTTTTTTCTGAAATAAATTCAAAAAGCTTTTTTTAATAAAAAACTCATTTTTAAAAAAAAATAGAAAAAATAATAATAATAAGCTTTGATTAGCTTATAATAAACTTTGATTTTTTAAGGGGGGGGCGATTTTTTTCGCCCGGCTGTCTGCAGCGCAGCCCCCCCCCCCCCCCCGGTCGCCTGCACGTCGGATTGTGAGAGAGAGAGGAATCTCTCCTCTCCACCCTCTCCACCCTCTCCTCTCCCTTTCCAACTTTCTACTCCCATCTCTCTCTGTTAATCTGTTAATCAAAGAGATTATCTTAATCTTTGATTAAGATTTTTAATTAAACTCCTAATCATAATTAACATTAATTATGATTAATGTTTAATTTAAAATTTTTCTTTTTAAGAGAAATTTCATGAAAAAATGAAGGAAATATCAGATTTGAGAGGCGGAGAGGACCCCACGCACACGGGAGAGCAATTTATGCATTAACACGCTGTCCCCTACTGAATTTCAGTAGCAAATTGACAGAAATTTGATCGCATTCCCGCGGAAAAACCCGCAAAAAATGTATAAAAATACATTTTAAATCAAAAAAATGCTCAAAAAATTCCTAAAAAATTAGAAAAAATTTCAAAAAAATTCTAGAAATTCAGGGAATCGATTCTCTCAAAAATATCCACCATAAACTCTATGGTATTTTTGAAAAAAATTCCATTAATGCTCGATTTTAACCATAAAGAATAGAGAAAAATAGCATTAACTCACGGTATTCCCCCGCAACGTCGATTCGTCCATTGAATTGTAGTTACACACGTTCCAATCACCAAATCGATGATCCACGTGCAATTCATCAACACAAATCAACAAAAGATAATATTTTATTAGTAAATATTAAAATTTACTAAAAAAAATCAACAATTAAATAGAGATTGCTCTGATACCACTGTTAAAACCCTAAGATCTCTCTAGATAATTGTTATGCATAAAACATGCATAAATCAGGCATAAACTCAACCACCCAACCACCCCCGAGCCCAAGGGATGCACACATGAATCATGAATGAAATACATCATACCTCTACCTTGATGTCCCATACCATCAAGAGGTATAACACAATCCAATAGCATATAGCTATAGTGTGAAATGGTAGGTGAGTAGATATGAACCTCTACACAAGAGACCATAGCATAAGCCTCCAAGCCTCTAAGCTTCCAAGCCCCCTTGAGTGTGCCCCATGCCCCTATTATATAGGAGGGCCCTCAAGTGACTCTTGACTTTCCATTCCTCATGTGTGACCCTTGGATGCCTGACCCTAACCTTAAACCTTAAGGTTAGTCCTAACCCATGCTCCACTAGAGCTTGTTCCCATGCTCCCATGCTCACAAGCCTAATGTGGGTTAGCCTCCTAGTATATGCACACATAATGTGTATATAACATAGTACACATAATGTACATATAACAATCCTAGTAGCCACGAGCCCGTGCATCGCTTGGTCGGAACCCTCTAGGATCCTCCTTAGGTGTCCTAGTACTTCACTCAGGGACTGCTTCGTCGGCCCTCACACCCATCATCCGGAAGCGCACCATTTTCAACCATACCGAGCTGGTCAAGACCTTGGTAGGCTTTGCGGCGGCGGGAGACGTCCTTTGATGACTCCTCACCAGTTGTTTGCAAAATAAATCTCCTTAGATTAAACCATAAGCCAAATGCTTCCTCCAGCATTCTAGCATAATAGTCTTTTTAAAAAAATAGAGTTTCTATGCAAGCAAGAATTTCCCATTGAGTTTGGTTTCATGAGACTCCCTTATTTTCAACCCAGGCTTTTTCAATAAATAAACAAAAATACCCATGTATATACATACCATGAATATACTTATTTTAAAATATGATAATTATTCCCCTTATGATATTTAAAATGTTTGTACATAGAATATGGTGAAAATTCCTCTTTTTGCATCTAAAGTTTTATGCATGGACATACTAAAAATAAATATAACAAAATTCCTCTTTTCTCCATTTAAACATTTATGCATAAATACTATAAAAGTTTTTTTTTTCAAATGTAACAAAATTCCTACTTTTAGCATTAAAATATTTATACCTAGAATACGATGAGAATTCTGCTTTTTGCATTATCAAATTTATGCATGAAATTAAATTCAAATTTTTAATCGTAAAATTTTTGCCATAGCTTTGTTGCATTTTCTCATAATACTAAAAAATTCTACTTTTAATATTTACTCCTAATTATCTACAATATGGTGGGATTTCCTCTTTTAATCTAAAAATTCATTATGCATACCCAAGAATAATTATAAGCATAATTACATTAAAACCTCTTATTTATTTTTTAAAATATCCCATTATCATTCCCATATGAAAATAATTACAAAAATGTTAGCATAAACTCTGTTTCAACTTAAAATGAATAATTATGATTTTTCTAATCATAAAACAAGCTTGAATGAATCAATCCTCATTTTAATTAGAATAAAAATCATAAAAATGCTTAATCTCTATCTCTAGCTTGTTAAGCCTAGAGTTTTGGTTATGAAAATGAGATTAATACTGAGATCCATCCTTCCAAGAAGGATTCAACCATAAAGATGAGTAATCTTTCTAAAAGAGAGATTTACTAATCAAAAATATTATATGTAAGCATAAAAGATTAGCATTAATTCATTTAAACAATATGAACCACTAGAAGCTTGGTTTTTCTTTAAAAAACCATTGATTAAAATGCTTGCCAAGCAGTAGAGAGGTTGGTAAGAAGATTACTATTGAAAAAGATAGAAAAACACCATTGATTTAGGCTTACCCTTGGTTTTTGGCTTGGTTCTTTTAGAGAGAAGTGAAGCCCACAAGAGAAAGCTTGGCCACCAAGATGAAGAGGGTAATCTCCAAGAGAGGATGAAGATTAGTGAAGTTCCAAAGCTTCCCAAGAAGAGGCAAAATAGAGGGATAATAAAATTACACTAATTTAAAAATTATAATGGCATGTAAATACCCAAAGATGAAAATACAAAGGAATGAGGGTCTAATTATAGGTGAGGGAGGCCATCAACCAAGTCCAACTGGAATCTAGAGGCTTCCAGCTTCAGTTTGATCCATTTTGGACAAGTTTTGGACTAGTTTTGGCTCACTTTTTGATCTGGTTTGAAAGAGGAGAGAGGAGAGAGGAGAGATGAAATATCTCAGTTTTTTTTAAATTAAAAATGTGGAGTAATGATGTGAAATAGGCGCTCCTTCATGAGCCCCCTCCCTCCTTATTGAGGTGTCAAAATTTCATTTTTTTACTAATAAACCCAGTACTTGGTCAACTCTTCATCTTATGTGAGAATTTTCTCATTTTTGGGGGGTTTTTATTTTATTCTTTGCATTTTTCTTATTGAAACACTTGGATTAATCCTATTGGCCCTTTAGAACACTCTTTGGACCTTAATCAAAAAATTTTGAAAAATGTGGACCCTTAGGCTAAGATGTCTAATACACATATTCAATTAATTTCTAATGCATATTAGAAAACTATTTTTGAACTTCTATTTTAGGAGAATTCATCTTAAATAAAAGGGATAACTTTATATCCAGAAATATCTCAAAATTGTATTACCTCTCTCTAGAATATTTTCTCTCTCCAGAGCAAAAACAAGGAAAACAATGTTTTCTTGCATTATGAAATAGGGGATGATTACAGGGGACTGAGAGGAGAGCTTATACAGCTTTTAGGGCTGAGGAGGAACCTTACAATAATAAAAAGGTAAATTCAATGTAATGCTTTCTTATTTCACTTTACATTGAATCAGTCTTTTTAATTCCTATCACAATAATACCACATGATAGTAGATATCACAAAAAAGAGAGAGAACTATACACTACAACAAAGGTATACCAAATGGAATTCTTAATGTCTTTCATGATTAACTAAATACAAGTAAGGTGTTAAATTTTATCTTTTTATGTACAAAAGTAATAAAGATGACATTTTGTCATCATCAAAATATACAATTGCATTGTACTACTAAGTAGGTTTCACTTCAGCATGCTCTTCGATTTTGCCCATGGGCTTATCTTTTGTGGTTTTGGCTTCACCAGAAGTATCTATAGTTGGAACTTCAATTTTGATATCCTCCTTTGTAGTACTGGAAGATTTGAAGGCCTCCCTATATCTTTTACTTCAAAGATGGGGATTCTTCTATAGATTTGACTTTAGCAGATGTGGATTTATCTGTAGCCTTTACTTTAGCATGCTCTTTTTTTTTCCATGGGCTTATCTTCTGTGGTTTTAGCTTCACCAAAAGTATCTGCACTTGGAACTTTAATTTTAATATCCTCCTTTGTAGTGGAGGATTTGGAGGCCTCCCCTATATTTTGTACTAGTTGAGGAATTCCATCTCCTATTTTTTAGGGTGTTTCTTGTATAGGAGGGGATTTTTTAGCAAGATCAAGTATTGTACTTGTCATTCTAGATCTAAAGCTGTCCACATATATATCATTGTAACTCTTTGAGGGCATTTGGCAATATAAAAATAATAATGATTACATTTTGTTATATCTTCTACTTTTGCATCACATTATAGACTTTGAGGGTTTTGTGTTTACCAGTTCTTTTTTGTCTATTTTGAAATACATGTCAAACATATACTTTGCATTAAAGTCCTCCATTCATATGAGAAACCATCATGTTGAGGTGGAACTTATATACCAAAAAATATAATCCTTAGGTTATTTTCATTGAGGGGAAAAAGTTTTAAAACATACAAAAGAGGAACAGGTACTTACATGAATTATAATTAGAGTTACAGACCTAAGAAGATCAATGTTTAGAGGAAAATGATCCATCACAGAGAAAAGCCTCTTCAAACATCTATAGCACATGATATTTTAGTAACTTAAAATTCAAACAAATTAATTGAACATAGAGGAACTAATAGTACATACAATCCAAGTTCGTTTGTGAGTTCAATAGATAGAATTAATTAAACAAACAAGAACTAATAGTACATACAATCCAAGTTTGTTTGTGAGTTCCACTGATAGAATTATAAGTCCAACATTGTTTGTGACTTCCACTGATAGAATTATAAATCCAACATTGTTTGTTAGCAACATCAATTACCACAAGACTCCAATGAGATCTGCTACAACATAAGAAAAGGATAATCAGTCTTCCTTCATAATTCTGAAAAATATCAAAGACAAACTCTAGGATCTTACTTACTTTAAATGCTAGGGAAAGAAGATTAAGCTCATATATTCAAAATTACACTGTGTGAACCATTTTGTTAGCTTTTTTAAAAAAAATCTTTTGGGTTCCTTAAAAAGATTGAAAATTGTGGATCCAAGATGAATTTCATTGATTACACATATTTTCATAATTAAGACCTTAAAATCCTACAATAGCAAAATTAATTTGAGAGTGCTCCCATAAAGATAGCCTATAACATGGAACTACAAAATGAGATATTAAGAAAATTACCTTAAACCCACAATAATTGTTGTGTCAGATAGTTTAGGTGTACTCTTTCTCAAGATCCTCAAACAAGCTTCGCTAAGTGCACTCATCCTTTCAACATCAATCTTATCTATATAACAATATTTACACTATCCCCAAGATTATCTAATCTTTGCAAATTTTTGATATCTTAAAGGAAATTCTCTTGAGCTAGAGTATCACCTTTAGGGCCTCTTTTTTTCTTGATAGATTCTTTGTAAAGTGCTTTTCCCCTTACGATTTTATCATGTGTACCACCTTCACTTCTTTACCTTCCTTTCTTAATGGTGGTACTAGGAGAATATCTCCCATCTTAATTTCCACCCATTCCACAAGATGAATAAGTTTGTCATATCTCCAATGTACCCTCTTTAATGTCTCTATGTCCTTGTGCATGATTGTCAACCTATGTGCATGTGCAACTACTAACATAGTGTCTTGAAATAATTCTATAAAAGGAAATCCTCTATTGCTTCCTAGAGGTTGTAGACTACACTTCTCTGCCACCTTAATCCAAGTGACCATTGATCACAAATCTCTCTCATAAGTCTCTAAAATGGTGACTTAGGGATAGCAAACCCTATAGCCTTCTGAGCTTGTCTTATTTTCCTTAGAACACCTACATTTTGAGTTAATCTTCATTTCTTTTGCTTGGTTCAATATGTGCATTGACTTTCTCTTAGTTTGATGTGAAGCTCTAGGAAAATTTTTCAATAGGAGGGCCCTCTCCACTCTTCCTGGTAGTTGGCTTTGTCCTTGCCATGACCAAACTCCAAAAAGAACTAGAGGGAAAAATGACTCTAAAACTTAATATCCTTCAACAGTGATTTGGGGGGATGGCAAGGCTGAGGACGTATTCAAATTGCATTGCAAGGTTACTAACTTCAAATGAAAGCTTAAATTTGATAATAGCCATTTAAAGTAAAAAGGACATGTTAGTGGTGTCTTGAAGCACGTTAATTGCATTTGGAGGCTACTACTTTGGCATGCTAATTGCAAGGCTGAGGACGTATTCAAATTGCATTGCAAGGTTACTAACTTCAAATGAAAGCTTAAATTTGATAATAGCCATTTAAAGTAAAAAGGACATGTTAGTTGTGTCTTGAAGCATGCTAATTGCATTTGGAGGCTACTCCTTTGGCAAAGACTTAAGAAGAAAATAAGTTATAAAGAGAAGTCTGGTTACCTGTTTTCCTATTGAGCAAAACCTTAGCTTGGAAGGGTAAGCTAACATAGAGAGCTTGCTAAAGATGGAAAGCCTAGTGAAGAAGGAGAGCCTATTGAAAAAGGAGCACAAGGGGCTAGCAGTGTTTGTGTGGTGTCAAAAACTACCACACTATGTGTATACAAGTCCGACCCTAACGGTTGTCTCAAAAATCACGCCCAAAAGATGTGTACGTGTCTTGGAAACTGCGGAGACCTGTCCCAAAAAGTTCGCTGAAAATCACAAAAAAAAGTGATTATGTATGCAACATTGAAGTATCCTTTTTGAACGTTTTCTTTACATCTCCGAGAATAGAGCCCATCCCTCCATGTCTTCTTCTTCTTCATCATCTTCTACTAGCCCCGGTACTTTCTTTGGAATTCCATCTGCTACTAGCCTCAAACCTTTGGAGGTTGTTTCCTTCTCTAACCAGTCTCCTTCTCCCTATAGCCACGTGGAGGTCATCATGGTGTGGGGAGCTATTTTTCTCTATTTTTTCCCTCAAGTTGGGACCACCTCTCCTACACAGCTAAAAGCTTCCCTTTATTCATATTGAAGCACGATCCTTGCAATGGACCAATAATTTAGAGCCCTCATTTGCATTTTATGCCCCCAAATTGTGTTTTGGGGCTAGCAGCATTATGTGTATGTATTGGGAGCTATTAACATCCCTTAAGCCCTAAATTTCTTTGATAAGGAGAATGGGGCTCAAAATAAAATTTTACCTTAGTGGCAGTGAGGTTCTCTAGGATTGGAAATCTCCAAGTAGATTTTATTCTCATCCATTTTATGCTAAGTCTTGTGAGGGTTATTTTGTTGCATAACATTTTAGCTTCTGAATTTTTATTAGTAATAGGAAAAAGGGAAAAAATTGGAAAAGAAAAGGCACCCCTTGAAAATCCAAGTCTTACAAAATCAAAACAAGGTAACTAAAATTTAGTATAGCATGCCTTTGCATTTCTCTTCTTTCTTATTTTCTTAAGTTGAAAATGCATTGTTAATTTATAGATATGGAACCAAGAAAATATTTCAAAAGATCTCTTAATCTCCAAGGAACTAAACTTCAAGAAGGTATAAACCGGCACTTTTTTCTTACTATTTTGTTTTAATTAGTGAATTGTATTACCTAATAGACAATGCATTTCCTTGTCTAGATAAAAAGTCAAGTGATATGCTATTGTTTTATTTTTTGCAAAGAAGTAAAGCTGATCAAGAGTTCCATATTTTTTATGAGATGTTCGATAAGCCATTCAATTATGCAAAGATAATTGGTCAAGACAATGATTTTCTAGAGGAATATCTTCATGTTTTCAAGAACCATACATTTGAAGGAAGGATATGCATTAAAGATAGAGGCTATGTGCATATCACATATACCGATATGGTAGAGAAGGGAGAGAAACATATGATAGATAAGAAGTATGATATTTTGCCAGAGACAGTCAAAGCAATACGTAGCATTCATCCAAGGAGGTGCACCCTTTTAGAGGAAAATCTTGCTTTTGGAATTTTTCTTTGGGTGCCAATAGGAGGATCATAAAGAGGAGAAAGAATCTAATACTAAAGTCCCCTTGCATCTTCCAAAAGAGATTGATGATATAGAAGAGGACTTCAATCATGAAGAAGAAGAGAAGGAGGTTACTACTCTAGATCTACTTGGTCTTAAGTTAGAAACATTGGACATTGGGTCATTGGATATTCAGAGTTGCAATCACGCTATTCCTTTGCTTCCATATTCTAGGATTGAAGATCCAGAGTATGTTCTTCTCTCAGTGTGATATACAACAAATGTTCAACTTAGGAGAAGAGTATGAACTAGCAATAATTGCTCAGTCATGCACTCTAGACTCTGAGTTCATTGATAAAGTGTTGAGATTACAAGCTCAATGATAGCTAGAACCAGGCATGATATGTGCTGGCATGGTAGACAGTAGCATGTGTGTGACAATAAATGGCCGCATCCAGCTAGTATGTGGACATTAGATATGGTTATTTGGTGTGTGAACACAACACATGTAGTGTGTGGTGTGTAGTCTTCTTCTATCATGCATTGTGTGAGAGTGGATATGGCTTCCCTCTATGGTTAGGGTTACATGAATCTATTAGGGTTTGCTCTCATGTTTGTGTGCTCTCTCATTATATGTATTTTATCATGGTATCAGAGCCTAGTGCTCTCTATTAGGGTTTTGTGAGTGAAGAAGAGGGAAAAATTATGTTTTGGAGCTGTCCATTGGAGCTTGGAGCTTGGAGCAAAGAGAAGCTTGAAAGCACACACCTACTCAATAGATCTGAAAGATAAGGACCATGGGTAAGCAAAGCTAAACACCCTTGAGCAGATTACAGGTGATTTGACATAAGAAAAGCAAGATTTGAGTTGCCCAAAGCAAGATTTGAGTTGCCCAAAGCAAGTGGAAATTCTATTTTTTTGCAAGCTTTAATGGAAATCTTGAGATCTTGATTGGAAGAGGAAAATGTAAGAAATTACGAAACAACACAATCCAAGATCTTTGTAGACAAGAGAAAACACAGAGATATGGAGAATCAAAAAATTTTGATTACTGTATTCAATTACAATAGATAGCTATCGCTTCCTAGCCATGTGCTTCGGTGAAGAAGCTTTGATAGCTGACTGGAAGAAGTGAGAGCGAAGGCTGTATGCAAAAAGTGTGGGTGAAGAGTAATTTTAGTGGAAAATACTGTCTCGCTAAATAGAGCTTTGCGTGCATGAATTTTCATCATGCAATCATAAATGACCACCACTGAATCTATATTCCGGTTGGCCCACAAAGTTCGGATGGAGTTTAGCATAAACGGCCCTTCGGGCCGCGGGGGGACTCCCCCCCGGCCGGACCCCTTGCAGAGAGGGGCTCACACCCCCCTCCTCTGCACCTTCCCCCAAGTAGGCTAGTGTGAAACTACGCGCCGCAAACGGACCCAAAATTTATAGCCCATATGCAGTAGGGGTATAATAACTCATCGCATATGCATGTAGCCTGGTTGGCAATGTGCCAACCTTCTCCAGAATCCTCTCATGCTATCTGGCCACAATTGGCCACCATCTGGTGTTTAAACCGGGACCTACCAGGTGACCCGTGCTACTCATAAATGCCTTCTCCTCATATAGGGGGGCTCACAAAGTAGAGTTAGCCATTGCCTGCGTGTTACCTGAGGGTGGAGCATTGATATCCAACACCCCCCCTCAATGTCCACCCGAAGGTGAACTACCATTTCGGCCCAATGCCGAGTTGTTGAAGATGTTGCTCCAGGGTCTTTCTCCCAAGAGCCTTAGTGAAGATGTCTGCACAATTGTGCTCTGTTGGACAATAAACCAAATCCACCACTTCATCCATGATGAGCTCTCGCACAAAGTGACTGAACTTCAATATGTTTTGTACAAGCATGAAACACAAGATTTCGTGCAGTCGCCATGCAACTCTGGTTGTCACATAGTAACTCTGTAGGTTGCTCCTGGACTGCTCCCATGTCTGCCAAAAGCCTCCTCAACCATAATGCCTCACATGAGGCAAAACATGCTGCTTTGTATTCAGCCTCGATAGAAGAAAGAGCAACAGTAGGTTGCTTCTTACTAATCCATGAGATAACTCCAGATCCAAGTGAAAAACAATAGCCTGTCTCACTGATCTTCTACTATCTATGTCTCCTACCCAATCTGAATCACAATATCCTATCAAGGTGGCTTCTCCGCCTCTCTTGTAAGTGATTCCATAATCCAAAGTACCACTAATGTACTTTAGAACACGCTTACCTTCTTTCTAATGGCTTTCCCGAGGCTTATTGGAAAACCTGCTTAGAACACCTATAGCTTCACAAATGTCAGGCCGAGTGTTACACAAGTAGATAAGACCTCCCACAAGTCTCCTGTACAATTCATTGTCTACCAATGATGATGCATCTTCCTTTGAAAGCTTTAAGTTAACTTCAAAAGGAGTTACTGACTTACACTCAGACATACCAAATGCTTTTAGTAATTCAATGGCATACTTCTTCTGTGAGATGAAGATTCTATCTGACTCCTTCCAAACTTCAATTCCCAAACAAAAGTGCATAAGTCCGAGATCTATCATCTCAAACTCCATACATAATGCTGACTTTGTTTGAGCAATCTTCTCTTCATGATCTCCAGTAAGAGTAAGATCATCCACATAAATAGCAATCAACAGGTAGTACCTGCCATTCTTTTCAAAAATGTACAAACTTGCATCAGAAAGACTTCTTTTAAAATTGATACTTATCAAGTGCCTGTCAATCCGCCGCCATTGATTCCATGCACGTGGGACTTGCTTCAGCACATACAATGCTTTCCTGAGTCTGCAAACTTTATCTTTTGAGCCTGGGACCTCAAAGCCTTCTGGTTGTTCCACATACACCTCTTCCTTGAGGTAACCATTCAGAAAAGCGGATTTCACATCCATTTGCATGACTGACCATCCTCTCTGTGCTGCTAATGCTAGGATGGTGTGGATAGTAGTCAATCTGGCTGTGGGAGAAAAAGTGTCCTTGTAATCAAAACCTTCTACCTGTGCAAAACCTTTAGCTATAAGTCGAGCTGTACTTATCCAATGAACCATCAGATTTGTACTTAGCTTTATACACCCACTTGGATCCAATTACCTTGCATTTCTTTGGATGATCTACAAGATCCCAAGTGTGGTTATGCATGATAGAATCATACTCTGTTTGCATGGCTTCCATCCACTTTGTATCTATTTCAGCTTCTTTAAAGCTAGTGGGCTCCTGAACTTTTTGCAACTCTGCCATAAGAGCATAATTAACAAGATGCTCCTGAGCCCTCCTTTGCTCCTCTATTCTCTTGGAATGGTGAGTTTCAGAAGGCCCCTCATCAATGGTTGGAGGCTCATTCCCGTCCAAAAGTTGTGTCACCCATTTAGGTAATGGCTTCTTCGTGTTGGGTTCTTCAGGCTCATCCTCATCTTTTTCATCACCATGTTGAACTTCTTGTGGTCTCCTCATTGGTGCAGGGACCGGTTGACCTGGTGGTTGTGGTTGATGGGCAAGGGTTTCCTGGTTATCTGAAGAAGGACTCTCCTCCTCCATTTGATGCAGTTGCTCCACAAATACCACATCTCGACTCACAATGATCTTCTTATGAATAGGATCATAGAGTCAGTAACCCTTTGACTCTTCACTGTATCCCACAAAGATACATTTCTGGCTTTTGGAGTCCCACTTGGTTCTTGAAGCATCTGGCACATGCACAAAACAATCACATCCAAAAATTCTGAAATGTGCAACTGAAGGCTTCTTACCAGAAAAGGCTTGTAGAGGGGTCATCCCTTTCACTGCTTTGGTGTAGCTTCGATTCAAGATGTACACAGCAATGTTTACTGCTTCAGCCCAAAAAGTATCTGGAAGACCTTTAGCCTTGATGATACTTCTTGCCATCTCAACAATCACCCTGTTTTTGCATTCAGCAACTCCATTTTGTTGAGGTGTATGGGATGTAGTAAGCTGTCGCTTAATCCCATGGCTCTTGCAATACTCTGCAAATTCACCTGATGTGAATTCTCCTCTGTCTGATCTGAGTTTCTTTAAGCTGTCGCTTAATCCCATGGCTCTTGCAATACTCTGCAAATTCACCTGATGTGAATTCTCCTCCTCTGTTTGATCTGAGTTTCTTTAGCTTCTTGCCAACTTCATTCTCCACCAAGGCATGTCATTCTTTAAACTTCACAAAAGCTTGGTCTTCACTCTTCAAGAAATATACCCATATCCTCCTACTGTAGTCGTCGATCAGCGTCATGAAGTAAGAGGAACCACCCAGTGCTGTCGTGTTCATCTTTCCGTAGAGATCTGTGTGGACGAGTTGAAGAGGAGCTTGTGCTATGCTTGCTTCTTGCGGAAAGGGTTGCTGATGCTGCTTGCCCATCATATAAGCTTTACATGCATCTGGCAAATCACTAAAAAATGGTAGATATGCCACCATCCCAGATTTGCACATCTCTTTCAAGAGAACAAGACTAAGGTGACCTAATCTTTCATGCCATAGCTTACTTGTATTCACATTTCCAACTACTGCTGTGAAAGCTATAAGAAGCTGATACAGGTTGTTGCTTCTAGTTGCCTTGCCGACAACTGTACCATCAGAATTCAAAATTTCTGCACCAGTCTTGTCAAAGTGAACCTTCAGATCACAATCCGTCATGGCCGCAAAACTGATAACAGATTCCTTTTGATATCTGGCACATAAAGCACATGTGACAGCTTTTTAGTAACACCATCATTTGACAAAAAAGAAATAGTACCTGAACCTTTTGCTGGGCATTTGGCATCATTCCCAACTACTACCGTGATGTCATCTCCCACTGGTTGTAGAGAGGAATACCAATCTTTATGAACTGGTCATGTGTCGGGTTGCACCACTATCGATGATCCAATGATCATCAGTTCTAGCTGTAGGAGTTGCACAGATTTCTTGAATAGTAACCCATAACTTCACCTCAACTTGAGCATTGTTGCTTGACTCCTTTGTTGCATATTTGAGGACTTCTTGAGGAAGAATGGTATTAGAAGGTAGCTTTCATGCAGGTACCCATCTCAACAACATGGTGTTGTTTGAGAGGAAAAACAGGGTCATTGGTGATGTGGCTAGGGCAATGCTAGATGAGAAGATCATGCCAAACTTTTATTGGGCAGCAGAAGCATGCACACAGCAGTGTATTTGCTTAACAAGACACCTATAGTTGCCATACATGAAAGTATGCCAGAGATGCATCTTATTGGATATAGGCCATACATTGGGCATCTAAAAGTGTTTGGTAGCATTTCTTATGTGCATGTGCTAGATGAGAAGAGGAAGAAACTTGATTCAAAGACAAAAAGTGCATCTTTATTGGGTATGTAGAGGATTGCAAAGTATACAAATGTTACAATCCAGATATGAGGCGAGTACTCATTTTACGAGATGTGGTGTTTAATGAGATTGCTAGTTGGTACAATGCAAAAGATGAGGATGCCAGTGATTCCAGTGATGATGTGCATGTGGACTTGCCACAAGCAAGTTCTACTTCTATGTCTAGGTCATAAGAGTCCATGGTCACTAGCAGTGTAGGTCCATGGTTAGGGCGTTTAAGGCATGATAGTGGAAGTACTAGTAGTAGTGCTATGGACAAAGGAAAGAAGAAAGCTGAAGGTATTGGCATTAAAGGATATGAGTCATCTAGTTCGAAAATTTTGGATGAGGAACTTGCCATACCAATCTTACGCACACTTGCCATACCAAGTGTGCAAAGCAAGAGATATATGTACCTCCACATGCTAGAATGATAGGTGTACAAAGTGATCCACAAGCTTTACGGAGATCACAGAGAGTCAGGTATCTAGTTGACAGGTTGACATACCGTGGTTTTTCTATGCACTATGCATATATGACATCTTTGGTAAAGCATGTGGAACCTACATGCTATGCAGAAGCTATTGAAAAGCATGTAAAGGAAAAGGCAATGGATGAGGATATGGATACATTAGTTCATAATGATACTTGGGATTTGGTTGCCTACCACAAGGCAAGAATGTCATTGGCTATAAATGGGTTTATAAGGTGAAATGCAAGTCAGATGGTTTAATTAAGAGTCATAAAGCACAGCTGGTAAGGGTTATGCACAGACCCAAGGCATGGATTATGATGAGACATTTAGTCCAGTGGCAAAGATGGGAACTATGAGGTCAGTTATTGCCATGGCTGTCGTAAATGGTTGGGAAATGCATCAAATGGATGTCAAGAATGCATTTCTAAATGGTGATTTACAAGAGGAAGTTTTTATTGAGTAGCCATAGGGTTATGTACACCCAAGGTACCCCACTCGTGTATGTAGGTTGAAGAAAGAACTTTATGGGCTAAAACAAGCACCTCATGCTTGGAGTGATAAGATAAGCTGATATCTTATCTCTATTGGTTTTCAGGTTTCTATGGTAGATTCTTCACTATATGTGAATAAAATAGATCATGGGATTCTTGTGGTTGTCATCTATGTGGTTGACTTGATTCTAACTGGTCATGCTACAAATATTATGCATGTTAAGAAGGCATTGAGTGGGCAGTTTGATATGAAAGACTTGAGTGATTAGAGGTATTTTCTTGGCATTGAAGTGGTCAAAGATCATGGAGGAATATGGCTAGTCCAGTGTCAATATGCATTGGATATGTTGGCTAGATATGGGATGACTAGGTGTAAACCCATGAGTATATCATGAGTTTGAAAGGGGCTGTATATCATGAGCTTGAAAGGGGTTGTTGAGATTACAAGCTCGATGATGACAGCTAGAGTCAGGCATGATTAGTGCTGGCATGGTAGACAGTAGCATGTGTGATAATAAATGGCCACGTCTAGCTGGCCACAGTGTGTGGACATTACATAGGGTTATTTGGTGTGTGAACACAACACATGTGGTGTGTAGTCTTCTTCTATTATGCATTGTGTGAGAGTGGATATGGCTTCCCTCTATGGTTAGGGTTACATCAATCTATTAGGGTTTTCTCTCATGTGTATGTGCTCTCTCATTATCTATCTTTTATCATGAAGATGAAACCTGGTAAGGTTGCAAATGATTACATTTTTATATTTCTATCATGAAGATGATCCCTAGTAGGGTTTTTTGGGAATGATTACATTTTTATATTTGTGTAAGCATTTTTTTGGGGTTTTTTTTTCACTTTGTTTTTGGAAATCATAAGCAAGGTTACATGTGATTTATGTTAGTGGGGATGCTAAGAGATGTTAATAATGGGAGAGAAGAGAGGGAAGGATCCAGAAGAACATAGACATTATCATCAAAATGAGATGTTAATTCTCAGTTCCTCATTTAATTCATTGAAGCAGCATTAATCATTTGAAGAAATTGGCCTTTGATGATGTTCCTTTGTGTGGCAGGATTCTTGTCAAATGTTGTTGAGTATGACTTTTTCCTGCATGCTTCTTCCCATGTGCTTTTTAGGCTTTTATGTATATTTAAGTGCTATTATGAAGCAGATATACATGAAGTACAACAATTGAGTCATATAGACTCTTATTGAACTACTTTATGTTGAAGTAGCCATTGGTTGGCGAGGATTGAAAGAATTAAGTCGACTTGCGGGGCTAATATAGATATCTTCACTAAGGATTAGAGATCATTGATTTGTGAAGATGGTAGCGTCTTTTGGAGAGGTTTGTAATTTGAAGTAAAATTCCAGGCGATGGGTTAAACCATTGACTAGGATTTTGCACTCCATGGAACTGCATCCAAAGATGATGTACCTCGAAGTTATCGATGGTGAGGCTTTGGTGGAAATGTCCTCCAATGCATGAGTATAGATATATACTCATGGAGCAACTGTTACATTAACTTACCCAAAAGAATAGTAACCTATAAGCTTAACAAAATATAATGGCTATTTAAGATTCTTGGGAGTTGCTTGTGATTGTAACATTCCTCCCTCTGGCTTTTGAGGTGTGTAGGTGTAAAAACCTCCCCTTCTGATCTTATAATTATTTCCCTCTCTTAAATAAAAGAAAGATCCTGTTTTACCCTATTTTGTTCTAGAGAGAGAAAATGTCTAAAGGGAGGTAATTCAAAATTGAGATATTTTTGGATATAAAAATCCTCCTAGTGTCTAAGAAAAATAAAAGAAAGATCCTATTTTGTTCTAGAGAGAGAAAATGTCTAGAGGGAGATAATTCAAAATTGAGATATTTTTGGATATAAAAATCCTCCTAGTGTCTAAGAGGGTTTCCCCTGAAACAGATATTCAAAAAGAAATTTCCAATGTGCAATTGGAATAAATTGAAATCAGGTAAAAAGGACCTTAGCCTAAGGGTCTAGATTTTCTGAAATTTTTAAATTAAGGTTCCTATGGACCAATTAGATTAATCCAAATGTAGGGAGGAGATAAATTACAGAATAAAAGTAAATCCCCCCAAAAATGAGTAAATACTCACATAAGATGAAGAGTTGACTAAGGACAAGGTTATTAGTTAAAAAAGAAGAGATATTTAGAAGAAATGATGCATTTTTGACACCTCGGTGTGGGAGAATTCCCCTCATGAAGGAGGCGCCTATTTCACATGTGTGGTTGATTTTTAAACTCATAAATAATGAGATATTTTCATCTCTCCTCTCTCCTGCTTCAACTAGATCCAAAAAGTAAGCTAAACTGACCTAAAAATGGTCAAAAATTGACCAAACTGATCTGGAAAATTCTAGAATCAATTTGCTTGGTTAGAGGCTCACTTTTTCCTATAAATGAAGTCTCCCCCTTTGTAAATGGTTAATAGTTTTTTATGCACTATTACTCTACTCCTCCCTAGAGCCAAAAACAGTGAATCTATTGATAATTCATTAGTTTTTGACCATTTCCTCTTCAAAAGAATTGGTGGCCACTCTTGTTGCAAACAAGAGTAGATCCCTCAAACCATCAAGCCAAACAAAAGCTCACAAAAATTCATGCAAGTTAGAAATCCTACTTTTTCTTTATTCCATTTAATGGTTTTCTAATTTTTGTTTTCTTTAAAATAAAAAATGGTGCTATGCCTTGTTGGAAAGGCTTTCCCCCTCTCTTCATTCTTGAATTAAGCCTTTCTTTATCCTAGATGTGTAATCAAATTGTTAGAGTTAAACTTTTCATATTGTTTCTCTTTAAAAAGTGGAATTTGATTAGTTTAGAATGCTTTAAACCAATTGGGATAATTTTTAAGTAACTTGAGAATGCTTTAAACCAATTGGGATAGTTTGATTAGTTTAGAATGCTTTAAACCAATTGGGATAATTTCTAAGTAACTTGAGAATGAAAAAAATTGAAAAATGGTCAGCCATACAAAGGAGGTTATGGCAAAATTTTCTTAAATTTTGTGAAATAAGTTTTATCTTTTATTATTCAAAAAGAGTAATCCCCACCGCTTGTGTATTCTAAAAGTGTTATTCTTATTCTATACATAGAAAAATGCATATTAGAAATATTTTTACAATAAAAGTGTTATTTTCATTAGAATTAATTTCCATGCATATAAAGATGCATATTGGGAATATTTTGATTATAAAAGTGCTACTTTCATCAAAATTGATTTTTATGCATAAATAGATGCATAAAAGATTTTTTTATTATAAAAGTGTTACTTTTATCAAAATTGATTTTTATGCATAAATAGATGCATAAAAGAATTTCTTTTATTATAAAAGTGTTAGTTTCATTAAAATTGAATTTATGCATAAATAGATGCATTAAAGATTTTTTTTTTAATAAAAGCGTTACTTTTATCAAATTTTGATTTTATGCATAGAAAGATGCATAAAGAAATTTATTTTTATTTCAAAAGAGTTATTCTCATCAATTTTGATTTTATGCATTGAAAGATGCATAAAGAAATTTGTTTTTATTTCAAAAGAGTTATTCTCATCAATTTTGATTTTATGCATAGAAAGATGCATAAAAGATTTTTTTAATTTTGAAAGTGTTATTCTCCTTAAAATTGAATTTATGCATAAATAGATGCATAAACGGATTTTTATAAAAGTGTTATTTCCCACTGAAGTTGTTCTTGTGCATAAATAGATGCGTAAAGAATCTTTATATCAAAAATAAGAAATCTCTTACATTCTATAAATAGATGTGATAAGATGTGATATGAATCAGCTAGATGTGAATGAATAGAGGATGGATGTGATGAGAATAGATGTGATGAGAATGAATGGATGGATTGATGTGATGAGAATAGAAGTGATGAGAATGAGAGGTAAATAGATGTGATGCGAATCAGATAGATGGGAATGAATGGATGGATGGATGTGATGAGAATAGAAGTGATGAGAATGAGAGGTAAATAGATGTGATGAGATAGGATGCGAATCAGATAGATGGGAATGAATGGATGGATGGATGTGATGAGAATAGAAGTGATGAGAATGAGAGGTGAATAGATGTGATGAGATGGGATGCAAATCAGATAGATGGCAATGAATGGATGGATGGATGTGATGAGAATAGAAGTGATGAGAATGAGAGGTAAATAGATGTGATGAGATGGGATGCGAATAAGATAGATGGGAATGAATGGATGGATGGATGTGATGAGAATAAAAGTGATGAGAATGAGACGTAAAAAGATGTGATGAGATGGGATGCAAATCAGATAGATGGGAATGAATGGATGGATGCATGTGATGAGAATAGAAGTGATGAGAATGAGAGGTAAATAGATGTGATGAGATGGGATGCAAATCAGATAGATGTGAATGAATAGATGAGATGGGATGCAAATCAGATAGATGTGAATGAATAGATGAGATGTGATGAGAATGAGAGGTAAATGGATGGATGTGATGAGAATAGAAGTGATGAGAATGAAAGGTAAATAGATGTGATGATATGTGATGCGAATCAAATAAATATGAATGAATAGATGAGATGTGATGTCATGTGAATCAAGATGTAAATGAATGATATAGGATGTGAATGAGATGTGATGTCATGTGAATCAGGATGTAAATGAATGATATAGGATGTGAATGAATGAGAACATGTGAATCGAGATGTGAATGAACGATAAGGGACGTGAATGAATGTGTTAGCATGTGAATTGGGATGTGAATGAATGAGATGTGATGTGAAATGAATGTGATAAGATGCGATGTAAACTGGATAGATGTTAATGTATGTGAAGTGATGAGATGTATGGGTAGATGCATAAATGAGGAAATAAGTGATGAGATAGAAAAAGATGTGATCAGATGAGAATGGGAATACTTATGAAATGAATGTGGATTGATGTGGATGATGTGGATGGATGTATGGATGATGTGGATTGATGTGTGGGTAATGTGGATTGACGTATGGATTGATGAGGATGGATGTATGGAAGATGTGGAAGGATGTGTGGATAATGTGGATTGATGTGGATGGATGAGTGGATAATGTAGATTAATGTGGATGATGTGGATGGATGTATGGATGATATGGATTGATGTGTGAGTAATGTGGATTGACGTGAATGGATGTATGGATGATGTGGATTGATGTGTGGATAATGTGGATGAATGTATGGATGATGTGGATTGATGTGTGGGTAATGTGGATTGACGTATAGATTGATGAGGATGGATGTATGGAAGATGTGAATTGATGTGTGGATAATGTGGATTGAGTGTGGATGATGTGGATGGATGTATGGATGATGTTGATTGATGTGTGGGTAATGTGGATTGACGTATGGATTGATGAGGATGGATGTATGGAAGATGTGGATGGACGTGTGGATAATGTGGATTGACGTATGGATTGATGAGGATGGACGTATGGAAGATGTGGATGGATGTGTGGATAATGTGGATGGATGAGTGGATAATGTGGATGATGTGGATGGATGTATGGATGTATGGATGATGTGGATTGATGTGTAGGTAATGTGGATTAACGTATGGATTGATGAGGATGGATGTATGGAAGATGTGGATGGATGTGTGGATAATGTGGATTGATGTGGATGGATGAGTGGATAATGTGGATTGATGTGGATGGATGTATGGATGATATGGATTGATGTGTGAGTAATGTGGATTGACTTGAATGGATGTATGGATGATGTGGATTGATGTGTGGATAATGTGGATTGATGTGGATGATGTGGATGGATGTATGGATGATGTGGATTGATGTGTGGGTAATGTGGATTGATGTATGGATTGATGAGGATGGATGTATGGAAGATGTGGATGGATGTGTGGATAATATGGATTGATGTGGATGGATGAGTGAATAATGTGGATTGATGTGGAAGATGTGGATGGATGTATGGATGATATGCATTGACGTGTGAGTAATGTGGATTGACGTGAATGTATGTATGGATGATGTGGATTGATGTGTGGATAATGTGGATTGATGTGGATGGATATATGGATGATGTGGATTGGTGTGTGGATGATGTGGATTGATGTGTGAATGATGCGATTGGATGTGATTTGATGTGGGAATGATGTGATGTGATAGGTATCGATAAGAAAAAAATTTATGGGAAGATGAGAAAAGATGGGGACTAATGTGAAAGGATGTGGAGTGATGAGAAAAAAAGGAAATATTGTTGGAATTGTATTTGTATGTGAAATCTTTTTTTAAATGACTGTTTTATGTCAAGACTGCTAGGGAAGCATTTTGACCGTCTTGTGAATGAGGTCGTGGAGACCTATTTGTTAAAGATGCAATTGTTGAGACGACAGAGAGTCAACAGAGGACGTCTCACATAGCAAGGTCGGCTGAGGTCTTGACCAGCCTCAGTTTGATTTAAATAGTGAGCTTCCGGTACAGTGGATGAGTGACCAAGGAAGCGGCCTATGAGTGAAGCGCTAGGTGACCTGCGAAGGATCCTAGAGGGTGTTGACCATACGGTGCGCGGGATCTGGGTCGCCAAAGATACCCACACATACATCGGGGAAGATTTGGAACAAGGAGTAAGAGTTGTTTTCTGAATTGGAGCATGGATCTCATTGGTTGACCTTGCTGGTCCAACGGATGAGTCCATGACTCTTTTATATGGATCCGTTGGTTGATCTTGCTGATCTTCAACGGAGATTCTATTTTGTTATGTGAATATATTGCCAGTTACTACTATGAGCTAGGAACTATTGAAAAGGCCCCTGAGTGGACAAGTGGTGTGAGCGTTCTAGTTGCCAATGATACCATAGGTACACCGATGAAGAAATGATTGAAAATAAGGATTCAACCGGAGATTTTGAGGATTGTGATCAGTGACACACAATGGTTTCATTAAATGATTGTTTTAAAGATAGCTGATGCTGAGAAAAAGGCAATTTCATATTGGGTGTGTAAGTGGTGTGACTAGTTTTAAGTTTGCATGAATATCCGGCTAGGGAGCCTGGGAACGCTTTTCCCTGGTACCCAGGATAAAACCTAACCAAATTCTTAATTGGATCCCATCACTATAGTGGTTGAGCGGTTGGCTAACCCATGGGACTAGATGGGGTTAGGCTGGACTGATCGATCCTTAAATTGAGACTCAATTCTGTTATGGTATGATAGATGAAGTAAATCCCGGACAAAAATTGTTCTATGGAAAAGAATCAACGGCTGTGCCTCTCAAAATGAGGAAAAAGCGTTGGTCTCTATGATCCAAGTGCAATCTTTTCTCTGATCCAACTAGGGACTTATGGGTTTGGTCAAATCAGTTCAGTTAGTTAAGACTTTTGACTACGTTAGAGAAAAGTTATGGGTTTGATCAAATCAGTTCAGTTAGTTAAGACTTTTGACTACGTTAGAGAAAAGTTATCTTGGAGGAATCGCCCGTGCTTTCTGGGCAAGGGAAGTTTTTTCGAGATCGGTTTTGGAAGAACCGATGGATTAATCTCTTGTCCAGATATCCATGGGTGAGGCCCTGAGTTTGAGACCCCGCCCTGTGCAAGAAGTGCTACTTTCGCTGTTAGAACCCCTGAATTCATTGCACAGTGGGGATAGGGACCTCACAGTGATATTCTATCACTTCTAAGTAGGCCATATGTGTGACTTTCTTGTGTTTGTGTTTGTGTTGTTGTTGTTGTTTTTTGTTTTTTTTTTATCTACCACCTTGCGAGCAACATATTCTTGTGGGGCTACTCTCCTTTTTGAGAGAATATGTTCTTATGTCTGTCGCATAGCTTCTACACTTACGCCTCACATCTAGAGGGGTGAAAAGAGCATTGTGAGTTTATCTTTGATGCGCTCATAAGTCTCCGTTTGCAGACGTGGGAATTGATTCTTGAAATTTTAGCTCAAATGTTATTGAGGTGGTACATAAGATTGCTGGTTAGTTACCATTGGGGTTGCTTGAGCACACAAGCTCTTGTGTAGGTGCTAAATGCACAAGAGTGGTTAAGTGACTTGCTTGGTGTTGCTTGGGCCTCCATTCCTTTCGAACTTTAAGCTGTTGGGGTTAAAGTCAGTGGTGACTCGTGAGGCTTCCTTCACGTTGTTTGATTTTGGCAACCATATGATGGGATTACCATCATAGTATCATTTTTGTTGAAGCACATGCACATGCACCCATCTTTGGTATACATTATAAACTGGTGATTGATGCCTTTGGTGCTGAGGTTTGTTTCTTTGAACAGGCTGAGGGAATTTTCGATGCACTTGGGAATCCAAACTTTGGTATAATCTTGGTAGTACCCTTGTGCTTGTAGTAATCTTTTTGGTACCCACACTTGTTGACTTGGTGGAGTTCTTTGAGGAACTCGCATAGGATTTTGTGGACGGTGTTATGGAGTACTTTTCTTTTTCCTTAGCCTTTGAGTGATGTGTTGAGGAAGAGGCTTTGACTGTAGAGGAACCCAAATTTGATTGGCACCTTTGTAGTAGCCTTGAGCAACAAGTAGCTGCTTCTCCACCCACATTTTGATACCATTAAGATACCTTAATTTTTGTTGTCTTGGTAGATTTTTCTTTGTGGTTGAAGTGGAAGGTTGTGAGCCCTCCTTCACAATAGTTGGCCTGACGTTGCACGTTTGAGACTCATGGTTATTTTTGATGATGAGACTAGAGTCTCTTGTGGAGTGGCTGTCAATAATGAGGCTTTCGAGCATGCGGTTGTCTCCTTTGGTAAGGTTTGTCAATGAAGAGGCATAGGCTCTGAGGGTGTTTTCTTTGAGTTCCTTGTTAGAGATATATGGTTGTGCAGGGGAGCTTCTTCAGGAATAGATGTTGATTGCAAGGTTTTGGCATCTAAATTTGTTGGTGAGGATGGTGTTGAAGGATTAAATGCTTTATCGGAGTCGATCGTTGACGCAAACAGTAGGTTATTGTGTAGAGAGGCTTTTGGAAGAGGCTTGTAGATTTTTGCATTCATCATCATCATAGAAATCCATTAGGGTTGGATCCTCTTCTTGGCAGTATGGTATTGTCAACTTTGTGTGATTGACCGTCATGACTCTATCACTGGCAAAGCATAGTGGTGTTTGGGCAGCAATAGTCCATTTATGCCCCAAGATCATATCTGCTTCCAGCACATACTCAACCACTAAAAACTTGCAAGGGGGTTAGTTTCAATATATATTTTATGTTCAAAGTACCCCAAACATAGCATGTTCAAGTCTTGTGTAAAGGGAATTCTTTCAGGATGAGCCATGAGTGTTGGTTGACATAACAAATCCCATAACTTGAGTGTTGGTTGACATAACAAATCCCATAACTTGAGTGTCATGAGATTGTGTTGTCGTGTTGGATAAAGTTGTGCTTGAGCTATGGTGATTTTATTGGAAAGTTCCAATCCAACCAGAATCCTAAGATTCTTTTCAGTAAGATATGTTGGAAGTTCTAGCTCCTCCAAGATATCTTCCTCCCGTAATAGTAATTGTACAATGCCCTTAAAGGTGCAAGTGCTGGCTTCACCATGAGAGAAGAGCCCTACTCCAAATGAGGTTTTGAGAGACTGATTTAATTTTGTAAGAGATTCATCGAATTCCTCGTGTACTTTCTCAACCACATAATTCATGCAATCCGTCTCTAATGACTCTTCTGTAGAGAGTATGTCTTCCTCTTGAGAGGGAAAACGGTACTCCTCTGGGTTTTGTATTTTGATTTCTTTTTTAAAATTAGCATTATGAAGTTCAATCACAATCAGTAATCCTATAAGACACTCAATCATGCTCTCTTGAGCTTTCTTTTTACGTACCGCATATGTCATGTGATCATGATTTTCAATTTGGGGTGGTTGGGCGGGTTCTAGTTTCTTGATTGGTCTATTAAGTGCACTGAGTGACAAATCATAACTTGTTTCATCCTCACTAAGTGACGTACTAGAACTTGTTTCATCTTCTAACTTTCTTTGGATCAGCAGGTTTCCTTTATGTTTTCCCATGTGATGAGATTGAATTTTGGTTTTTGTATCCAATGTCGCACATGTGGGTATTGTGGTTTGTGTGGTGGCCTTTGAGGTGGATGCTTCTACATCATGTGTAGCTTTTAGCTCTTTTGGGTTTATGTCCCCTTTTGGGTTCATGTCCTCCACAGGCTCCTTTTCTCTGTCCTCTTTTCAACTTTGGTTTGGATAGTTTGATGTCCCTTGTTTCTCTTGGGTTTAGAAGGTTTTGCTTTTTCTTTTGGGTTCTTCTTTAAAGCATGTTCTTCTACCCATTTTGAAGTGTTATCTTTTGCATTCTTTTTTACTATTTCTCGTGCCTTGTCTTGTAAGCGTGTAAGAACATTTAAGGGTACCATGGACAATTGCCCGTTTTGTACACTTAACATGTTAAGAGCTATATTTTGTGAGACAAGTTGCATTAAAGCAACTCGTCTTGGGCAATGTTGGAACATGTGATCAATGCCACATCGTTCACACATGGGTTGCAAAGTGTCAGTGACTATGGGCATGGAAGTATTCCAAAGTGTGTAGTCTCCCACTTTGTGAGGTCCACGATAATCGAAACACTGAAGTGTTCGATTAACTACTTCTTGAGTGGTTTCTACCCTTTGGACTGTTTTTATTTGGTGCACGGGAGATGGAGGTTTTGAGTTATTTGTAGATGAATTGGGACACTTTGTAGTATCACGACCAAAGGATTTACAATATATGCAGTATAGAAAAACAGGTGCCTTGTATGCAAAATGGAGATTGGGATGGTCATAGTGATTTCACTAAACACAAGGCATTTTTCTCCTCACTTGTAGAGGCATTGTAAGATTCCTCCCTAGCCCTCAAGATGTCCAGTTTCTCCCCCTGTAATCAATCCCCTTTTTAGAATAATAAACAAATCTTGTTTCTATCTATTTTGGCCTAGAGAGAGAAAATGTTCTAGAGAGAGATAATTCAATTTTTAGATATCTTTGGATGGAAAAATATCCTTTCTTATTAGAATGAATTTTCCCGAAACAAAAGTTTAAAAAGAAATTCCTAAGGTGCATTAGAAATAAATTATACTCTGCTCAAAAGACCTTAGCCTAAGGGTCCAGATTTTCTAAAAATTTTGGATTAAGGTTCTAAGGAGGGACCAATAAAATTAATCCAAATGTAGGGAGGAGATAAATTGAATAAATAAAGAAAAACCCCCTAAAAATGAGTAAATGCTCACATAAGATGAAGAGTGGACTTAAGACCAAAGAAAATAGTTAAAAATTTGATTTTTGAGACCTCAGAGTGGGGATTCCCCCCATGAAGGAGACACCTTTTTCTCATCATTACTCCCTAATTTTTAATCAATTAAGTGAGATATTTCATCTCTCCTCTCTCCTCTCTCCTATTTCAAGTCTAGTTCCAAAAAGTAAGCTGAACTGACCCAAAAATGGTCAAAATTGACCAAACTGATATGAAAAATTCTAGAATCAGTTTGCTTGGTTTGAGGCTCACTTTTTCCTATAAATAGAAGCCTCCTCCTTTGTAAAAGCTTAATGGTGTTTTATGCACTGTTACTCTACTCCTACCAAGAGCCAATTACATTGAATTCATAATTCAATTGTTTTTTTACTAAATCCTCTACAAAGAAATTGGTGGCCACTCTTGATCCAAACAAGAGTAGAACCCTCAATCCCTCAAGCCAAAGGAAAGCTGACAAAACTCCATGTAAGCTAAAAATTCTACTTTTTAATTTCAAATCTATGGTTTTTTGATTTCTTTGCTTTTTTTAGTTGATTAAAGTGAATCTTCATGTTATGCCTTGATGAAAAGGCTACCCCCTTCTCTTCCTTAAGAATCTAGCCTTTCTTTATCCTAGAATGAGTAACAAATAAATTGATTAAAATTTTCTTATTGTTTAATCTCTAAAAAGTGAAAATTGAGTAGATTAGAGTACTTTACTTTAAATTGGGATTAATTTTAAATTGAAATTAGAATGTAAAAATTAAAAAATGGTCAACCAAACAAAGGAGGTTATGGCAAAAATTTCTTGAATTTTGTGGAAAATAAAGTTTATTTTTATGTTATTCTAAAAGAGTAATTCCCACCGTTTGTGCATTCTAAAAGAAATATTTTTATTTACTCCATGTACATATTCACCTATTAATATGCATGAATATCATTGATATTAATTATTAAAATTAATTTCTATGCATAGAAAGATGCATATTGAAATTTATTTTTATTATAAAAGTGTTGTTTTTATTGAATTTAAATTCTATGCATCGAAAGATGCATAATGGAATTTTTTATTATAAAAGTGTTATTTTCATTGAATTTCATTTCTATGCAAAGAAAGATGCATATTGGAAATTTTTTTATAAAAGTTTTGTTTTCATTGAATTTAATTTCTATGCATATTGGAAATTTTTTACTATCAAAGTGTTGTTTTTATTGAATTTAAATTCTATGCATAGAAAGATGCATATTGGAATTTTTTTAATTATAAAAGTGTTGTTTTTATTGAATTTAATTTCTATGCATAGAAAGATGCATAATGAAAATTTTTATTACAAAAGTGTTGTTTTCATTGAATTTAATTTCTATGCATAGAAAGATACATATTGGGAATTTTTTATTATAAAAGTGTTGTTTTCATTGAATTTAATTTCTATGCATAGAAAGATGCATATTGGAAATTTTTTATTTAGTGTTGTTTTCATTGAATTTAATTTCTATGCATAGAAAGATGCATATTGGAATTTTTTTTAAATAAAAGTGTTGTTTTTATTTAATTTAAATTCTATGCATAGAAAGATGCATATTGAATTTTTTTTAATTATAAAAGTGTTGTTTTTATTGAATTTAAATTCTATGCATAGAAAGATGCATAATGGAAATTTTTATTATAAAAGTGTTGTTTTCATTGAATTTAATTTCTATACATAGAAAGATTCATAATGGAAATTTTATTATAAAAGTGTTGTTTTCATTGAATTTAATTTCTATGCATAGAAAGATGCATAATGGAAATTTTATTATAAAAGTGTTGTTTTCATTGAATTTAAATTCCATGCATAGAAAGATGCATAAAGGATTTATTTTTCTTTCAAAAGTGTTATTTTCATTAAATTTGTTTTTTTGCATAGAAAGATGCATAAAAGATTTATTTTTATTCAAAAGTGTTATTCTCATTAAAGTTGATTTTTATAGATGCATAAAGAATTTTTATATCAAAATTAGAATTCTCTTAAATTCTATGAAGTGATGTGAATCAGATAGGTGTGATTGAAGGGATGAATAGATGTGATGTGAATAGAGGTGATGAGATGTGAGGTAAATAGATGTGATGTGAATAGAGGTGATGAGATGTGAGGTAAATAGATGTGATGAGATGTGTGATGTGAATCAGATAGATATGAATGAAGGGATGAATAGATGTGAGGTGAATAGAGGTGATGTGAATAGAGGTGATAAGATGTGAGGTAGATAGATGTGATGAGATGTGTGATGTGAGTCAGATAGATATGAATGAAGGGATGAATAGATGTGATGTGAATAGAGGTGAGATGAGATGTGAGGTAAATAGATGTGATGAGATGTGTGATGTGAATCAGATAGATGTGAATGAAGGGATGAATAGATGTGATGTGAATAGAGGTGATGAGATGTGAGAGGTAGATAAATGTGATGAGATGTGTGATGTGAATCAGATAGGTGTACATGAATGGATGGATGGATGTGATGTGAATAGGGGTGAAGAGATGTGAGGTGAATAGATGTGATGAGATGTGATGTGAATCAGATAAATGTGAATGAATAGATGAGATGTGATGTCATGTGAATCACGATGTAAATGATATGGGATGTGAGTGGATGTAAATGAATAGATGAGATGTGATGTCATCTGAATCACGATGTAAATGATATGGGATGTGAGTGGATGTAAATGATATGGGATGAGATGTGATGTCATGTGAATCACGATGTAAATGAATGATATGGGATGTGAGTGGATGTATGTGAAAGAATGGATGTGAATGTATGTAAAAGAATGTGATGTGGATGTGTATGCGAAATAATGTGATGTGATGAAAAGAGATGTGACGTGACATGAATATATGTGGATGTGTATATGAATCAGTCTGAATGTGATGGATATGTCTGAATGTGATGGATATGAATGAATGTGATGGATGGGATGTGAATCGGGATAGATGTGAATGAATGAGATGTGATGTGAGTGATGTGGATATGGTTAGATGTGAGTGGATGAGATTAGATGCGAGTGAATGTGATGTGGTCTGATTGGATGAGATGTGAATGAATGTGATGTGATGAGATGTGGATATGGTTAGATGCGAGTGAATGTGAGTGAATGTGATGTGGTCTGATTAGATGAGATGTGAATGAATGTGATGTGATGAGATGTGGATATGGTTAGATGCAAGTGAATGTGATGTGGTCTGATTAGATGAGATGTGAATGAATGTGATGTGATGAGATGTGGATATGGTTAGATGCGAGTGAATGTGATGTGGATATGGTTAGATGCGAGTGAATGTGATGTGGTCTGATTGGATGAGATGTGAATGAATGTGATGCGGTCTGATTGGATGAGATGTGAATGAATGTGATGTGATGAGATGTGGATATGAATGTGATGTGAATGAATGTGATGTGATGAGATGTGAATGTGATGTGGATATGAATGTGATGTGAATGAATGTGATGTGATGAGATGTGAATGTGATGTGGATATGGTTAGATGCGAGTGAATGTGATGTGGTCTGATTGGATGAGATGTGAATGAATGTGATGTGGTCTGATTGGATGAGATGTGAATGAATGTGATGTGATGAGATGTGGATATGAATGTGATGTGATGAGATGTGAATGAATGTGATGTGATGAGATGTGGATATGGTTAGATGTGAGTGGATGAGATTTGATGCGAGTGAATGTGATGAGATGTGGATATGGTTAGATGCGAGTGGATAAGATCTGATGCGAGTGAATGTGGATATGGTTAGATGTGAGTGGATAAGATCTGATGCGAGTGAATGTGGATATGGTTAGATGCGAGTGAATGTGGATATGGTTAGATGCGAGTGGATAAGATCTGATGCGAGTGAATGTGGATATGGTTAGATGCGAGTGAATGTGGATATGGTTAGATGTGAGTGGATAAGATCTGATGCGAGTGAATGTGGATATGGTTAGATGCGAGTGAATGTGGATATGGTTAGATGCGAGTGGATAAGATCTGATGCGAGTGAATGTGGATATGGTTAGATGCGAGTGGATAAGATCTGATGCGAGTGAATGTGATGTGGTCTGATTGGATGAGATGTGAATGAATGTGATGTGATGAGATGCGGATATGGTTAGATGCGAGTGGATGAGATCTGATGCGAATAAATGAGAAAAGATGTGATGAAATTGAAAATGATGTGATGAGAATGGGAATATATATGAAATAAATGAGAATTGATGTGGAACAATGCGGAAAGATGAGAGTTAGTTATAGAAACTGTATTTATGACCTGTTTTATGTCAAGAATGTTGAGGAAGCATTTTGACCGTCTTGTGAATGAGGTCGTGGAGACCTAATCTGTTAAAGTTGCAACAGCTGATGGAAAGTCAATGGAGGACGTCTCGCGTAGCAAGGTCGGCCGTGCAAGATTCCTCCCTCTGGCTTTTGAGGTGCGCAGGTGTAAGAACCTCCCCTTCTGATCTTATAATTGTTCCCCTCTCTGAAATAAAAGAAAGATCTTGTTTTACCCTGTTATGGCCTAGAGAGAGAAAATATTCTAGAAAGAGGTTATTCAATTTTTAGATATTTTTGGATGGAAAAATATCTCTTCTTATTAAAATAAATTCCCCCGAAATAGAAGTTCAAAAAGATTTTCAGAAGGTGCATTAGAAATCAATTATAATCTGTTCAAAAGGCCTTATCCTAAGGGTCCAGATTTTTGAAAAATTTTAAATTAAGGTTTCGAGGGACCAATCAGATTTATCAAAATGTAGGGAGGAGATAAATTGAAGAAATAAAGAAAATCCCCCTAAAAATGAGTAAATACTCACATAAGATGAAGAGTTGACTAAGGACAAGGATATTAGTTAAAAAAGAAGAGATATTTAGAGAAATGATGCATTTTTGACACCTCAGTGTAGGGGAATACCCCTCATGAAGAAGGCACCTATTTCACATGTATGGTTGAGTTTTAAACTCACAAATAATGAGATATTTTCATCTCTCCTCTCTCCTGCTTCAACTAGATCCAAAAAGTAAGCTAAACTGACCTAAAAATGGTCAAAAATTGACCAAACTGATCGAAAATTCTAGAATCAGTTTGCTTGGTTAAAGGCTCACTTTTTCCTATAAATGAAGCCTCCCCCCTTTGTAAATGGTTAATAGTGTTTTATGCACTATTACTCTACTCCTCCCTAGAGCCAAAAAACTGTGAATTTATTAACAATTCATTAGTTTTTGACCATTCCCTCTTCTAAAGAATTGGTGGCCACTCTTGTTGCAAACAAGAGTAGATCCCTCAAACCATCAAGCCAAAGGAAAGCTCCCAGAAATTCATGTAAACTAGAAATCCTACTTTTTCTTATTCCTTTTAATGGGTTTTTAATTTTTATTTTTGTTTAAAATGTAAAATGATGCTATGCCTTGTTGGAAAGGCTTTCCCGCTCTCTTCTTTCTTAAATTCAGCCTTTCTTTATCCTAGATAAGTAATTTAATTGTTGGAATTAAACTTTTCATATTATTTCTCTTTTAAAAGTAGAATTTGATTAGTTTATAATGCTTTAAACCATTTGGGAATAATTTTTAAGTAACTTAAGGATAGGAAATTTTGAAAAATGGTCAGCCATACAAAGGAGGTTATGGAAAAATTTTCTTAAATTTTGTGAAATAAGTTTTATCTTTTATTATTCAAAAAGAGTAATCCCCATCATTTGGGTATTCTAAAAGTGTTATTTTCATTCTAGGCATAGAAAAATGCATAGTAGAAATATTTTTATTATAAAAGTGTTATTTCCATTTAAATTAATTTCTATGCATAGAAAGATGCATATTGCGAATATTTCAATTATAAGAGTGTTACTTTCATCGAAATTGATTTTCATGCATAAATAGATGCATAAAATATTTTCTTTATTATAAAAGTGTTACTTTCATTAAAATTGAATTTATGCATAAATAGATGCATAAAGGAATTTTTTGTATTATAAAAGGGTTACTTTCATCAATTTTGATTTTATGGATAGAAAGATGCATAAAGAAATTTATTTTTATTTCAAAAGAGTTATCCTAATCAATTTTAATTTTATGCATAGAAAAATGCATAAAGAAATTTATTTTTATTTCAAAATTATTCTCATCAATTTCGATTTTATGCATAGAAAGATGCATAAAGAAATTTATTTTTTATTTCAAAAGAGTTATTCTCATCAATTTCGATTCTATGCATAGAAAGATGCATAAAGAAATTTATTTTTATTTCAAAAGAGTTATTCTCATCAATTTCAATTTTATGCAGAGAAAGATGCATAAAGAAATTTAGTTTTATTTTAAAAGAGTTATTCTCATCAGTTTTGATTTTATGCATAGAAAGATGCATAAAGAAATTTATTTTTATTTCAAATCAGTTTTGATTTTATGCATAGAAAGATGCATAAAGAATTTTTTTTAATTTCAAAAGAGTTATTCTCATTAAACTTGAATTTATGCATAGAAAGGTGTATAAAAGATTTATTTTTATTTCGAAAGTGTTATTTGCCTAAAAATTGAATTTATGCATAATTAGATGCATAAACGGATTTTTATAAAAGTGTTATTTCCCACTAAAGTTGTTCTTTAGCAAAAATAGATGTGTAAAGAATCTTTATATAAAAAATAAGAATCCTCTTTTACTCTATAAATGGATGTGATGAGAATAGAAGTAATGAGAATGAGAGGTAAATAGATGTGGCGATATGTGATACGAATCAGATAGATGGGAATGAATAGAGAATGGATGTGATGAGAATAGAAGTAATGAGAATGAGAGGTAAATAGATGTGATGATATGTGATATGAATCAGATAGATGAGAATGAATAGAGAATGGATGTGATGGAAATGGAAGTGATGAGAATGAGAGGTAAATAGGTGTGATGAGATGGGATGTGAATCAGATACATGGGAATGAATAGAGAATGGATGTGATGAGAATAGATGTGATGAGGATGAGAGGTAATATATGTGATATGAATCAGATAAATGTGAATGGATGATATAGGATGTGAATGAATGTGTTAGCATGTGGATCAGGATGTGAATTAATGACATAGGATGTGAATGAATGTGATAGCATGTGAATCGAGATGTGAATGAATGATAAGGGATGTGAATAGATGTGATGTGATGTGAATCGAGATGTGAATGAACGATAAGGGACGTAAATGAATGTGATAGCATGTGAATCGAGATGTGAATGAAATAATAAGGGATGTGAATAGATGTGATGTGATGTGAATCGGGATATGAATGAACGATAAGGGACGTAAATGAATGTGTTAGCTTGTGAATTGGGATGTGAATGAATGAGATGTGATGTGAAATGAATGTGATAAGATGCGATGTAAACTGCATAGATGTTAATGTATGTGAAGTGATGAGATATTTGGGTAGATGCAAGTGGATGAGATCTGATGAGGATAAATGAGGAAATAAGCGATGAGATAGAAAAAGATGTGATTAGAAGAGAATGGGAATACTTATGAAATGAATGTGGATTGATGTGTCGATAATGTGGATTGATGTGTGGATAATGTGGATTGATGTAGATGGATGTATGGATGATGTGGATAATGTGGATTAATGTGTAGATAATGTGGATGATGTGGATGATGTGGATTCATTAGGAAGTGAATGGGGTCTTCTTGGGCCCTTTAATTTGCCCAAGCCTAATCAAGGTGATTAAGGAATAGCCAAATGGGGGGTTGCCATGTGGACTAAAATGTTGGGTTTGTAAGAGAGGTGTAAGAGTGGTCAAAGGGTGCACTTTTTCCCCCAAAAAGGGGGGAGGTAATTTTACAATTTTCGGACCTCCATAACTTCTACATACAATCTCCGATTTGAGCGGAGATTATAGATCCGTGATCTACGCATCAAGAGCTTTCCATAGATATGTTACATGATATGGTTTTGTTCGCTAGATTTTAAATTCCATTTTCCCCCCAAAATTCAAATTCGAATAAAGTAGCCGTTTTGAAGCTTCTAATTAGAAAATGTTTCTTCTTAAGAGAAAAGGTTTGACTCCTTAAACTGCCAAATAAAAGGGCCCAAGAAGCCTTCCATTGAGGTCCTAATGAATGTATAGATAATGTGGATGATGTAGATAATGTGGATTAATATGGATGATGTGGATGATGTAGATAATGTGGATTGATGTAGATGGATGTATGGATGATGTGGATTGATGTGTGGATAATGTAGATTGATGTGGATGGATGTATGGATGATGTGGATCGATGTGTGAATAATGTGGATTGATGTAGATGGATGTATAGATGATGTGGATGATGTGTGAATAATGTGGATTGATGTAGATGGATGTATGGATGATGTGGATTGATGTGTGGATAATGTGGATTGATGTGGATGGATGTATGGATGATGTGGATCGATGTGTGGATAATGTGGATTGATGTAGATGGATGTATAGATGATGTGGATGGATGTATGGATGATGTGGATTGATGTGGATGGTTGTATGGATGATGTGGACTGATGCGTGGATGATGCGATTGGATGTGATTTGATGTGGAAATTATTTGATGTGATAGGGATCGATGAAGAAAATAAAATTGTGGGACAATGAGAAAAGATGGGGACTAATGTGAAAGGATGTGGAGTAATGAGAAAAGATGAAAATATTGTTGGAACTGTATTTGTATGTGAAACCTATTTTTAAATGACTGTTTTATGTCTAGAATGCTGGGGAAGTATTTTGACCATCTTGTGAATGAGGTCGTGGAGACCTATCTATTAAAGTTGCAACTCGGCCCCCCGTCCTCCTGCAATCAGCACCTGGCTGCGAGCTGTGGAATACAGAGCTGCCACCCCTCTGATCCATCCTTGTGGAGAGTCATTAGAGGACGTCTCGTGTAGCAAGGTCGGCTGAGGTTTTGACCAACCTCGGTTTGATTTAAATGGTGAGCTTCCGGTACAGTGGATGAGGGACCAAGAAAGCGGCCTATGAGTGAAGCGCTAGGTGACCTGCGAAGGATCCTAGAGGGTGCTGACCATACGGTGCTCGGGCTCTGGCGGCCGAAGATACCCACACGTACGTCGGGGAAGATTTTGGAACAAGGAGTAAGAGTTGTTTTCTGAATTCGGGCATGGATCTGGTTGGTTGACCTTGCTGGTCCTCATCAACAGATGAGTCCATGGCTCTTTTATATGGATCCGTTAGTTGATCTTGCTGAGCTTCAATGGAGATTCCATTTTGATATGTGAATATATTTCCGATTACTACGAGCTAGGAACTATCGAAAAGGCCCCTCAGTGAAACATGTGGTGAGCGTTTTGGTTGCCAATGATGCCATAGGAACACTGATGAAGGAATGTTTGGAAATAAGGATTCAACCAGATAATTAAAGGATTATGATCAGTGACACTATGGTTTCATTAAATGATTGTTTTAAAGATGTTGAATCTGTGAAAAAGGCAAGTTCATATTGGGTGTGTAAGTGGTGTGACTAGTTTTATGTTTGCATGAATATCTGGCTAGGGGGCTTGGGAACTCTTTTCCCTGGTACCCAGGACAAAACCTAACCAAATTCCTAATTGGATCCCATCACTACAGTGATTGGGCGGTTGGCTAACTCACGGGACTGGATGGGGTTAGGCTGGACTGATGGATCTGTAAAACGAGACTCAATTTCTGTATAGTATGATAGATGAGGTAAATCCTGGATAAAAATTGTTCTATGGAAAAGAATCAACGGCTGTGCCTCTCAATGAGGAAAAAAGTGTTGGTCTCTATGATCCAAGTACAATCTTTTCCCTGATCTGACTATGGGACTTACGGGTTCGGTCAGATCAGTTCAGTTAGTTCAGGCTTTTGACTACATTAGAGAAAAGTTATCCTGGAGGAATCGCTCGTGCTTTTTGGGCAAGGGAAGTGTTTTTGGATTTGGATTTGGAAGAACCGATGGATTAGTCTCTTGTCCGGATATCCGTGTGGTGGGCGACGAGGCCCTGAGTATGGGACCCTGCCCCCCGTGCAAGAAGTGCTACTTCCGCTGCTAGCACCCCCGAATTTGTTGCACGATGGGGACAGGGATCTCACACCGTTGGTATTAGAGCAAATTGGCTAATGAGGATCAACCAAGAAGCCAAAATGTCAAAAATTCATGAAGAAGCAGTAAAAGGTTATAATTGTGTGATAAAATTCATACAAATTGATATTCAAACTGAAATTCGTAAAATGGTAATTGGGTCTTCGGATGGAAGTACCACAATTTTATGGAATCCCTGACTTGCTTGAGGCCTAGACATGATGGTATTTACCTTATAGTTCCAAGGACTGTGACTACCGTATATACCGAGGGTATATACGGGTATAACTGCAGCTCTTTACTGGCAGTATATACGAGTAAATCTAAGACTTGAAATTATAAGCATTAATACTATCCAGATGATGAATTCGAATGTGGTTGATATGATTTTAAATTCTGGTTGAGAACTGATGAGTTGATTTGGATTCTGATTGAAAAATGAAGTTTCCTGAATTTTGGTTGAAATGTAATAAACTAAGCAAAACCACAATGAGGATGAATTGGATGAGTCCCTGTGATAATGTTCGTAGCTGGAATGATGTTAATGACTTCAGCAAATCATTATGAGATTAGTGGATTATGCTGGCAGATTGCTGTTGTTAACACTTGACCCAGTAATAGGAAAAGAGGAGTGTGCACATTTGGTCTCCTCCAAAAAGTAGGGAGCAACTAGGCTTGTCTCCCTCATTACTACATTTGTGGGACTTAAAAAGTAGGGAGTGGCCTTCATAAATTAGGGAGGTGGAGTGCAAAAAGTAGGAGGTTGCCATAAAGCAAGGGGGTAGCTTCTAAAAAGTAGAGGGCTCCACCAATTTCAACCCCATCAATCTCATGGGTCAAAAAACCCTTTAAAAATAGGATTTTTAAAAAAAAATCAAAAGTGCATCCCAAACCATATTATATCAAAAGACTTCTTTTTTCACCTCAGATTTCTCTCCCTACACATTCTTCTTCTCTCCAACATCATCCTCTTCACCCTAAACCTCAAATCTCCAAAGCTCATTCTCTCTCTACTATGCAACCTTCTCTCTCTCTCTCTCTCTCTCTCTCTCTCTCTCTCTATCTATCTATCTATCTATCTATCTCACTCACTCACTCTATACTGTGAGTAGATCTTCAACCTATCTCTCTACTGTGCAACCCTCTCTCTCTCTCTCTCTCTCTCTCTCTCTCTCTCTCTCCTTACTGTGCTCAGATTTGTAGCCTTATCTATCTCTATCACGCGTGTGCACACATTCGAATCTCCTCACACCCATATATACCTCCCTCTCCCCAACAACCTTCTAATCTATACTGTTCAACCTTCTTTCTGTCTCTCTCCCCCCTAAAATCTTTACAGCAGAACACACCATAGAGGGTAGTATATCTTTATCGAGGAGAAGGCCAAGGAACGAGGTTGGGGCTCTGTTCATGCACAATACCAGGGGATGAACACGGTGCTTCAATTGAAAAACAATTTCAAAAGTGAGATTGGGTGTATTTGTAGCCCAGTGCCACTGGACCGCATCGAGTTCGGCGTCGAGATGTGGTTGAGCACCATTGTAAGGGGCATCTACTAGGATTCAAGAAAACAAGGCACGATGGATTGGTGGCCCTAGTGCAACATTTATACTCGGCGTCAAAAATTTTTCTTTGATCCCACATCGTCATAGTCCTTATTTCCCTTACAACTGTATGCTTTCACTTTAGTACGTTACTGTACATGATATGTGAACTGTTCCTTTCAACTTTATTTGACAGTTTCCTCATTTCCATATATTTTCCCTTCCAACATCATTGAGGAGCCTAACAGGAACATTCTATGCCATACATGTGCTTGCTAGTCAAAAGATTTTCTTCTACACCCACAAATATGTAGTCCCAACACAGGTCAACGGGTTTGGTAAGCTTGAAGAAGTCCCCCTCCTTCCCTCAGTGCTGAATGGCCAATGCTTGATGTTTGGACTATTGTTGCTCTTAAAGGAAAGATGGCCAATGATATACATTCTTCTTTGAAGCACACAAAGGCGTCAAGATTGGTTAGTCTTAGCTGGCCATGCCCTGTGCGTGTGTTTGCCCACATGTTTCGGGCCATTATTTGCACACGAACACCAACAATGTACATGTGCAAGGTGGTAGATGTTGAAGAGATTGTCAATTTGCTTGGCCAAGGGTGGGACATTGTGGAGGGGGAGCACAAAGGAGAGAATTTTAGGTGCAATGTAGTGCATTCGAGTGTCTCCTTTCGATTCTTGCAAGCTCGTACCACTTTGTGTACTCGTTTCTGTTACGACGGCGGTGGATGAGGAAGAAGGGTGCATGGATACCCTTACATGCTCAAGAGGAGGTTGTAGAGCCTATATATCTCTCTATAGGCCTACCGAATGTGGGGGTAGAGATTGTCCAAGCAAGTAAGCATTTGATCCTTTTCAACTTCCATGATCACCTATGCATTTTGGGATTTGAGGGAATCAGTAATGCTTGCTTCAATGTGTAGGGTAGGAAGGTAAGGATTGTTTGACATTTAAACCTCTATATTTTCTCACCCCTTTCTAGAGTCACTTACTGTGTTGGGTGTTTGGATAGGTTGGAAGGAGGATGGAAGAAAACACCAAGGTGTCCTCGGATTGGGGGACGGATGATGTCACCTTGGTTCAAAGAATGTGTTGGGTGTTTGGATAGGTTGGAAGGAGGATGGAAGCAAACACCAAGGTGTCCTCGGATTGGGGGACGGATGATGTCACCTTGGTTCAAAGAATCTAAGCTATGAGTGTCCACATGAGCAATTTTGTAATATCCCTCCATCGGAGTTTTGTATAAAAAAATATTTTTTGAGATACTTCAGTGTTTAAAATATGTTGTTTGGCTTCTTGAAGAGGTGGTTTCGTCTTTTAAAAAATTAACTTTTTTTAGAATCTAGTGTGAAATGGCCGCTATCTTGTATAAATAGTACTTTGAAGGCCTTATGTGTCATTTTTCACTCATTCTCAAGAGCACAAGGCACCTCCACACTCGAGCTTTAGAGCACATGGCTACATACAAATGCTTCATGGAATTCCTCCATGAGAGTAAGTTTCCAGAGGCCACACACTTGCACGTAATGTTCACTCGCAAGATCGATTGGATCTCCACACTCTGCCTCCATGAAGAGTTATTTGTGGACACATTATCTTACATGGACACCCACATCAGGCTGCACTCTGTCTCTTTGGCCACCGATGATAGATTGTGGGTGCCCTCCAACCTCCTAGAGTACATCAACCACAACGAAAGGCCCTTCCAAAAGTGGCTCAGAAAATTTGAAGCAATGGCAATGAAATCTGGCCACTTCCTAGAGTTTGATAAGAAGCAAGTATGTAAGATCAACAGAGGTGCCATTGGCCATCATTTCCTATCATGACTAGCTTGCTTTGTTTTCTTCCTTTCAAAAGGAGAGGAGGTTGAAATGCCGCAAACCGCACCTTGCAGGATTCATCCCACGACAAGGAGGAGTCGCAAAGTGTAGCGCACACAAGTGTAAGTGAAAACTTGATCGTCTCGCAAAACAATTTCCAGGACGTGCGCTAGGGCTCGTAGAAAATCCATGCCACTTTGAGGCTAGTGGAAGTGGCACATCAATTCAAAATAAAGATGACTTTGCCCCCCTTCCTAAGATATAGATTGACTCTCTATGTTTGGTTTGTGGTAGGGGGAGCTTTTCATTTTTTTGCACGACGTTGAAAAGTCATGTGGCCTCCACATGGATGAGTGCTTGAGCATTCTCAAGGTGAAGGCAGAGTTCTCATTGTATGACTCTAACATAGGTAACATGGAGGAGAACCTCCTCCCACTCACAGACTCGGTGGAGAAGACGGTGGTCATTGCTCTGGAGGCAGCAAGGAATGCAGAGCAGGCAAAAGTCACCAAGGAGGAGTTCCAAGCGGTGCAACAAAGTGTATCCCATGCAATCTTGCCTTGGACACCAACTCCAACACAAAATATCAAATGAGTCCAAGTCCAACATTGACTTGGAGAGCAAAAGGCTAATGCAAACGAAGATAATAAGCAAGAGAGGGTGCTAGAGATGGACCGTTATGCTATGTGGGGCAGGGGAGCGCGTGCTACTATAGGACTATATCCGGCTCTTGGCCACTACATCAGACACTTACCACCTAATGACTTTATGATTATTCACAAATAATTCACACCCAATGCCAGCTTCTCCCTTTTTGCATTAAAGACCTTCTCAAAGCAACTCTGCGTGGCCACTATTGGCCGGTCGGTCAGTTTTGTAATCCTAGTTAAAAAGTCATTAGTCCTCATGATGACCACTTTGGGAGTGGCTACATAGGCAAGGTGCTTACCTAATTAGGAATTGCAAAGTCACTTGGCCACCTCGGGAAATTACCACTGCTATTCTAACCAGTGAGCTCCCCATAGCTAAGAAGTGACGAACCTCTCTTGTAAAGAGTATTCCCAAATCCCACATGTAAATTTTTATATTAATACAATGCTAAAAGTTGCTTTAAAGTTGCTTTTAAGTACATGTGTTTTATTTGTAATGTAAAAAAAAGGAGGGCCAAAAGGGTGCAAGAAAGGGCTATCCGGGAGCCCCACATAGGGCATTTTCGCACCCTTTTGGCCATCATGAAAAAATATTTGCCATTTAATTTTCGTTGGTTTTCAAGTGAAATAAACGTGTTTTCCCTTGATGACATGGCCGCAGAATGTGTGTAGTCTTTGTAAGTGACTCGTTCAGAGAATCTTTGTAAGTGACGTGTTTTTCACTCATTCTCAAGAGCACATTGCTCACTCCCTTTACTAGATGATGTTAATTTTCCCAAATCCCACATGTAAATTTTTATATCAATACAGTGCTGAGAGTGACTTTTAAGTACATGTGATTGATTGTAATCTAGAAAAGAGGAGGGCCAAAAGGGTGCAAATAAGGGTTTTCTAGGGGCCCCACATAGGACATTTTTGTACCCTTTTGGCCATCATGAAGAAATATGTGCCATTTAATTTTCATTGGGTTGAGTTAGACCACGTCAGATTTTATGGGATTTGAGTTTTAATTTTGATAAAACCTTCAAATTTTAAGAAAAAACCTACAAAAATTTGAGTACATGTGATTGATTTGTAATCTAGAAAAGAGGAGGGCCAGAAGGGTGCCAATAAGGGTTGTCCGGAGGACCCACATAGGGCATTTTTGCACCCTTCTGACCATCATGAAGAAATATGTGCCATTTAATTTTCATTGGCTTAAGTTATACCATATCCGATTTTAAGGGATTTGAGTTTTAATTTTGATAAAACCCTTCAATTTTCAGGAAACAACCTACAAAAAATTGAGGTTGAAGGTTTTTTGAATTGTTGGGAAAAATGGTCCTATTGCTCGAAATAGTCCTATGTTTCTCTCTTTCGCATCCACACCCAGCTCCACCTACCACCACAAGACAATGTGCCACACAAGAAAGGAGGGATAAAGGGGTGCAAAAATGGCCTATACGAGGCCGTACACAACATTTTTGCACCCCTATGGCCATTACAACTTTCCTACTCTTAACCCTTCCTACTATTAACCCCATTTGAGCCACCCCAAGCCCTTCGCCAGATGAGATTTTATCTAGAATTTACACATCTTACTAGAAAAACCATGTGGGCCAGAAGGGTGCAAAAATGGCCATTGCACGGCCCGTCTCGAAGGGGCCTTTTTCGCACCCTTCTAGCCCTTTATTGTGAAACATGATGGAAAGTACATACACGCTTAAATCAAATAGACAATAGCAAGATAGAGTGCACATTTGACAATTTTAAGACGTACACATCAACAATTGGAAGATATATTACACTCAAAAATTCATTAATATAAAAAATTGAGATACATCATTGAACACTCCTCATTTTTCGTTTCCCTTTTCTCTGCAAATACGGCAGGCTAATTGCATATCCTTTACCATTACGGTAAGCTGCTTTGCATGGATGGTGCACAAGTTGGTGTCCTCAAATAGATTAACAAGATACACTTCAGAGCGGCTTCTTGCAAGGCCTCAAGGGCAACCGACTACATTTGACATTCCATCTTGTATTCCCATAATATTTCTTTACACATTTGTGAGAAAGGTGCCCTCTGGATGAGAAGCTCTATGGACTTCTAGTAGTGTTGTATCTACTAGAAATCCCTATACACTAAGTGTCTCTTGCAGGCAGGGCCACGAGGAAGACATTCGACGGGACATGGTTATAGCGGGCGAGGCGTGTAATAGGTCGACTTTCTTCTGTTTCTTTTTGGGCCTAGTGCTTCTTCCTCTTTCTCCCCTTACTGCTCTTGCTCTTGCTCTTGCTCTTGCTTCTGCTTCTGCTTCTGCTATTGTGTGGTGATGCATGGCAAGGTCTTTGCTCCTATGGCTGGGTGGTTGGGAATCTCCACATTAGGTGGCATTTGAGCATAAAAAGGGCCATGTAAGGATCCCTAATTTTAAGGAATTAAGACTAATTTTATTAAGGCTTAAGGAGACAAAGCTCATAATGATGCCTACTTTTGGGCCTAAAAGTAGGGGATCTCTCTAATTTTTGAACTAGGATTCTCTTTCTAGCTATTAAAACCCCCTACTAAGATCACTGATATCTATGCTTTCACTCTTATTTACTCCACTTTAATAGTCATTTTTGAAATTCCCCCCACATTCTGTTTCTTTCAACTATTACTATTATTCATCATAACGTTTCCTACAAACCTCTGCAATAAGATTCTCTTTCTCTCTCTCTCTCCCTTTTTCCCAAGCTCTCTTCTCCTATTACGAATATAATAGGATAGCCTTGAGTCTATCTCCCTCTCTCTCTCTCTCTCTCTCTCTCTCTTTATCTCTCTCCCTAGCCCTATCGTGAATACAATAGGACAAGCCTGAGTCACTTCAGATTAATCTCTTCCATTTTTTGAATGGTAGAAATTTCAGATTCAACAAGAGTGCAGAAGGTGGACTTGCATATTCGCATATTGAATGAATATGCACCAATCAAGAAAGAACATCTGCACATGAGAAGCATGCAAGAAGACAATAGGGTCAGAATAATGTGGATATTTGGATTGATGGATATTTATATCCTAATGATCCTTCTTTGCATTGTCCTCCACCCTTCATTGATCTCCTTTCATTAATTCAGTTTGTTGGAGAGGGTGAGAATGGGTTACTTGGGTGTTGTAGAAAGTTAAGCATGAGCAATGCATGGAGAGTCCAATTTCTCCACTGATAAACACAAAGCTTAAAAAGCACTTTGAGTAGTGCACAACATGCACTATAAGATGAACTAAAAATAATATTGTAGAGCTAGAGAAAAGTGACAAAGAGAAAGAGGCTCGTTAAGAGACAAAGAGAAAGAGGCTCGTGTTATGAAGTTCTAACCAAATTCCTAATTGGGTCCCATCACTACACTGGTTGGGTGGTTGGCTAACCCATGGGACTGGATGGGGTTAGAGGCTAGACTGCTGGATCCGTAAAATGAGACTCAATTCTGTTATAGTACGATAGATGAAGTAAATCCCGGATAGTAATTATTCTATGGAAAAAGAATCAACGACTGTGCCTCTCGATGTGGAAAAAAGCGTTGGTTTCTATGATCCAAGTGCAAGTTTCTTCCTTGATCTGACCAAGTGATTCACAAGCTTGGTCGGATTAGTTTGATCAGTTGACCCTGACTACCGTAGAGTAAAAATATCTTGGAGGAATCGCCCGTGCTTTCTGGGCGAGGGAAGTTTTTTTGGGTTTGTTCGGTTTTGGAAGAACCAAGGGATTAGTCTCTTGTCCGGATATCCGTGGGCGAGGTCCCAAGTGAGAGACCCTGCCCCACGCAAGAAGTGCTACTTCCGCTGTGCTAGCACCCCTAAATTCGTTATGCAGAGGGGGCAGGGATGTTTCAGCTATATCAGAGAGCAAATTGACTAAAGTGGATCAACTGAAAAGCCAAAAATGTCAAAAATTTGTGAAGTAACAGTAAAAGGTTGTAGTTGTGTGATAAAATTCATACAAATTTATATTCAAAATGAAAATTCATAAAATTTAAAGTGGCTCTTCAGATGAAGTACCGCAATTGTATGGGAATCCCTGACTTGCTTGAGGCCTAGTCATGATGGTATTTACCTTATATTTCTAAGGACCGTGACTACTCGTATATACCGAGGGTATAACTGTAGCTCTTTACTGGCAGTATATATGAGTAAATCTAAGACCTTGAAATTATAAGTAAAAATGCTATCTAGATGATGAATTCAAATCTGGTTGATATGATTTTAAAATTTTGGTTGAGAATTGATACGAGTTGGTATCAGAGTGAATTGACTAAAGTGGATCAACTGAAAAGCCAAAAATGTCAAAAATTTGTTAAGTAACAGTAAAAGGTTGTAATTGTGTGATAAAATTCATACAAATTGATATTCAGAATGAAAATTCATAAAATTTAAAGTGGGTCTTCAGATGAAGTACCGCAATTATATGGAAATCCCTGACTTGCTTGAGGCCTCGTCATGATGGTATTTACCTTATAATTCCAAGGACCGTGACTATGCGTATAAATCGAGGGTACAAGTGTAGCTCTTTACTGGCAGTATATACGAGTAAATCCAAGACCTTGAGATTAGAAGTAAAAATGCTATCCAGATGATGAATTCAAATGTGGTTGATATGATTTTAACATTTTGGTTGAGAATTGATGAGTTGATTTGGATTTTGACTGAAAAAGATGATTCTTGAATTTTGGTTGAAAAGCGATCAGTTGAACAAAGCCACAATGAGGATGAATGGGACGAGTCCCTGTGATGATGTTCGTATAACTGGAATGACGATAATGACTTCAGCAAATCACTACGAGATTAGTGGATTGTGCTGACAGATTGCTACTGTTAACACTTGACCTAGTGGATCCAGTTAAGGGATGACAAATTAAAAACTTGTATAACTGAAACTTCCATGGAGGAATGTTCAGATGCAATTTTTGGTCTAATGGACCATTATTGTGTTAAGAATACGAATGATATGTTTTGAATGAATTGTTATCTAATAATGAGTTATTTATAAGGGATCTTTATCCCATGATTTTGTGGAGAGCTGACCAATCTAAAGAACCCCATAATCAGTTGGATCTAAAGTTGGATTTGAATTGTAAATAAAAGGACTTAACAAGAATTCTCGTATTGATAGGATCATGGATCGAGGTCGTCATGGTAGGAATGATAACCCCCAACTCGATGAGGAAGAGCTCGACTTGGATGTTCGTAAAACTCTTCATAGATCGCAACCTGGACCTTTTAAGGGTGAAGGGGAAAACTTGGGCGAGATTGTGGAGAAGTGGATCAAAGCAATGGAAGAGTACTTCGATGTCACCGGGTACAATGAGAAAATGGCTCTTGCAAGGCTGAAGATAGTAGAAATAGCCAAAGTAGCATGGAGAAACCACTGCGAGACAAACCGTGTGGATCAAAACACTCAGTCATGGAATAATCTCAAAATTTACCTAAGGAAGAGATTCTGTCCTCCCGGATTTTTGGAAACAAAGATGAACGAATTTTTAGAGTCAACCTAAGGGAGTAGAACTATTGAAGTATATCACCAAGCATTCGCTCTCCTCCTCAAATACTCGCCACCGCTGGATGAAGAGCTGATGGCCAGGTTCATTCGGGGGACTGAACGAACCTTTGAATATCCTAGTGAAGAATGCCAAGCCAGTTTCCATGGCCGAAGTAGTGCGGATGGCCAGGATTTTGCCAAGGCCTTTGATGTCAAGGTCCCGCCAAAGCCAGCATCATCACCTTTTGAAAGGTTTTTAGCTCTAGAAGGTGATTCCAATCTTCTACCGTTTAAGAGATATAAGGGCCAAGCCCAGGATATGGGAAGTTCCAGAATGGAATAAATGTCCTTTTCTCGGAACCCAATCCCTTGAATTCAACTTCAGAAGTTCCACCCTTGAACAAGGGAGTGAAATGCTATAACTGTCAAGGATTCGGACATCGCAGTATGGATTGCCCAACTCCTGTTTAGGACAAGGTTTTGCTCTTTTCTTCGAGAGTATTCAGGTTTCTTTCCACCAAAATCAGAGAAATCCTAGAGGTAGACCCTCTAACAACCAAACCGTAGTTTCAATCCAAAGTAATGCAAGACCTCCACCTCAAAATAGGGGAAGTCAAAAAGAGATGTTCCCAAATCGGCCATTCACTTCCAAGGCAATAACGCTGGAAGTGATTAATGAAGAAGAAGAAGATGAAAGAGATCATACTCCACCTACGAGATGAGGACATCTCGCGTTTTTTAAGTGGGGTAAGATGTAAAATTCCTCCCTCTAGCTTCTAAGGTGTACAGGTGTAAGAACCTCCCCTTCTGATCTTGTAATTATTTCCCTCTTTGAAATAAAAGAAAGATTCAGTTTTACTGTTTTGACCTAGAGAGAGAAAATATCTAGAGAGAGATAATCCAAAATTGAGATATTTTTTGATATAAAAATACTCCTAGTGTCTAAAATGGTTTCCCCTGAAATAGAAATTCAAAATGAACTTTCCAATGTGCAATTTGAACTAATTGAAAATAAGTATAAAGGACTTTAGCCTAAGGGTCTAGATTTTCAGAAATTTTTGGATTATGGTCCAATTAAGGCTCCTATGGGCAAATAGGATCAATCCAAGTGTGGGGAGGAGATAAATCCAATTTACAAAAGAAAAATACCCAAAAATTGAGTTAAGATGAAGAGTTGACTAAGTACAAGGTTTATTAGTAAAAAACTATGAATATTACTAAAAAAAATGAGATATTTTGGGTATAATGATTCAATTTTGACACCTTGGTAAGGAGAAGGGGGCTCTTCAAGAAGGTGCCTATTTCAAATGTGTGGTGGAGTTTTAAACTCAAAAATATTGTGATATTTTTATCTCTCCTCTCTCCTCGATTAAACCAAATCAAAAGGGAACCAAACTAGGTCCATATCTTGTCCAAATTCAGCTAAATTGAATCTGGAAAATTCTAGAAACTAGCTGGACTTGGTTAGAGGCCTCCCTCACCTATAAATAGATCCTTAGCCTTATGTAAAAAAATATGAGAACTATACCATGCCAGTATTATACTGAAATAATGATATTTTCTTTTATCCTCTAAAAATCCTCTATAAATTGAAGAGATTGGAGCTTCTCTCTCTCTTCAATCCTCCTTGGAGTCTTCATCAACATACCAAACCAATTGGGGGTCTCTACTTTGATTAAAGAATCAAGCAATCTAGGAGGTAAAGTGTGGTTTATGGTCTTTTTTTAAAAATCTCCAAGTGTTTCTCTCTTCTCAACCCCTCTCAAGCTTGAGAAGCATTCAATTGAATGGCTTTTTAATACAATTGAAGTTCTTTAATGAATAGTAGTGATAAAACACATAAATTTCCATTTATGCATGTCTCTCTCTCCCCCAAAGAATGTTTTTTTAAAGCATGTCTCTCTCTCCCCCAAAGAATGGTCATTCCTATGATCTATTCTATATTCAAATGAAGCTTCTCATGAAGCAATTCTCTAATCTAAAAGTAATTTCTATGCTTGTCAAATTGAGGCTAAATAAGTGGCTTTTTAATGCTTTTATGCTATTTCATTCATGGAAAAATTAGGAATCAAGTCCATAATTGGATATTGATCCAAATTAATGGTTATATTATCATATGATATTACTAAACTTTATGTTTTTAAAATTATTGAGAATTATCAGTAATAGCAGGATGTGTATGTGAAAGAATGGATGTGGAATGAAATGTGATGTGATGTAAAGAGATGTGATGAAATGTGAATGTGATGTAGATGTGGATAAGATGTGGTATGATGTGAAGAGATGTGATGTGATGTGAAATATATGTAGATGTGACGTAATAGATGTGAATGTATGGATAGATGTGGGTACTAGTCAAAATGAGATGAGACGTGTATGAATGAGATATGGATGTGGATGTGTATGTGAAAGAATGGATGTGGATGTGTTTGTGAAAGAATGGATGTGGATGAATGAATGTGGATAAGAATGAAATGTGATGTGATGTAAAGAATGGATGTGGATGAGAATGAAATGTGGTGTGATGTAAAGAGATGTGATGTGATGTGAATGTGATGTAGATGTGGATAAGATATGGTGTGATGTAAAGAGATGTGATGTGATGTGAAATATATGTGGATGTGACGTATGGATAGATGTGAATGTATGGATACATGTGGGTAGTCATACATGTGAGCAATTGGAGGGATGTGGATGAATGAGATGAGATGTGTATGTATGAGGTATGATGTGGGTAGATGTGATGTGATGGGATGGTGATGAGAATGAATGTGATGGATGTGATGTGATGAATGTGATGTGATGGATGTGAATGGGTAGATGTGATGTGGTGGATGTGAATGGGTAGATGTGATGTGATGTGAGTCGGACAAGTTTGAATGAATGATATGTGATGTGAATGGATGAAATCTGATGTCATGTGAATCAGGATATGAATGAATGATATGAGATGTGATATGATGTGAATCGGGATGTGAATGAATGAGATGTGATGTGAATGAATGTAATGTGATGTGATGTGATGTGGATCAGGGTAGATATGAATGGATAAGATGTGAATGAATGTGATATAATGAGATGTGGAGATGGGTAGATGCGAGTGGATGAGATGTGATGAGGGTAAATGAGGAAAGATATGATGAGATGGAAAATGATGTGATTGGATGAGAACGGGTATACATATGAATTGGACGTGGATTAAGTAATGTGGATTGATGTGGAACAATGTGGAAAGATGAGAGTTCATTATAGAAACTGTATTTATGACCTATTTTAAAATGATTGTTTTATGTCAATAATGCTGGGGAAGCATTTTGACCGTCTGGTGCATGAGGTCGTGGGAGACCTATTTGATAAAGTTGCAACAGCTAACGGAGAGTCAACCGAGGACGTCTCGCGTAGCAAGGTCGGCCAAATTCAAAAAGCAAGGCTAGTTTGAAATTTTTCATTTTTTATACTCAAAAAGGCTCTCAAATGACTATATCTATTTTGTGTATTAACACAAAACAAGATTGGAGGTGTTGAATAATATAGGCATATTGTGTTGTTACTATAGGAAACTATTGGAGCAGCCTGCAAAAGAAAATGTGGATCGCAACCTTCTTCCTATTAAACAAATGAAAGGATTGCTTTCTTGTGGTGTAGCAAAAGGTTTGATTGAAGAAAACAAATACAAAACAATCAAACACAATGTTATAGAGGACTTTATATCCAATAATCAAGTTGATGGTACTACAATCCAAGAGGCTCTTGATGTTAGTGGAGTTAGCAGGAAGGGATATAGTTCGATTTTCCATGCAATATCCTCAACTTTGAGAGATCAAAGGATTAAACGCGTTTTACTGCCAAATCCAGCAACTGTGTGGAGGATAAGAGGTCATTTGAATGAAAGTATAGATGAGTTTATTGGGCAATATATCCATATTGAAGAAATATTTCATGGTGGTAAAGGAACCACTGTGTATGACCCTTGGAACAATATATTTGTAGATCTACAACAACTTCAAAGAAGAATGGTCGAGTTTTATGGAATGACATTTGAGGAGTGCAAAGGCATTTTGAAATTTGTTATCAAACTGGATGAGTGTGAGGTTGTAAAGGAAAAGAAAATGGAAAGGATTACTATTACATTGATGAATGGAGCACTTGATACATCATTGACTGAAGCGAGTTCGAAGTATTTTAGTGTGAAGTCGGAGAAACACATATGGTGGTTAGGCTCATTCCAGGT